>NC_069502.1:708812694-709412694 GCF_027579735.1 Bombina bombina
AGGCTGTAATTCCAGGATACTGAATATGTATTATTTTAATTTAAATAGTATTTTTCAAGTTTTTCAGGGCAATTTACAAAATATAAACCTTTACAAATTTAGCATCAGAGCCACATCTTTATGTAAAGGAAAATGTGTTATTGTTATTATTATTATTATTATTATTATTATTATTATTATTAATAATAATGTACACTAGCCTTATAATGCACACATTTGAACTATACTTTCACATTGTTGCATGCAACAATGTTTTTGCGCACAAACTGCCAAAAGCAAAAGAAACAGGTGGCAACATTTCTTAAGAGTTCAAAGGAAAGTGGAAGGTGCAGAGTTAGAGATGCATATATAGATCAAAATGCATTATTTATAGAAATAGTACAGCAAGGAAACTTGTAAGTGCTATGTGATTAATGTTATTACTAGCTTTCAGCTCCCCATTCAAAAAAGCTGCACTGAAAATTATTTTTACTGATTTTAAATATATCTTAAAAAAACACACAGGGACAAAACACTTGAGTCATGTCCATTTGGTCTATGTTGAGTACTTTTAGAACTGTTCTAAGAAAACTGGTTTTCAACATGTTTATGCAAATAAAGTTAAAGGGACATTAAACCTACATTTTTTATTTCATGATTCAGATAGAGAATACAATTTTAGACAACTTTCTAATTTACTTCTATTATCTAATTTGCTTCATTCTCTTGATATTCTTTCCTGAAAAGCATATCTAGATAGGCTCAGTAGCTTCTGATTGGTGGCTGCACATAGATGCCGCATGTGATTGGCTCACCAATGTGCATTGCTATTTCTTTAACAAAGTATATACAAAGATTGCAGCAAATTAGATAATAGAAGTAAATTGGAATGTTGTTTAAAATTGTATTCTCTATCTGAATTGTGAAATATTTTTGGGGGGTTTAATGGCCCTTTAATTAGAGCACGAGAAACATGGAAACTGCATATTTAGCAATACAAAAGAAAAAGAAAAAAAGAAGAATACAAATAAGTTTTCCAAAAATATAAAACTAGTAAAATGTTTACAATTATTGATTTTGTTACTTAAAAGCATCTAATTATATGTAGGTATGTATATATATATATATATATCAGAATCGTTATTAAAATGACAAAAATGTCTGCATTGATTTGTCATTTTAAAAATTTACATCAGCAAAAACAGCAAAATCAATAGGCTTTGGACATCAGTGTTTTTAAAATTTCCACACTAACAGTAGCCATTTAAAAAACAAAAAACAAACAATCTCATTCTTTATCTGCTGCAGCTGTGTAAGTTTATATGAACAATCTGCGTCACATACAAAGGTCAAATGTGAGACAATTTTGTATTTGATAAAGCATTTCTGTCCTGCTGACATTCTTCAGCTCAAAATAAGGTCAGGAAACACCAAATACTCAGAGGTTTCCAGAGTGATCTGGTTATTTCTAGTTTCCCTTAAATGCACATCTCATGTTTTATCAGACAGGTTCTCAATGCCAAACGTGTTCAATGTGGAAAGGTGTCACTGTCTTTCCTTAAAACCCAGAAGAGTCATTTGGGAAGGTCTTCCTTGCAACTCTTGTATGAAGCAGGTGGTGGATTTGTATTATATTTGTATCCAAATATATACATTGATTCAATGGCTTCATTTATATATATATATAAAATATAATCATTAAACACACTAATTGTATAACTAAAAGTGGCAAATGCCAAAATATTGAGTGGATATTTTGGGGGATTTTCCCCACCCTAAATTGAAGCCAGGGTAATAGGTGCATCATCATGAGTACTATTTGAAAGATAACAATTACTTTTAAATATGCTTCAGTATGCACACCATATTGTATATATATTGTGTGCCTTTGTGTATTCCAACTAATGCGGGGGGAAAGACATGTCCATGCATCATCTGATTACATAAAGACTTTTCCATTAATGCATTACATGTTAGGCAATTATTATACATTAACACTGAGAGTGTGTGATAATCTGTGTTTGTATATCTATCTATCTATCTATCTATCTATCTATTTATCTATCTATTTATCTATCATCTATACATTGTATGTGTGTATATATACAGGGCTATTTTGTGGAGGTACTCACCGGTACTGAGTACCCTCACCTCTGCCAACTCATAACAAGTAATATTTGTAATCATCATTATTTTAAAATTCTAGTTTTCATAAGAGGGGGCTGCAAAATACATCAACCATTGTATATAATGTTGTCCCTTTGCTTTTCTCAAAGTTAATGAGCAGAATATATCAATAAATAATCACCTTTTTTTTGAGTACCAACACCTTTTCTTTTACAAAACAGCACTATATATATATATATATATATATATAACACAAATCACAATGAAGGCACTCACTGATCTTTTTCAATACGTGGTTTTTAATCTAAGTGACGTTTCGGGGAGTGTGTCCCCAAAACATCACATGGATTAAATACCACATATTGAAAAAGACCAGTGAGTGCCTTCATTGTGATTTGTTATATTTAACCCACCCTGGCGGATGTATTTTTGAGTGAGAGTGGCTTTATAGGAATATATATATATATATATATATATATATATATATATATATATATATATATATATATCACACAGAGAAGGTCCAGCACTCACTTACAAGCTCTCAGCTAAGAATTAAAAGCAAAAATGGAAAGGTTAGTTAGCGCATTTGGCCAAATGGGATAAGCCCAGGTACCACATCAAGGTCCTTTCCAATACCTGGGACCCTAAAACTGCCACAATGCAAGCTCTCAAATACAAACAAACTAGGAACAAGGGAAGGGTGCACAGGCTTATGTAATCACCCTACACATATACAAAACACAGAAGAGGACTGCACTCTCATACCGGACCGGGTACACATCCCATGACCCTGTAACATGCTCAGCCCTGGGTGCTCACGGGCACTCACAGGAAGCTGTGCTGTCCCCAGTGTCACAGGCAGTTAACCCCAGACAGGTCTGAGTGCAAGAACCATAGGGAAATTACAAAACAAATTAATACAACACACAGAGAAAGACCAGCACTCACTTACAAGCTCTCAGTTAAGATTTAAAAGCAAAAATGGAAAGGTTAGTTACCACATTTGGCCAAATGGGACAAGCCCAGGTACCACATCAAGGTCCTTTCTAATACCTGGGACCCTAAAACTGCGACACAATGCAAACTCTCAAATCCAAACAAGCTGGGAACAAGGGAAGGGTGCACAGGCTTATGCAATCACCCTAGACATATACAAAACACAGAAGAGGACTTCACTCTCATACTGGACCGGGTACACATCCCATGACCCTGTAACATGCTCAGCCCTGGGTGCTCACAGGCACTCACAGGAAGCTGTGCTGTCCCCAGAGTCACAGGCAGTTAACCCCAGACAGGTCTGGGTGCAAGAACCATAGGTAAATTACAAAACAAATTAATACAACACACAGAGAAAGTCCAGCACTCACTCACTTACAAGCTCTCAGTATGAAAGTGCAGTCCTCTTCTGTGTTATATATATATATATATATATATATATATATATATATATATATATATATATATATATATATATATATATATATATATATACATATAAAAATGTGTATTTGTGAGTGTGTACAAAACTCTTTATTCAAACTGCTTGGCACTGGAAAAGGTTTGGATTTCAAAATAGTTTGGAATATTTGTATATTTGCACCTGTAAAATAGGACAGTTTGGAGAATGGATGGGACCAAGTGTAAACAATCTCTTATGTCATTTAGACAATATTTACATGTCATAGTACAGCTTACACATATAACCTAATGATAGTATTATATATATATAATTTTTAATACTTTTGTATACATAGTACCATCAGAAAGATAGCACAGTATTGTAATTAGAAAGGTAATAGTTGTTGTTAAAAATAAATGTAGACTAGCAATTGCATTATAAAACACAACCAAAAAAACATCAAATACGCTGGCAGCATAAACTGTGAGTAACTGGTGGCGACAAATTGCCATTGTAAATGTTTAATTTTTATTTAAAAATATATCAATAAAATAGTTTGGATTTTGGTATTCTGGATTTGGAGATTTCTAGTTTTATATATTTGAAATACTCTATGATATGGATTCAGTTAAAAGGACATTCTTCTTAAAAATTGTAATTGTTTAAAAAGATAGATAATCCCTTTATTACACATTCCCCAACTTTGCATAACCAACACGGTTATATTTATATGCATTTTACTTCTGTGATTACCTTTGTCTAAACCTCTGCAGACTGCCACCTTAGTTCAGTTCTTTTGTCAGGCTTGCATTTTAGCCAACCCGTGCTGGTTCAACCATTGTAATTCTCCATGGGAGTGAGCAAAATATTATCTATATAGCACACATGAACTAGCACTATCTGGTTGCTGTGCAAGATTTAAAAAGCTAATAAAAAGAACTGAGATAAGATGCGGGCCAACAGGGGCTTAGAAACAGGCAAACTTACAGGATATAAAGTATATTAATATAACAATATTGGTTATACAAAGCTGGGCAATAGGCAGTAAAGGCGTTATCTATCTTTTTAAATAAAAAAAATAAAAATCAAGTAGACTGTCCCTTTAAGGTTCTAGGAGAACACAGAATAATTCTAGGAGAACACAGAATAAATGAAACCTTGATAATACTGCTTAATTTCTGCAGATTCTAAGTTCACATGAATGGAGTTATTGGACTGAGTATTTTGGGTCACATTTGTTGCACACAACTATTAATTTGAAATTTACACTGCATATTGATGCATTTTTTTAAAAGGACAGTAAAATGTAAAAAACAAACAATCATCTGTGTAAAAAAGCAATGTATAAGCATCTCAAAAATATTTTTTGCATGACAAAAGGGGAAGTTAAAGCTGTTCATTTTAAGTTTGAAATTAACTGGACTGCATGTCTGTGTTGAACTAATCCTTAAAGGGACATAAAACAAGTTGGGATAGAGAAAAAGTATATAATGTGTACTTTAATTACTCTACCTGCAAATTTATACTGCAGTGCTTCGCCATTAACCTTTTCTTTTTAGTTTCTGAATTGTAAAGCTCTAACTCCCCCCACACATTTCCTTCTATGGCTGTATCTATATCTATTGTTGTTTTGGTAGAATACAAAAGTGCATAGGGATTATCTGCTGGAGCATGCCTAGAAGCTGTGAACTCAGTTAAAATACAATGCCTGTGTCTAAACACTGTTAAGGGTGGGTGGAGCAGACTGCTCCAGACATCATGGCTTTGTAACTAATTTTGCTGATTTTTTGAAAATTATTTTAAAATACTTGCCAGCATTTTTTAAACAATTTTTGTATGCAAACTATTTTTTACTTAATTACACTATGCACAGATCTCAGCGTGTTTTATGGCACTTTAAGGACTGTCTGCTGACTGGTTGAAAAATGGATATTTGCACTACTTTGATGGTGGACACCAACACAATTTACAAAAATAAAAGCAAAAAACTACTTTTTTGATTGCAAACTCATGCATATTACAAAAAAAATGTATACATAGTGCCTTTGGTTACATAGAGACGTTTCCTTTAAATCGGTATATATACATATCTGATTATATATCTATCTTAAGATGAGGGTAAAACCCAAAACATTATGGAATAAATTAACGCTTGGGGTCAATTCTAAAAAAGTCTCTGGGCTGGTGAGATTCTATAAGAATGCTCACCATTCCTATTTCCCTGATAGAATGATCTAAAGCCACTTTTTACTGTAATTGTATTTTATCAAAAACGTAAACTTTGTATGTAAATTAAACATGAATAATTCATATGAATGCACAGCATAAATCACAATTTAAGTACAATGGAAGTGCAAAGAAAAAAAAAGCCAGTAAATGTGTACTTTAAAGTACAAAATACAAAGAATAAATGTTTTTTCATAAAATGTGCTGAACATGGGTGTTCCATGGGCGTATATGAAATTTTCTCTCTAATCCCAGCATAATTCAAGATTAAAAAGACGCTGTACTTCGTCCACCATTGTAAACTTTTACCTAGCAGAGAGCTCGTTATTTCTATTAGAGACTTTGCTTATCGCAGGGACAGCTACTTTTTGTTATGGAATTCTATGAGGGCTGCTCCTGCGAGTGTTGGTATGAAAAACCATGTCTAGACCCTCACATTTTTTTAAAATCAGCCCCTTGGTGACAAGACTAGAGAGTACCTTCTCATTTGTCAGTTATTTATTTTTTGGAGTGTATATATAGGGGTGAAAAAGTATCACTATGGTTTACTAGTCAGGGGTTAAAAGCTACAAGCCCAAAGGGAAAAAGTTACTAAACCACTCAATGTTAAAGATCAGCTGCAATTTCTATGTCGTCCGTGACTAGTGGACCACTGGAAATGTTGAACCCTGTAAATATATATATATATATATATATATATATATATATATATATATATATATATATATATATATGAAATACTCCATAAATATACAGGACCTAGCTTACCCTAATTAAAATTATATATATAACTTATATGGAGTCAGTTGAGAGTATCTTGAGCCACATTTGTTGCACATAAGATGTTTATTTCAATTTTAAGTTATCTGGACTATATGTCTGTATTGAACTAGTCCTTAAGGACTCTCTGCTGATTGGTTGATATGTGAAATTTGCACTATTTTGGTGGTATATAGCAACATGTTTTACAAGCATAAATGTAAAAAATAATAATTTTATTTTTGTATTATGAATGCAGGCACATACAACAAAAAAATAATACAACAGAAAAAAAAAGTATATCCAACTAACAGTGCCTGCCTATTAAATTACTGCAGCTAAATCTCTTAAAAGATTGTGGATTTATATAGTATTGCTTTCATTTACTTGTTGAACAGGAAGGCTATATTGTTAGCAACGGCCAAATGGAATGTCAGCAACATTCTTAACTTATTTTGGATGCCACTGGTTTATACCAGTTCCTGTGTATAGCAGGTAAAAAAACAATTCACATGTTTCTCACATCTATTCACTTTACATCTGTCTGCACAAATAATAATAATGTATACACCTGAAATGGTTTGCACAATGTTTGCATCATAGTTTTTAGAATCAAAGGTCTGATGGGGTTAAGGTTGTAGAACTAGCATGAAGAGGTCATAGGCTAAAACTTAATTAAAATAAAACCTTCCAAGGATTGAAAAGGATTTTTTTGGTAGCTATTTTTTAACTGATCTTTAAGTCCTCTGTAAATATGCTGAGCTTTGTTTTAAGTGCTTAGGTCTACATAGAGTAGAAAGGAGGGGGGGTTTACCTTGGACAAACAGATGGTAAACATCAGCAAACAACTTAAAAGAGACTTCTGGACCACATTTCTTTTGTAAATAGTATACTAGTTTAGCTGTGACAAACTGGTTTAGGGTGCACTGATAAACTGGAAACTGGAAAACAACATTAAAATTAGAGTTAGATATAATTCTAAGAAATGGGAAAACAGGTTCTTCATTGGGAGAGTTTTTTTGATGAATTATCACAAATGTAGGGTGCAACCAATCAACCATGAGACACACATTATATTTAAATTGTATAATAATGGACAGTAATGTTAATTTCAACAGAAAAGCTATGCATATTGTTTGTCATAAATAAAAAATATATATATTAAAGAAAAACATGTATACTTGAAATGACAATTCAAACAAATGTGGGCAAATAATATTCAAATGTTGCATTTAAAACACATAATTACAAATGTAATTTTAAAATGTAACACTATTTTAACTTCAACTGGATACAACAGAGGACATTCACATTACTTATTTTTGTATTTATCACACATATCTTATATATATTTCTATATAGCAATAATGTTACTGCAATAAAAATGGTACCTTCACACTATAGTGATGAAGGTATCTTTGTTGTGATGTTGTGGTTTTTAAAACCACAAGTGTAGTAATATGGTAATCTGGAAACCCTAGTGGCTGGCAAAGATCTCCGTTGACCCCTTTAATTCAAGGAAGGGCTGCCATGCATACACAGTTCATTTTTTGTTGCATGCAATACTCTTTAGGATACATTTCTAACAATTTCACTAACCATTCTGTTTTTTTATAAGACGTATGTACAGACAAATATTTGGATTTTGGGTGAATAGTTTGTCATGAAAAAATATCTGATATTTGTTAAGGGATTAGCTCAGAATTTATTTGTTAAAGAAAATCCATTTGTCTGCAATTTCCTATGAGGAACATCTTCAGAGAAGCAGAAGGACAGCAACTTAAACTTAAATAAAGTTAAAATAGTAGATAGTGCTAGAGCTACAAGTCAACAGCACTGCAAAAAATAATTGCATTAATTAATTGATTTATTTATCAATAGGGACAGGAAGGACTTGTTATGAACATAAGTGAAGCGTACATACTTCTTGGCTGAAACAGAATAAATGAACTGGCAAAGACATTGCTAAAACCTTATTTAATACTGGAAACTTGATCTTTTGAAGTCGTTCCCATCTAATTAGTGTAAATTTAAATTTGAAAACACTTTTTGCTTCCAGAAATGCCTTTTCCATCTTTTTGGTTTTTTTACAGTCTTCCGAAACACATCTAGCTTTGATGATGCCATAGTTTCTACAAAAGCAGCCAGAATGATCCCATAAGTGATTCTATTTGTCTATGCTGAGACTCTTCAATCTATAAATGCTAATGTAAAGACAAACAGAAGCCTGGCAGTGTTTTATAGGCAATGCAAACAAATAAGTTCTAAGCACATAAAACACTAAAAAAAAAAATATTGGAAGAATTTCTTTTGAGGTTTCTTGTATCAACTTTATTTAATTCTGCTTGTATCATTTATTGTGAAGCATACTTAGGTAAGCTCAGGGACAGCAATGCATTACTGGGATTATTGATTGGAGGCTGCACACATACATCTCTTGTCATTGGCTCGATAATTGTGTTCAGCTAGCTTCCAGTAATGCATTAATGATCTGGAGCTGATTTTAACTATGTGTTTAACCTCCATATTTAAACACACACACACACACACATATATATATATATATATATATATATATATATATATATATATATATATATATATATATATATATGCAAGCAATAGTGGAATAATAACATATTAATGCATTTTTATTATTATTATCATTATTATTATTATTATTATTTTGCAATTTCATGTACCTTAATGTTTGTTGTTTTCAGTTTAATAAGTGAAGAAACCTGAATAGGAAAAGACAACATTATATTAAAGGATATTCAACTCACAATGTTCCCTGTTATTATGAATAAAGAAACAGCTTTGTAACATTTCATTATTTATTTTGTCTGTTTTTCCTATCATTTAAATCTGTGAAGATTGTATATTTTCTAAAATGGTAATTTTGTATTTTGCATGCAGATCTTTTTTCAATGCTGGGAATAATTTTGGTTTCATATATAGAAAAATGACTATCACGTGATATTGCATGAAACAAAACTGGGGTGGGTGGTATCTGAATCATTAAAAAATTCATACATTTGGGTTTCATATCCCTTTAATCTGTGAATGTCTGTTTGTGTTGTCCTAAGGATAATTAGAACTGTACAATTATATTGTATGGTGTTGTTATTAATTTCACACATGTACTTACTCAATAAAAAAAATGTTTAAAAAAAATAAGGAGGTTCTGCTGCTTTGGGAGTTCTTGACAGACTATTTGTGTGTGGTGAAACACTACAATTATTTTATATACCAGTAAATTGCAACCTAATGTACAGGGGTGGCTTTCTACACCTTAAAAGGTGTGGCTTTGTGATCGCTACAGAGCAAGGCTGTAGAGTAGTATTCATAAGAGGTCATCATTTTCTACTACTAATTCCTTTTTTCTTATTAAAAAAATCTAATTTTGTCCCCATTTTCTGCTATCATGGCCCTGCTATAACTAAGGTCATTTAAAAAATAGTTTACCCTGGCAAACTTTGGCCACCACCTATAAACATAGACCAAAGCTAATTATGGTGTCAATTACTACTCTGAATGTAAATGTCAAGTGTGCATTTGTCACTGACATGTGATTCACTTAAATGCTCTATAGATTGATTGCATTGAGAGCTGCATAACTTTTTATGTAGCAGAGTTTCAAATCTGCAAATCTTCTCCCTCCTCTTCTCACTCTGTCTCTCTCTCTCTCTCTCTCTCTCTCTCTCTCACTCTCTCTCTCTCTCTCTCTCTCTCTCTCTCTCTCACTCTCTCACTCTCTCTCCTCTTCTCCCTTTCTCCTCTTCTCTCTCTCTCTCTCTCTCTCTCTCTCTCTCTCTCTCACTCTCACTCTCACTCTTATTCTCTCTCTCCTCTCTCTCTCTCTCTCTCTCTCTCTCTCACTCTCACTCTTATTCTCTCTCTCCTCTTCTCACTCTCTCTCCTCTTCTCCCTTTCTCCTCTTCTCTCTCTCTCTCTCTCTCTCTCTCTCTCTCTCTCTCTCTCTCTCTCACTCTCACTCTTATTCTCTCTCTCCTCTTCTCTCTCTCTCTCTCACTCTCACTCTTATTCTCTCTCTCCTCTTCTCACTCTCTCCTCTTCTCCCTCTCTCCTCTCTCTCTCTCTCTCTCTCTCATCTTCTCTCTCTCTCTTGCTCTCTCTCTTTCCTCTTCTCTCTCTCCTCTTCTCTCTCTCTCTCTTTCTCTCTCTCTCTTTCTCTCTCACACACACTCTCTCTCCTCTTCTCTCTCTGTCTCTCCTCTCTCTCCTCTTCTCCTCTCTTTGCATATGTTATAGAAACATAGATATTGACGGCAGATAAAAACTATAGGCCCAGCAAGTCTGCCCGTTATTTGCCTAGAAGTATAAACTTATCTAGTTTGTAGGATAGTCTTATGCTTGTCCCAGGCATTCTTAAAGTCCCCCACAGTGTTTGTCATTACTACCTCTTGTGAAAGTTTATTCCATGAATCAATCACTCTTTCTGTAAAGAAGTGCTTCCTCAAATTACTCCTAAATCTACTACCCTTTAGCTTGAGATCATGACCCCTTGTTCTTGATTTTCCTTTTTATGTAAAATTCTCACTGGCTCAGTTTTACTAAGCCCTTTAACATACTTGAAAGTTGCTATCATATCACCTTTTCCCTTCTCTCCTCTAAGCTATACATATTTAGGTAATTGAGCCTCTCCTGGTAAGTTTTATTGTTTAGACCATGTACCATTTGGTAGCCCTACTTTGCACATTTTCAAGATTGTTAATATCTTTCTGAAGATATGGCCTCCAGAACTGCACACAATACTCAAGATGAGGCCTAACTAATGATCTTTAAAGTGGCATAATAACCTTAATATTTCTGCTGCAAATACCTCTACCAATACATCCAAGCATTCTATTGGCCTTACTTGCTGCAGTACTATCTATCTATCTATCTATCTATCTATCTATCTATCTATCTATCTATCTTTCTGTATGTCTATCTGTCTGTCTTTTTGTCTGTCTGTCTATCTATCTTTGTTACATACACAACTCTAGTGTGACTTAGATTTAGCCCCATGGGATATAGAGATGGCTGCAACATATCATATATTAGTAAACTGTGAACTAAATCGCCATAGAATTAAACGTGTCTTCAATGGTCTTTAAGTAAACCATGCATTTACTAGCAGTAATGAATTGTACTTAGTGAATTTATTCATCATCAATAGATACCTAAGCCTACTATTCTGTATGTTTATGGCTGACAGCTCTGTCCTCACAAATTATCTTGAAACCAGCTAAATGCTGAGCCAGCTACTCTTTACAATATTGAGGAGATTGTTTGCATAGTCATTGTAGCAGGAAGATGAGTTCACAAGTCTTGTTGACATTCTCCTAAAAAAAAAAAAAAACAGCTAGAGGCTATTAGCATTCATTTTCTGACTGATTGTTCTCACTTACTTGAAGTAAATCTAAACACAGCAGCAAGTGATGTTGTTTTACACATGCTTTAGTTAGGTGAACTGAATTTCCTAGAGTTGTGTGCATTGTGTATTTACTTTGAATCAAGTGGATTTATCTTGCTTTAACTGTCCTGGCTTCTAAACAACAGTTAAGAGATAACGACACTGATTTGGAAGTCTGGCTTTGTTTATGAAAGTTCTTTCTTGTGCAGTTAGTTAAATTATGTGTACAGACATTCTTTTTACTCCAGAATTGTTATTGATTAAAAATATAGATTATCCCTTTATTACCTATTACCCCAGTTTTTCATAACTAACACAGTTATATTAATATACTTTTTACCTCTGTGATTACCTTGTATCTAAGCCTCTGCAGACTGCCCCATTATCTCATTTCTTTTGACAGACTTGCATTTTAGCCAATCAGTGCTGACTCCTAGGGAGTGAGGGAAATGTTATCTATATGACACACATGAACTAGCACTGTCTAGCTGTGAACAATTGCCCAAATTCACTGAGAAAAGATGCAGCCTTCAGGTGCTTAGAAATCCGTTTGAGCCTACCTAAGTTTAGCTTTCAACAAAGAATACCATGCAAATTTGATGATAAAAGTACATTGGAAAGTTGTTTAAAATTGCATGCCCTATCTAAATCATGAAAGTTTACATTTGACTAGACTGTCCCTTTAAAAAAGGGCAATAAAAAAATTCCTTTTAGATGTCAAAAGATTTACCAATTTGATAAAATAAATGAATATTTTAAACCAATGCTAGTATAATATAAAAACATGTTTCAAAAAGTGTTAAAATATTTTATTGGCCTCTGAATTTATACTACATGTACTTAAACATATTAAATTTCTACCTTTTGTTTTTGAAACATAAGCCTGTATTTCTAAGCCAGTTTATGAAAAATGCTAATTATGCTAATATAAATATAAATAAAAAAAGACCACAGAAAAAATGCACTGAAAATATTGTCAAGTACTCTGTAAAAGAAAAATGAGCCTTACAATTACCATTTAAAAAGACAAAATGACAAATGTAATACATAAAAAAGCAGAAATATGTTGTAACACATAATAATAAAATGACTAAAAATGTTGTTTAAGCTACTTTATGCTTTAGAAAAATAATAAAAAAGAAAAATAATCTATTTACTGCTTTCATTTCTTAGAAAAGCTAGGAAATTTCTGAATTTGTCGTATTATTCTTCGCTTGTAAATAAAACTATATTTGAGGATACTTCGATTAAAGACGTTAAAGAGATGTACTTCCATTTATCACCAGCAGAGAGAGTATGAGTCTGCATTATGGTTACAAATTTAGGATATCCAACCAGTACTTGTGACTTACAGCACCAGTCAATAGCAGTGAACTACATAAATGGAACTGGATGCCTTATATTGACTTCAGATTATATTTAGCATTCAAATTACTAGATAATCCTTTCATGTGCAGACTGTACTATAATAACTATCCAGGAATCAAAAATGATGATAGAAGTATCCCTCTCCTTTTTACTTTTCTAAAATCCTTGCTTATTCATAGGTTAACAATAATTACACAGTGGCTAAAAAAATATCCAATAATGGTTTGTTTTGCGTAGAACTGTCCAAAACTTTAGATTTTGTGCCAGATTATGAGTGGAGCGCTAACATTTGCACGCAAGCTATAAGGAGTTTATCCCAGGTGTTTGCGCTTGTTGGGTTTACTACTGGTTTTACGAGTTTAAAGTAAATGTGAACGCTTGAGCGCAATCGCGATTTACGCTAGAATGATTACTGTGTCATCAGAGCTCTGGTTAACTGTTTCGCAAACAAAAAAATTGTCACAAAATACATCAAAAATACATTGCTAAGTACCCTTACAATCATAATAACACCATCTAATAAAAAATATTAAAATAAATTATTGCACACAAAAGTTATAAAGACTCAAAGATATGAGATCTCAGGTGTTAGGGGAAAAAAACGGCAAAGGGCTTTACCATTGAGATACATAAATATACATGTCTAAAAATGTATATGTATGCATATGTATATATATATATATATATATATATATATATATATATATATATATATATATATATATATATGTAGAATTCCAAATCAAGTGCACTCACTCAAAAGCATCAACCGGGGTACATATGAATAAATATTATACATAAGGACAAAGTCAAATAAATGCAGCACTCACCGGATTCTTCAATATAAAACGTCACCTTTATTATCTTATGTTAAAATGCCATAAACCAAACATTTCGGTGTTCGTCTGACACCTTTTTCAATGGACAAACATCATACTGCATTTTCGGATATATGATGTTTGTCCATTGAAAAAGGTGTCAGACGAACACCGAAACGTTTGGTTTATGGCATTTTAACATAAGATAATAAATGTGATGTTTTATATTGAATAATCCGGTGAGTGCTGCATTTATTTGACTTACATATATATATATATAAATATATATATGTATGTATGTGTGTGTGAACACATATATTTATGTATTTATATGTGTATAAATGTATTTACAGACATAAATACACATATAAACACATAAATGCATATGTGCATTGGAGCCCTTTGCATTTAAGTAGATGAAAACATGTAAAAAACTATTTATGCAATATTTAAATTTAATAAAGTGTTATAGTGTGTATTTATTGTAAATATTTCATATTCATATGTGCTGCACATAGCAGAATATGTTCTATGCATTTATAAATAGATATTACTATATGTATTTGTATATTTCTATACCTATATATAATCATCTGTATATATATATATATATATATATATATATATATATAAATATATATATTAGATATATTAAACTAGAAGCGCTTATTTAAAAACTACAATATAAATAAAAAACCAAAGGGATCAGTACGTTATTAATGATATTGCACACTTGTACCAGATTATTTTAAATATAAAATGTTCTTACTCAAAGAATGTCCTTAATGTCCATGGGCTATAGCCTTTCTCAAATATAACAGATACCCTCCAGCGTTACACACTGTAGTCCAGTCACCTTTAAAACTGCTGCTCACAGGGGGTTGGCTGTTTGTCCTGCAGCCGAGTAGAATGATAATGATCCAAAGTAGTGAAAATCTGGAGCGCAAAAAGAAAAGGGAAAAAAATTCCAATCAATTGGGCATGTAATGACATATAAGGAGTACTCTGGCGTTTCTTTCACGGCTCTGGCTTTGCACGAGTCGGCGTGTGACGTCACCACCCGATCTCTATAACCGCAATATTTCTCAAGAGTCTTGAGAAAGCCGCCAGAGGAGGCGGGGAAACGCGTTGAGGCGCCGAATGCTTGTACTTTGATGTGCACTGTTTGACATTTGAAAGAGGAGAAAGGTGTGATCGAAATATTGCGGTAATAACAGTTTTTATTTTTTATTGCAAAAAAAATTACTAACAAAAAAAGAAATTTCTAGCTGCTTTTGTTAGTAATTTTTTGCAATAAACTGTTTGCATGTGGTTAAGTCTGTGCATGTGCAGTTCATTTTTTGGATTTTGTGCTGCTCTGCAGTCTTACATTTCTAAGAAATTAGATTAAATGGGTAATAAATTGAGTGCTGAAATCCCCTACTTTAGTTATGGTATCTCATATAGCTCTACCTTTGTCTCTTATCTATAAAGTACTGGATTAAATATATATATATATATATATATATATATATATATATATATATATATACAGTACAGGTATACCTGCACATACAGCGGGTTAGGGACCGGAACCCCGCTGTAAAGTGAAAACCGCCTTAAAGTGAAACAAGGCAGTTTTAGCTTTCTTTTCACTTGCCAGTGTGTTTAAAAACTTGAAAACATATTTAAACTAACATTCAGGGGACACAATAGTGCTAAGTTTAGTTTAACACTAGCACAGCACAGTATTCAATTAGTATTCAATAAATACTGTACCTGTAAAATAGTGACAATTACTGTAATACAATTTGCCAGACTATAGCACTGAGACACAGATTGCGCTGTAATGCTATAAACAGAGTGAACTGCGCATAACAAAATGGTGCCAGTCACATTTCTCACAATCTCACGATGATTACAGCACTGTTTCAAAATCCTTGGAGGTTGAACTTCAGCTCCACAAAGCGCTGTGTTAGTGAATCGCTGTAAAGTGAAGCGCTGTAAAGTGAGGTATACGTATATATATATATATATATATATATATATATATATATATATATAAAATATATACAGCATATATATTGTACCAATAAACCATCAGATATGTATAGAAATATTTATTTATAAATAAATAGAACATATTCTTCCATGTAAAGAACATTAGAAAGTGAAATATTCATAGTTTAATGTCGGGTTAGTGCACATGAGAAAATGTGATCAGATTTGCACGCGAGTAGGGTGTTTTTTTTTTTTTTTTTGCTCCAATGACTTTTATGCACTCGTCAGTTTACTTTCAACTCTTAATATGATCCCAACCCGATGAGTGCTCAAAACCGAAGTTCTAGCTCAGTAAACGCTTGTGCGCTCCACTTGTAATCTGACCCTTTATTAGCAATAGTTTAATCAAATCTTATGAAACACAAATAAAACATCACCAGAACAACGTCAAATTATGAAATAAAGTCAATCAGTTTCCATTTATGAGCTAAGCCATCCAGTAGTTTTATGTATGTAGTATTCTGATTTATCCAGGACAGCCATTCTTTAAATGTTGACATAAAATATTATAAAGCGCCTGCACAAATTAAAATTTTTCTGAAGTGCAGAATACAGATTAGTAAAGCATATTTTTAGCACTATGCACGCATTGATATTTTCACCATATGTCTCAGTACCATGATAAAGAAAACTATTTATATTTGAGTAAACAAAGGTAAACTAATCAGTAAATGAATTAATTGAATTGAGTCACGTTAGCTGAGTTATACCTAAATCCAGGCTAGTAATTGCATCCTGAGCAGTGGATTAAGATCCTCAAATAGAAAGACTACACAAAAGACAAGTACACAGAGACACACAGAGAAATCATAGCATCTGACCAGATCTATCTAGTCTTCCTGTTTGTTTTGCCTTCTGTGTATCCTATGTCATATCTGCCAGCTTCACAGCAGCTGCTCTGTGGGACCTGTTTCCGAGGCTCTGATTTTTTTAAGTAAAAGACGCATAAGCATGGAAATAATCAAATCATAAACTTTGAACTATTTCTTTATTATATCTTAATGAAAGTTCTAACATTGAATTCTGCACCTCCGTTCACATAACCAGTAAAATACTTATTTTAACCAGATGATCCTAAATGATTTTCGCTCCATAACAATAAAAAGCCTTATTCTATTCTGGCAAAGTGTTGGTGTGGACTAAAGATGGGCAAATTTTTTACAACATTGGAAAAATGAAACAATATTTAAACACATTTGTTCTTTATTTCGAATGTTTTGTAAAACATTCTAACATTCGTTTAATGTTTCTTTTAATGTAATATTCAATAAGAATTTTTCTAAAGATTCGATTCGAATTATGCAATATTCTAATTCAAAATTTTTTAATTGATATATTTGATGTAGTGTTTCTAATGCACTCAGTGGGGCCGAATTAACAAGCTCCGAATGGCGGCTGACATGATACGCTACATTGTATCATGTCCGCTCGCACTTATTATTTAAATGTAATAATAGAATTATGCAATATTTGAAATAGTATCTATTATGTATCAATTTACTAAATTCCCTACCACAAAAACAATTGAAATTCTGAATACCTATTTGTTAAATCGAATGTTACATTTTAAATTTCGAATGTGGATATTCAATCTAATTATAAACATTTGAAAACAAAAGTAACGTTTGAAAACCGGAAATAATGTTTGATTACCGAATTTTAAAGGGACAGTGAACAACAGAATTTTTGTTGTTTAAAAAGAAAGATAATCCCTTTATTACCCATTCCCCAGTTTCGCATAACCAACACTGTTATAGAAATACACTTTTTATCTCTGTGATTACCTTGTATCTAAGCCTCTGCAAATTGCCCCCTTATTTCAGTTATTTTGACAGACTTGCATTTTAGCCAATCAGTGCTATCTCCAGGGTAGCTTCACGTGCATGAGCTCAATGTTATCTATATGAAACACATGAACTAATGCCCTCTAGTAGTCAAAATGCATTCAGATTAGAGGCAGTCTTCAAGGTCTAAGAAATTAGCATATGAACCTCCTAGGTTTAGCTTTCAACTAAACGATTACGGCTTTCTGAGCCGAAACATGTCAGCAGTCAGTCCCTGAGTGGAGCCCATACTACTCACATCGCCACTGGAGATCCAAGATTTGTATCCCTATCTGGGATGAAAGATTTTATCTGCAAATAAATGTTTTCAACTTGACATCGCTGTTTGCTGGTGCACCTTATTTTTTACTTTTTTGGCTGGTATCCAATGAACGGAGGTTAAACAGCTGTGTTACAGAGGTTGTTCCCTGCTCAACTATACTCCTCCTCCCCTAAACGAAGATCTTACAGTCCCCGCCGGGAGGAAGAATCAGTAACCGGAAGTGGGTTAAGTGACGTCACACGCCAACAGAGAGGAGCCGCGGAACTGTACTACCAACCGGAGCAGTCAATATCGGTGACAAGAGCCGGACTGTCTCGTATGCTCAGGATAAGCATGCTGAAGGTCGGTAATTTACATTTAAACCTCTGAGGGTTTTGCTGTGATCACACATATCAAGAGGCATTTGGAGGTAAGGGGCGAGAGAGGATTAGTTCCAAGGGCTGTTTATATGCCGAAGTTGCACACAATTTCTTCAAAGTGTTTTATAACTGAATTGGGTTATTGTCAATTTAAGGACATAGGTGCCGACACATTAAGACAATCATTATCTCTGTGATTACCTTGTATCTAAGCCTCTGCAAACTGCCCCCTTTTTTCAGTTATTTTGACAGACTTGCATTTTAGCCAATCAGTGCTATCTCCAGGGTAGCTTCACGCGCATGAGCTCAATGTTATCTATATGAAACACACAAACTAATGCCCTCTAGTAGTGATGTCGCAAATAGTTCGCCGGCGAATAGTTCCCGGCGAACATAGCATGTTCGTTTTCGCCGCGGATGGCGAACATATGCGATGTTCGGTCCGCCCCCTATTCCTCATCATTGAGTAAACTTTGACCCTGTACCTCACAGTCAGAAGACACATTCCAGCCAATCAGCAGCAGACCCTCCCTCCCAGATCCTCCCACCTCCTGGACAGCATCCATTTTAGATTCATTCGGAAGCTGCATTCCTAGTGAGAGGAGGGACAGTGTAGCTGCTGATTTAATAGGGAAATCGATAGCTAGGCTAGTGTATTCAGTGTCCACTACAGTCCTGAAGGACTCATCTGATCTCTGCTGTAAGGACAGTACCCCAAAAAGCCCTTTTTAGGGCTAGAACATCAGTCTGCTTTTTTTTTTTTTTCCTGTGTAATCTAATTGCAGTTGCCTGCCTGCCAGCGTGTGTGTCAGGCTTACAGCGTATACTGTGCCCACTTGCCCAGTGCCACCACTCATGTCTGGTGTAACAGTAGTGTACATTTAAAAAAAACAACACTTTTTTGACAGTGAAATAATAGCAGACAGCTGCCAGTACCCAAGATGGCCGCCAATAAGGCAGATGGGGAGGGTTAGAGCGCTGTTTTGGGGGGGGGGATCAGGGAGGTTGGGGGCTAAGGGGGGATGCTACACCACAGCATATGTAAATATGCTAAAAAAATAAAAAAAATTAAAAACCTTTTATTTTAGTACTGTCAGACTTTCTGCCAGTACTTAAGATGGTGGGGACAATTGTGGGGTGGGGGAGGGAAGGGAGCTGTTTGGGAGGGATCAGGGGGTCTGATGTGTCAGGTGGGAGGCTGATCTCTACACTAAAGCTAAAATTAACCCTGCAAGCTCCCTACAAACTACCTGATTAACCCCTTCACTTTTAGCCATAATACACTTGTGATGCGCAGCAGCATTTAGCGGCCTTCTAATTACCAGAAAGCAACGCCAAAGTCATATATGTCTGCTATTTCTGAACAAAGGGGATCCCAGAGAAGCATTTGCAACCATTTGTGCCATAATTGCACAAGCTGTTTGTAAATAATTTCAGTGAGAAACCTAAAATTGCGAAAAAATTTAAGTTTTTTTTAAATTTGATCGCATTTGGCGGTGAAATGGTGGCATGAAATATACCAAAATCGGCCTAGATCAATACTTTGAGTTGTCTACTACACTACACTTAAGCTAAAATTAACTCTACAAGCTCCCTATATGCTCCCTAATTAACCCCTTCACTGCTGGGCATAAAACACGTGTGGTGCGCAGGGGCATTTAGCAGCCTTCTAATTACCAAAAAGCAACGCCAAAGCCATATAAGTCTGCTATTTCTGAACAAAGGAGATCCCAGAGAAGCATTTACAACCATTTATGCCATAATTGCATAAGTTGTTTGTAAATAATTTCTGTGAGAAACCTAAAGTTTGTGAAAAAGTGAACAATTTTTTTTTATTTGATCGCATTTGGCAGTGAAATGGTGGCATAAAATATACCAAAATGGGCCTAGATCAATACTTTGGGTTGCTACTACACTACACTTAAGCTAAAATTAACTCTACAAGCTACCTACATGCTCCCTAATTAACCCCTTCACTGCTGGGCATAAAACACGTGTGGTGCGCAGTGGCATTTAGCAGCCTTCTAATTACCAAAAAGCAACGCCAAAGCCATATAAGTCTGCTATTTCTGAACAAAGGGGATCCCAGAGAAGCATTTACAACCATTTATGCCATAATTGCATAAGTTGTTTGTAAATAATTTCTGTGAGAAACCTAAAGTTTGTGAAAAAGTGAACAATTTTTTTTTATTTGATCGCATTTGGGGGTGAAATGGTGGCATGAAATATACCAAAATGGGCCTAGATCAATACTTTGGGTTGTCTACTACACTACACTTAAGCTAAAATTAACTCTACAAGCTCCCTACATGCTCCCTAATTAACCCCTTCACTGCTGGGCATAAAACACGTGTGGTGCGCAGTGGCATTTAGCAGCCTTCTAATTACCAAAAAGCAACGCCAAAGTCATATAAGTCTGCTATTTCTGAACAAAGGGGATCCCAGAGAAGCATTTACAACCATTTATTCCATAATTGCATAAGTTGTTTGTAAATAATTTCTGTGAGAAACCTAAAGTTTGTGAAAAAGTGAAAAATTTTTTTTTATTTGATCGCATTTGGCTGTGAAATGGTGGCATTAAATATACCAAAATGGGCCTAGATCAATACTTTGGGTTGTCTACTACACTACACTTAAGCTAAAATTAACTCTACAAGCTCCCTACATGCTCCCTAATTAACCCCTTCACTGCTGGGCATAAAACACGTGTGGTGCGCAGGGGCATTTAGCAGCCTTCTAATTACCAAAAAGCAACACCAAAGCCATATAAGTCTGCTATTACTGAACAAAGGAGATCCCAGAGAAGCATTTACAACCATTTATGCCATAATTGCATAAGTTGTTTGTAAATAATTTCTGTGAGAAATCTAAAGTTTGTGAAAAAGTGAACAATTTTTTTTTATTTGATCGCATTTGGCGGTGAAATGGTGACATAAAATATACCAAAATGGGCCTAGATCAATACTTTGGGTTGCTACTACACTACACTTAATCTAATATTAACTCTACAAGCTGCCTACATGCTCCCTAATTAACCCCTTCACTGCTGGGCATAAAACACGTGTGGTGCGCAGTGGCATTTAGCAGCCTTCTAATTACCAAAAAGCAACGCCAAAGCCATATAAGTCTGCTATTTCTGAACAAAGGGGATCCCAGAGAAGCATTTACAACCATTTATGCCATAATTGCATAAGTTGTTTGTAAATAATTTCTGTGAGAAACCTAAAGTTTGTGAAAAAGTGAACAATTTTTTTTTAATTTGATCGCATTTGGCGGTGAAATGGTGGCGTGAAATATACCAAAATGGGCCTAGATCATTACTTTGGGTTGTCTACTACACTACACTTAAGCTAAAATTAACTCTACAAGCTCCCTACATGCTCCCTAATTAACCCCTTCACTGCTGGGCATAAAACACGTGTGGTGCGCAGTGGCATTTAGCAGCCTTCTAATTACCAAAAAGCAACGCCAAAGCCATATAAGTCTGCTATTTCTGAACAAAGGAGATCCCAGAGAAGCATTTACAACCATTTATGCCATAATTGCATAAGTTGTTTGTAAATAATTTCTGTGAGAAACCTAAAGTTTGTGAAAAAGTGAAAAAAATTTTTTTATTTGATCGCATTTGGCGGTGAAATGGTGGCATAAAATATACCAAAATGGGCCTAGATCAATACTTTGGGTTGCTACTACACTACACTTAATCTAAAATTAACTCTACAAGCTGCCTACATGCTCCCTAATTAACCCCTTCAGTGCTGGGCATAAAACACGTGTGGTGCGCAGTGGCATTTAGCAGCCTTCTAATTACCAAAAAGCAACGCCAAAGCCATATAAGTCTGCTATTTCTGAACAAAGGGGATCCCAGAGAAGCATTTACAACCATTTATGCCATAATTGCATAAGTTGTTTGTAAATAATTTCTGTGAGAAACCTAAAGTTTGTGAAAAAGTGAACAATTTTTTTTTATTTGATCGCATTTGGGGGTGAAATGTGGCATTAAATATACCAAAATGGGCCTAGATCAATACTTTGGGTTGTCTACTATACTACACTTAATCTAAAATTAACTCTACAAGCTGCCTACATGCTCCCTAATTAACCCCTTCACTGCTGGGCATAAAACACGTCTGGTGCGCAGTGGCATTTAGCAGCCTTCTAATTACCAAAAAGCAACGCCAAAGCCATATAAGTCTGCTATTTCTGAACAAAGGGGATCCCAGAGAAGCATTTACAACCATTTATGCCATAATTGCATAAGTTGTTTGTAAATAATTTCTGTGAGAAACCTAAAGTTTGTGAAAAAGTGAACAATTTTTTTTTTATTTGATCGCATTTGGGGGTGAAATGGTGGCATTAAATATACCAAAATGGGCCTAGATCAATACTTTGGGTTGTCTACTACACTACACTTAAGCTAAAATTAACTCTACAAGCTGCCTACATGCTCCCTAATTAACTCCTTCACTGCTGGGCATAAAACACGTGTGGTGCGCAGTGGCATTTAGCAGCCTTCTTATTACCAAAAAGCAACGCCAAAGCCATATGTCTGCTATTTCTGAACAAAGGGGATCCCAGAGAAGCATTTACAACCATTTATGCCATAATTGCATAAGTTGTTTGTAAATAATTTCTGCGAGAAACCTAAAGTTTGTGAAAAAGTGAACAATTTTTTTTTATTTGATCGCATTTGGCGGTGAAATGGTGGCGTGAAATATACCAAAATGGGCCTAGATCAATACTTTGGGTTGTCTACTACACTACACTTAAGCTAAAATTAACTCTACAAGCTGCCTACATGCTCCCTAATTAACCCCTTCACTGCTGGGCATAAAACATGTGTGGTGCGCAGTGGCATTTAGCAGCCTTATAATTACCAAAAAGCAACGCCAAAGCCATATAAGTCTGCTATAATGGCATGTCTGGCACACAGTGTTGGAGCAAGGGTCCATCTGACCACTGATACCTGGTCTGCAAAGCATGGTCAGGGCCGGTATATCACCTACACTGCGCACTGTGAAGAGGGCGTAACCCTTACACCACCTGATCGATACAACATCATACCTGATGTTTTAAAGCACGTTATTCCAAACAATTTAGGAATGTTAGGTGATTTATGGCCTTTATGGATTAAAACCAGACTCTGCATCAACTATGTAATTTTCCATGGGAGTTTTGCCATGGATCCCCCTCCGGCAAGCCACAGTCCAGGTGTTAGTCCCCTTTAAACAACTTTTCCATCACTATTGTGGCCAGAAAGAGTCCCTGTGGGTTTTAAAATTCGCCTGCCTATTGAAGTCTATGGCGGTTCGCCCGGTTCATTGGTTCGCGAACATTTGGGGAAGTTTGTGTTCGCCGTTCGCAAACCCAAATTTTTATGTTCGCGACATCACTACCCTCTAGTGGTCAAAATGCATTCAGATTAGAGGCACTCTTCAAGGTCTAAGAAATTAGCATATGAACCTCCTAGGTTTAGCTTTCAACTAAAAATACCAAGAGAACAAAGCAAAATTGGTGATAAAAGTAAATTGGAAAGTTGTTTAATATTACATTCCCTATTTAAATCATGAAAGTTTTTTTTGGACTTGACTGTCCCTTTAATGGATTTTCCTTCTTATCAACATTCGATTGTCCAAAACAAATGTCCACAGGACTATTCATCTCTACCAAACTAATTGCACTTTCAGCACAACACTGTGTTGTTGAAAAAAGCACTGACAATGCAGTACTGACATTTTTTTATGCTTTTTGTTGCCCATCTCAGATGGTATATTTTTAGTAAATTTATTACACTTGGCTAAGTATCCATGGGGGCATCAGGATTTATATAAGATTTTATTATTATTATTATTATTATTATTATTATTATTATTATTATTATTATTATTATTAACTCGGGACTTAAACCAAGAAATATCCTGTTTGATTAAAGGAATAGTCTAGTCAAAATTAAACTTTCATGATTCAGATAGAGCATTCAATTTTAAGCAACTTTCTATTTTACTCCTATTATTAATTGTTCTTTGTTTTCTTGTTATCCTTATTTGAAAAAGCAAAAATATAAGCTTAGGAGACGGCCCATTTTTTATTCAGCACCCTGGGTAGCGCTTGCTGATTGGTGGCTACATTTAGACACCAATCAGCAAGTGCTACCCAGGTGCAGAACAATAAATGAGCAGGCTCCTAAGCTTACATTCTTGCTTTTTCAAATTAAGTTAATAAAGAGAACAAAGAAAAAATGATAATAGGTGAAAATTAGAAAGTTGCTTCAAGTTGCAGGTTCTATCTGAATCATGAAAATTTCATTTTGACTAGACTATTCCTTTAAAGGAACATGAAACACAACATTTTTCTTTCACAATTCAGATAGAGCATGCAATTTTAAACAACATTCTAATTTAAAGGAACCGTCAAGTAAAAAATAAAAACTTTCATGATTTAAATAGGGCATGTAATTTTAAACAACTTTCAAATTTACTTTTATTACCAATTTTGCTTTGTTCTCTTTGTATTCTTAGTTGAAAGCTAAATCTAGGAGGTTCCTATGCTAATTTCTTAGACCTTGAAGGCCACCTCTAATCTGAAAGCATTTTGACAGTTTTTCACCACTAGAGGTCGTTAGTTCATGTGTTTCATATAGATAACATTGAGCTCAGGCACATGAAGCTCCTAGGAGCCAGCACTGATTGGCTAAAAATGCAAGTCTGTCAAAAGAACTGAAATAAGGGGGCAGTCTGCAGAGGCTTAGATACAAGGTAATCACAGAGTTAAAAAAGTATATTATTATAACTGTGTTGGTTATGCAAAATTGGGGAATGGGTAATAAAGGGATTATCTACCTTTTTAAACAACAAAAATTCTGGTGTTTACTGTCCCTTTAATTATATTATCACATTTTCTTAAATTTCTTGTTATCTTTTGTTTAAACAAAGGGAAGTAAGTGCAGGAGTGTGCATGTGTCCAGATTGCTATATGGCAGCAGTTTTTCAAGAATGTTATCCATTTGTAAGAGAATTATTTCCTGCCATGTAGTTCACCAGACACTTACCTAGGCATATATCTTCAACAAAGAATACAATGGGAACGATTAAAATTTGATAATAGAAGTAAATTGGAAACTTTTTTTAAACTGTATGCTCTGATTGAATCACAAAATAAAATTATTGGGTTTCATATCCCTTAAAATGACATTTTTTTTTTTAATATTTCAGATGTCCAGCGACTATCTATAGGACCAGATTAACTGTATTATAAAGCACCATAATGTACACCCCCTCAGCCAAATTTCATGTATGTATTTCAGGTATGTTCAAATATCCTAATTGTTACTGCTAGAGTAAAAAAATAAAATCAACAGTTTATACAAGTTAACATAGAAGAATATGTTCTATTTATTCATAAATAAATATTTCTATATATATCTGATGTTTGTTTTGTAATATATATATATATATATATATATATATATATATATATATATATATATATATACCTATATATACATATATACATATATATATATATATATATATATATATATATACACAGATATATATATATATAGGAATATCTATTTTGAAATACTTAGAACATATTTTCCTATGTGAAGAACATTAGAATGTGAAATATTTACAGTAAAGACATAGTTAAAATCGTTATTAAATATGAATATTGCATAAATGTTTTTTTTTCATGTTTTCAGATATTTGACTGCAAAGGGTTCCAATGCAATTATAATGTTTCTCTCTCTATATATACATATGCATGTATGTGTTTATATATGTATATATGTCTGTAAATATTTATATAAATTAGAGGGAGGAGTTAATACTACTATAAGAAAAGCATGGTGCAACCCTTCAAAGAAATTGTAAATACATACATACACATATAAATACATAAATAGATCTGTACACACATATAAACACATACAGTATCTCACAAAAGTGAGTGCACCCCTCACATTTTGGTAAATATTTTATTATATCTTTTCATGTGACAACACTGAAGAAATTAAACATTGCTACAATGTAAAGTAGTGAGTGTACAGCCTGTATAACAGTGTAAATGTGCTGTCACCTCAAAATAACTCAACACATAGTCATTAATGTCTAAACCGTTGGCAACAAAAGTGAGTACACCCCTAAGTGGAAATGTCCAAATTGGGCCCAAAGTGTCAATATTTTGTGTGGCCCCCATTATTTTACAGCACTGCCTTAACCCTCTACACTCACTACTTTACATTGTAGCAAAGTGTCATTTCTTCAGTGTTGTGACATGAAAAGATATAATAAAATATTTACAAAAATGTGAGGGGTGTACTCACGTTTGTGAGATCTGTACATATATATTTATACAACGTTTTTGTCATTAACAAATACTGGGGTGGGGGTGTCATCAAACATTTCACTGTAGTGAGAAACATGTCAACTCAAAGGGACATTGTACACTAGATGTTTTGTTTGCATAAATGTTTTGTAGATTATCCATTTATATAGCCTATCTGGAAGTGTTTTTGTAACAATGTACACATGTTTTTTTTATAACATTGTGCTGATTTTTTGATTCTTAAAGGGCCACTGTAAGTAAATATTTTCTATACCTGTTACTAACTAACTACCCCAAATACGCTTTTTATCATTAGCATTTCATTAACATATCTCTACCGTATATCAGAAATCTTGTCTGCAAATTTAATTGTTTTCCAAACCCACTCTGTGGGTATCCTTTGCTCTGTACCAATCCGTTTACAATACCTAGGTTTCAAAATGGCGCTTTAAACACAAAGTTATTGGTTTAAGTATTTTGAACATGCAGTGCTGAAAATAGTGGGCAGGATAACGTGACATCATCGGCGAATAAAAGATATAACTTTTAGAACGTTATGAAACTTTGTTTTGGAGAAAATATAGGTCAGTAGGTTTTAACTAATGTTTATTAACTTTAATATGTTAGTTGTTTAGCTTAAAAATTATAACAGAAAGTAATCCTTTAACCAAGCCCCAAAGTATCATAAGTAGACGTAAGTCTACAGATTCCTGCTTGCTCCCGTTTGTGTAATCTGTAATTTCTTATGCAGGGAAGGGGGGAGGGGAGTCTCTGCTCTTCCTGCTTTCCCAGCCCATTTCACTGAGTGTCCCAGCCTAGCCTCAGCTAAACTTGGAGATTCTAAGTATTGTTTTAAAAGGTTGTATACTGGATGTTTAGATCAGAATCTGTGCATATTATTCTTTATAGTAGTGTCTATTGCATGTAATTATATGAAAATTGGTGTACACTGTCCCTTTAATTGAATAAATAGTTTTTTATTTGACTTAATTTTATAAAAAAAATATCTTCTGTCATTTTTAAGTACACAAACCTTTGGACATGAATTTATAGATTAAAATTCTATGGAGATCAGATTTGGGCAAAATGCAGCATGTTGTGAATATGTTTGCTGCAAAATAGTCCATCAACAATGTAAAGAAGCCTAAAAGGGATATCAAACTGTATGAGATTATAAATTAAAATGTTTAATTATGTATAGTTAAAAAACTTTGCAATATATTTTCATTATTTTGTCCCCCCCCCCTTCCTGTTATGTACCTCTAAAAATGGTTGGTTTTCTAAATTCTACTAAGTTTCTATAAAGTATTGGGTTCCATCATGTTTGAACATGTTTTGCCACTCTCCTTCTGAGGACAATTGGGGACAGATATAAAACAGGCAATAAAAGAGATGGAACATAAGATCATCTTTGATGGTTTCTACACAGCCTTGTTCGTACAAACAAATTTTATTTTAAAAATGTATTATTTATTATTTTATTATAAAGTATAAGTATATTGCAAAGTTGTTTCATTACGGATTACTAAACATTCTACGGGGAGTGCAGAATTATTAGGCAAGTTGTATTTTTGAGGATTAATTTTATTATTGAACAACAACCATGTTCTCAATGAACCCAAAAAACTCATTAATATCAAAGCTGAATATTTTTGGAAGTAGTTTTTAGTTTGTTTTTAGTTTTAGCTATTTTAGGGGGATATCTGTGTGTGCAGGTGACTATTACTGTGCATAATTATTAGGCAACTTAACAAAAAACAAATATATACCCATTTCAAATATTTATTTTTACCAGTGAAACCAATATAACATCTCAACATTCACAAATATACATTTCTGACATTCAAAAACAAAACAAAAACAAATCAGTGACCAATATAGCCACCTTTCTTTGCAAGGACACTCAAAAGCCTGCCATCCATGGATTCTGTCAGTGTTTTGATCTGTTCACCATCAACATTGCGTGCAGCAGCAACCACAGCCTCCCAGACACTGTTCAGAGAGGTGTACTGTTTTCCCTCCTTGTAAATCTCACATTTGATGATGGACCACAGGTTCTCAATGGGGTTCAGATCAGGTGAACAAGGAGGCCATGTCATTAGATTTTCTTCTTTTATACCCTTTCTTGCCAGCCACGCTGTGGAGTACTTGGACGCGTGTGATGGAGCATTGTCCTGCATGAAAATCATGTTTTTCTTGAATGATGCAGACTTCTTCCTGTACCACTGCTTGAAGAAGGTGTCTTCCAGAAACTGGCAGTAGGACTGGGAGTTGAGCTTGACTCCATCCTCAACCCGAAAAGGCCCCACAAGCTCATCTTTGATGATACCAGCCCAAATCAGTACTCCACCTCCACCTTGCTGGCGTCTGAGTCGGACTGGAGCTCTCTGCCCTTTACCAATCCAGCCACGGGCCCATCCATCTGGCCCATCAAGACTCACTCTCATTTCATCAGTCCATAAAACCTTAGAAAAATCAGTCTTGAGATATTTCTTGGCCCAGTCTTGACGTTTCAGCTTGTGTGTCTTGTTCAGTGGTGGTCGTCTTTCAGCCTTTCTTACCTTGGCCATGTCTCTGAGTATTGCACACCTTGTGCTTTTGGGCACTCCAGTGATGTTGCAGCTCTGAAATATGGCCAAACTGGTGGCAAGTGGCATCTTGGCAGCTGCACGCTTGACTTTTCTCAGTTCATGGGCAGTTATTTTGCGCCTTGGTTTTTCCACACGCTTCTTGCGACCCTGTTGACTATTTTGAATGAAACGCTTGATTGTTCGATGATCACGCTTCAAAAGCTTTGCAATTTTAAGAGTGCTGCATCCCTCTGCAAGATATCTCACTATTTTTGACTTTTCTGAGCCTGTCAAGTCCTTCTTTTGACCCATTTTGCCAAAGGAAAGGAAGTTGCCTAATAATTATGCACACCTGATATAGGGTGTTGATGTCATTAGACCACACCCCTTCTCATTACAGAGATGCACATCACCTAATATGCTTAATTGGTAGTAGGCTTTCGAGCCTATACAGCTTGGAGTAAGACAACATGCATAAAGAGGATGATGTGGTCAAAATACTAATTTGCCTAATAATTCTGCACTCCCTGTATATACAATTTCAACTTGTTTACTGTCTTATATTATTTGCAAATAACTAATTTTACCTTTATTTTGTCATTTGAAATAGCTGTTCTTCCCGTTGAAACCTCTTCCTTATACTAAAAATTTCAGTGTAGAAGTACTGGCTACAAAAAAAGCTATGTGAACAGAAGACATTCGATCAAAGTAGCTAGTATCAGTGAGAGAGACCACAGTCCTTTGTAAAGGTTTTTTTCTTGACTCTAATCTGCTGATTGTCTGAATTTACTGTCCCTTTAAATCTACAGAAGAAAGGCAAATTCTTTTATAACTTGATGACATCAGATACAAAGATAATAATTAGCCTATATTTATATATGTGATTTTCTGATTGCTACATAAGTACTATTGTATGTTTCTTCAATGGCTCTCACTGGTATGTATAGCAACCATTTATTTATCGGAGGACAGTTATATGTTAGTCTTGTGTTACGCTATCATGATGGGCTAGTAGCTCAATAAAATAAATAAGACTTTCAAAATAATGGTTTTTACTAGAATAGCATTTATCAATTACATTATCATATAGTAACTGTAACATTTAAGTCCAAGGGGTATATTTATTAATGTGCGAGCGGACATGATACGATGTAGCGTATCATGTCTGCCGCACATCAATAAATGCCGACAGCATACGCTGTCTGCATTTATCATTGCACCAGCAGTTCTTGTGAACTGCTGGTGCAATGCTGCCCCTTGCAGATTTGCGGCCACTAACAGGGGGTGTCAATCAACCTGATCATATTCGATCGGGTTGATTTCTGTTCGCGGCCTCAGAGTATTTAGACCACTGCTTCATAACTTCTGTTTCCCACGAGCCTTCAGGCTCGCCGGAAACACGGGGAATCAAACTCCATACGGAGCTTGTTAAATCGGCCCCCCATGTGTACAGGTTGTTACGAGATTAAAAATTTAAAAAGCATTTTTCTGTTGGTCAATGGGTAATTCATTGTTCTGTATAACAATTCATCCACCCCCATACCTGTTATTATTGTGCTGTTTACCAGAGGTTAGCAGAGAGCACTGTTTTAGGATTGGGTGTAGATTTTATATTTGGGTTCTTTGAGACACTTTGTTTTTTTTTATCCATAATTAATAATTTTCAGTGCATATCAGATAATCGTTTATTAGATAAAGTAAGGCATTTGTGAAGATAATTTGCATATATGTACCCAGAATCCCTTTTAATGTGCAGATGTACTATACAATTTAGTTTGCGCTCATGCCTTTGTGTTTTTCTTTCAACTTGCAATATTAACACAAGTTAACTTAGGTACGATGGACTAAGGATATCTTGTATAACTTGTCATCTAGCCCGTAGTAGGATGAGGAAAACATGATTGGCTAATGATAGCTTGTTACTTGTAATCTAGACAATAGTAGGATCAGGGAAACACGATGGGCTAATAATAGTTTGCCACTTGTAATCTCTAACCCATAGTAGGATCAAGAAAACACGATGGGCTAATGATAGTTTGTCACTTGTAATCTAGCCAATAGTAGGATCAGGAAAACACAATGGACTAAGGATAGCTTGCCAATTGTAATATAGCCCATAGAAGGATCAGGAAATCATGATGGGCTAACAATAGCTTGTTACTTGTAATCTAGCCCATAGTAGGATCAGGAAAACACAATGGGCTAATGATAGTTTGCTACTTGTTAATTAGCCCATAGTAGGATCGGGAAAACACAATGGGCTAATGATAGTTTGCCACTTGTAATCTAGCCCATAGTAGTATCAGGAAAACACAATGGGCCAACAATAGTTTGCGACTTGTAATCTAGCCCATAGTAGTATCAGAAAAACACAATGGGCCAATGATAGTTTGCCACTTGAAATCTAGCCCATAGTAGAATCAGGAAAACATGATGTGCTAATGATAGCTTGTTATTTGTAATCTAGCGCATAGTAGGATCAGGAAAACAAGATGGGCTAAGGATAGTTTATTACTTGTAATCTAGCCAATAGTAGGATCAGGAAAGCACAATGGGCTAAGGATAGCTTGTAACTTGTAATCTAGCTCATAGTAGGATCAAGAAAACAGGATGGGCTAACGATAGCTTGCCACTTGTAATCAAGCGCATAGTAGGATCAGGAAAACAAGATGGGCTAAGGATAGTTTATTACTTGTAATCTAGCCCATAGTAGTATCAGGAAGACATGATGGGCTAACAATAGCTTGTTACTTGTAATCTAGCCCATAGTAGGATCAGGAAAACACGATGAGCTAACAATGGCTTGTTACTTGTAATCTAGCCCATAGTAGTATCAGAAAACACGATGGGCTAAAGATAGCTTGCTACTTGTAATCCAGCCCATAGTAAGATCAGGAAAGCACAATGTTCTAACGATAGTTTGTTACTTGTAATCTAGTCCATAGTAAGATCAGGAAAACACGATGGGCTAACGATAGCTTGTTAATTGTAATCTAGCCCATAGTAGAATCAGGAAAACACAATGGACTATCGATAGCTTGCCACTTTTAATCTAGCGTGTAGTAGGATCAGGAAAACAAGATGGGCTAAGGATAGTTTATTACTTGTAATCTAGCCCATAATAGTATCAGGAAGACATGATGGGCTAACGATAGCTTGTTACTTGTAATCTAGCCCATAGTAGGTTCAGGAAGACACAATGGGCTAACGATAGCTTGTTACTTGCAATCTAGCCAATAGTAGGATCAGGAAAACATGATGGGCTAACGATAGCTTGTTCCTTGTAATGTAGTCCATAGTAGGACTAGTCCATAGTAGGACCAGGAAACCACGATGGGCTAATGATAGCTTGTCACTTATAATCTAGCCCATAGTAGGATCAGGAAACCACAATGGTCTAACGATAGCTTGTTACTTGTAATCTAGCCCATAGTAGGATCAGAAAACAGGATGGGCTAACGATAGCTTGTCACTTGTAATCGAGCCCATAGTAGGATCAGGAAACAACGATGGGCTAACGATAGCTTGTTACTTGTAATCTAGCCCATAGTAGGATCAGAAAACAGGATGGGCTAACGATAGCTTGTCACTTGTAATCGAGCCCATAGTAGGATCAGGAAACAACGATGGGCTAACGATAGCTTGTTACTTGTAATCTAGCCCATAGTAGGATCAGAAAACAGGATGGGCTAACGATAGCTTGTTACTTGTAATCTAGCCCATAGTAGGATCAGGAAAACACAATGGGCTAACGATAGTTTGTTACATGTAATCTAGCCCATAGTAGGATCAGGAAAACACGATGGGCTAATGATAGCTTGTTACTTGTAATCTAGCCCATAGTAGGATCAGAAAACAGGATGGGCTAACAATAGCTTGTCACTTGTAATCTAGCCCATAGTAGGATCAGAAAACATGATGGGCTAAAGATAGCTTGTCACTTGTAATCTAGCCCTTAGTAAGATCTGGAAAACCTAATGGGCTAACGATAGCTTGAAACTTGCAATCTAGCCCATAGTAGGATCAGAAAACAAGATGGGCTAACGATAGCTTGTCACTTGTAATCTAGCCCATAGTAGGATCAGGAAACCATGATGGGCTAACGATAGCTTGTTACTTGTAATCTAGCCCATAGTAGGATCAGGAAACCACGATGGGCTAACGTTAGCTTGTTACTTGTAATTTAGCCCATAGTAGGATCTGAAAAAGAAACACTTGCTCAGTATAATCTAAGACAACAACAAACCAAATAATTATTTTATGCGTAATTTAAAATTAAGGAGACGTAATCTTCAGATGATGAAGTCAGTAGATAAAAAGCTTCATCAAAATGGTAACTAATTACTTAGATTAATATCTTCAGTATCTAAAGAAAATTGATAAGATTTTAATTAAGGCAGAAATTAATCTAAAAAGAGCAGTTAATTATACAAACTGTACAAAATAAAACATTTCAGCTATAAAATGATAAAAAAATAAGTCAAAAAGAGCAGCATTGCCTTTGATTTTTTCTTTTCATGTTAATGGGTTATACTCAAGTGCTGTTTTTCGTAGGAGATTCTGTTTTTTGAGTTACATAGATATTAAAGGGATATTACTGTCACTTTTTATTTATGCATTGCTTAGATCAGCAGTTAGGCAAAGCATTGCAAAACTATCTTTATACAAAAAATCATTTTAAATAAATAATTTGAATTCTACATGAAATATGAAATTAAACTTTCATGGCTGAGATAGAGCATGCAATTTTAAGAGACTTTTAATTTAGTTCTATTATTATATTAAATTGACTTCATCTACTTGCTATCCTTTGTTGAAAAGCATAGCTAGGCAGGCTTAGGAACAGCAATGCCATACTGGTATCTAGATGGTGATTGGTAGCTACACATATGCCTCTTGTCATTGGGTCACCAGGGGGCCGATTTATTAAAAGTCGGACGAACTTAATCTACTGTAGTGTATCATGTCCGCCCGACATCGCTGAATGCCGACAGCATACGCTGTCGGAATTTAACATTGCACAAGCAGTTCTGGTAAACTGATTGTGCAATGCCGCCCCCTGCAGATTTGCGGCCAATCAGACGCTAGCAGGGGTTGTCAATCAACCTAATCGTACTCGATCTGGCGGATTGATGTCCGCAGCCTCAGAGGAGGCGTACGAGTTAAGGAGTCTTTAGACCACTGCTTCTTAACTCCTGTCCTGTTCATGGTGAGCCTGAAGGCTCGCGCGGAAACAGGGGCATTCAGGGCCATTCAGCCCTTAAAAAAAAAAATCAGTCCCCAGGTATGTTCATCTAGATTCCAGTAATGCATTGCTGCTTTGGAGTTGATTTTAACTATGTATTGCAAGGGTTAAACATATGGTTATATGCAAGCAATAGTTAAATAATAAAAATGCTCATAGATAATGTTTTTTTGTGTGCAATTTTTAGTCCCTTTAACACTGTAATTTTACAGCAATTTACAGCAGTTCAATACATACCCCTTGAAAATCATAGTGATTATTTATCTTTTATTTTAATGTGGCCAATTATGGACATATGCAAAGTTACTTGTGCTCTAAGTTAACTTTTTTTCAGGCTAAGCTATGGCGTCATCCCAGCCTCTCTGGGGGAGTGGAAATGCAGAATGATCAGACGTATGTTACAGCAAAAGCAGGCGATAAAATGTATGCTGTTTTATTTTCCTTAATCAAACATTTTATGGAAGATAAAGTTTACTGTTCCTTTAATAATGATTGATGAAAAAGAGAGAGAAGCTGGAAATATTTTCCTTTATTTACCCTCTTACAGTACATGATACATTGCTATTGTGTGTGAAACGTCTGACCTGATATATTTTTCAATCATTTAATCATTAAGAAATAAAATAGTGGACAGCAGGTGAGATAGTGGCATGAAAGGGACAGCCTACTTGAAAATTGTTATTAAGATAGATAATACCTTTATAATCCATTCCCCAGTTTTGCATAACCAACACTGTTATATTAATACACTAAGGGGCAGATTTATTGTAGTACGAGCGGACATGATCCGCTGTAGCATACACTGTCGGCATTTATCATTGCACAAGCATTTCTCGTGAAATGCTTGTGAACTGCCGCCCCCCCCTGCAGATTTGCCAGCAGGGGGTGTTAATCAACCCTATTGTATCCGATCGGACTGATTGCTGTCCCCCCCGCCTCAGAGGTGGCGGACGAGTTAAGGAGCAGCAGTCTTACAACCTCTGCTTTTTAACTTCCGCTTCAGGCAGCAACCGCTGCTTCATAAATTGACCCCTAAGAGAACAAAGCAAATTTGATGATAAAAGTAAATTGGAAAGTTGTTTAAAATTGCATACCCTATTTGAATCATGAAAGGTTTACTGTCCCTAGAGGCGGCTCTTTAGTTAGGCAAATTAGGCGGTCGTCTGAGGCCTCGCGCTCACAGAGGCCTCATGGCCGCCTTATTTGCCTAACGCTTTACTTTGCGTTTGATGTGACAGGGGGCTTTAACGGTGCTGTGCGCAGGCAGTGTTAAGAGCCCTGTCCCACTCTCCTCTCTGATTTGATGACTCTGTTTCCTCACAGAGTTCATCCACTCAGCTTCTCTGCCCGCCAGCCAATGAGGAGTAAAGATGCTTGCGTCACCCCTCCCATCCATAGCACAAGGATAAGAAGCTGAAGGATGAATTCACCGTCGGAAGGATGGATGTAAGTAAAAAACAATTTTTCTCTCTTTTTGAAGGCTTATATAATCACAGGCTTCACGGGGGGCTGGGGGCATCATTTTATTGCTGGGGGCATCATTTTATTACAGGGGGGCTGGGGGAATCATTTATTGCAGGTGGGCTGGGGGCATCATTTATGGCTGGGGGCATCATTTTATGGCTGGGGGGCTGGGGTCATAATTTATTACAGGGAGGCTTGGGGCATAATTTATTACTGGGGGCTGGGGGCATCATTTATTGCAGGGGGGCTGGGGAAATAATTTCTTACAGGAGGACTGGGGGCATAAATTCTTACAGGGGGTTATGGGCATAATTTCTTACAACTGGGGTCTGGGGGCATAATTTCTTACAATGGGGGTTTGGGGCATAATTTATTACAGGGGGGCTGGCAGTATAATTTATTACAGGGGACTGGGGGCATAATTTATTGAAGGGGCTGTGGGGGCATCATTTTTTACAAGGGGCTGGGGTATAATTTATTACAGGGGGGCTGGGGGCATAATGTATTACAGGGGGCTGTGGTGGCATAATGTATTGATTAGCACTGTGGAATCTGTTGGCGGTCTGATGCAGATGCAGAAGAGAAAATAGCACAATCTGTAAAAAATGGTGACAAAACCTTCTTTAGATTTATCAGTGAAAATAGAAAAACTAACAGAGGGATAGTTAGACTCAAGAATGAGGATAGAGTAGTGGAAGAAGATAAACAAATAGCAAACTGTTTAAATGATTACTTTTGTTCAGTCTTTACAACAGATGGTAAAGATAGTGAGATGCTATTAAGGGATGTTACTGTAAATAATGTGAGTAGTACTTTTCTTTATATAGAGGAAGAGGTTTCAAGGGCTATATCAAAAATAAAAGTTAATAAGTCTGTGGGTCCAGATAATATTCATCCAAGGGTTCTAAGAGAACTTCGATCCGTAATAGCTACTCCATTAGCTGATTTATTTAATCAGTCACTTCTAACAGGAGTTGTTCCAAAAGACTGGAAAATTGCCAATGTAGTCCCTCTTCATAAAAAGGGTAGTAGGGAAGATTCTGCTAACTATAGGCCAGTCAGTTTGACCTCAATTGCAGGGAAATTAATGGAAACTCTTTTAAAGGAAAGACTTGTATCTTTCATTCAGACAAACAACTTAGAAGACAAAGGACAGCATGGTTTAACAGCTGGAAGATCATGCCTGACTAATCTAATTGATTTCTTTGACCATGTAACAAAAATAATAGACCAGGGAGGAGCCGTAGATGTTGCATATCTAGAATTTAGCAAAGCATTTGACACCGTCCCACACAACAAACTTATTCACAAAATGTATTGCCTTGGAATAGATGCTAACGCCTAGATTTGGAGTTTTGCGGCCAAGGGGGTGCGTTAGCTACGCGTGCTTTTTTCTGGCCGCACCTTTTAAATACCGCTGGTATTTAGAGTTCACAGAATGGCAGGGTTTTCAGTGTGTTAGGCTCCAAAAAGGGAGCGTAGAGCATAATTTAACGCCACTGCAACTCTAGATACCAGCGGTGCTTACGGACGCGGCCAGCCTCAAAAACGTGCTCGTGCACGATTCCCACATAGGAAACAATGGGGCTGTTTGAGCTGAAAAAAAACCTAACACCTGCAAAAAAGCCGCGTTCAGCTCCTAACGCAGCCCCATTGTTTCCTATGGGGAAACACATCCTACGTCTGCACCTAACACCCTAACATGTACCCCGAGTCTAAACACCCCTAACCTTACACTTATTAACCCCTATTCTGCTGCCCCCACTATCGCTGACACCTGCATATTTTTTTAACCCCTAATCTGCCGCTCCGTAAACCGCCGCTACTTACATTATCCCTATGTACCCCTAATCTGCTGCCCCTAACACCGCCGACCCCTATATTATATTAATTAACCCCTAATCTGCCCCCCACAACGTCGCCTCCACCTGTCTACACTTATTAACCCCTAATCTGCCGACTGGACCGCGCCGCTATTATAATAAAGTTATTAACCCCTAATCCGCCTCACTCCCGCCTCAATAACCCTATAATAAATAGTATTAACCCCTAATCTGCCCTCCCTAACATCGCCGACACCTAACTTCAATTATTAACCCCTAATCTGCCGACCGAATCTCGCGCTACTGTAATAAATGGATTAACCCCTAAAGCTAAGTCTAACCCTAACACTAACACCCCCCTAAGTTAAATATAATTTAAATCTAACGAAATAAATTAACTCTTATTAAATAAATTATTCCTATTTAAAGCTAAATACTTACCTGTAAAATAAACCCTAATATAGCTACAATATAACGAATAATTATATTGTATTTATTTTAACCAGGTACAATAGCTATTAAATAGTTAAGAACTATTTAATAGCTAAAATAGTTAAAATAATTACAAAATCACCTGTAAAATAAATCCTAACCTAAGTTACAATTAAACCTAACACTACACTATCAATAAATTAATTAAATAAAATACCTACAATTATCTACAATTAAACCGAACACTACACTATCAATAAATTAATTAAATACAATATCTACAAATAAATACAATGAAATAAACTAACTAAAGTACAAAAAATAAAAAAGAACTAAGTTACAAAAAATAAAAAAATATTTACAAACATTAGAAAAATATTACAACAATTTTAAACTAATTACACCTACTCTAAGCCCCCTAATAAAATAACAATTCCCCCCAAAATAAAAAAAATGCCCTACCCTATTCTAAATTAAAAAAGTTCAAAGCTCTTTTACCTTACCAGCCCTGAACAGGGCCCTTTGCGGGGCATGCCCCAAAGAATTCAGCTCTTTTGCCTGTAAAAAAAACATAAAGCCCCCCCCAACATTACAACCCACCACCCACATACCCCTAATCTAACCCAAACCCCCCTTAAATAAACCTAACACTAAGCCCCTGAAGATCTTCCTACCTTGTCTTCACCTCGCCGGGTTCACCGATCGGTCCAGAAGAGCTCCTCCGATGTCTTGATCCAAGCCCAAGCGGGGGGCTGAAGAGTGACGTCCATCCTCGGGCTGAAGTCTGGATCCAAGCGGCGGCTGAAGAAATCCATCATCGGGCTGAAGTCGGAAGTCCATCATGTGGATGAAGTCTTCTATCAAGCCGCATCTTCAATCTTCTTTCTTCTGGAGCAGAGCGGAGCCATCTTCTTTCGGAACAGCCAATAGAATGCAAGCTCAATCTGATTGGCTGATTAGATCAGCCAATTGGATTGAACTTGATTCTGATTGGCTGATTCCATCAGCCAATCAGAATATTCCTACCTTAATTCCGATTGGCTGATAGAATCCTATCAGCCAATCGGAATTCGAGGGACGCCATCTTGGATGACGTCCCTTAAAGGAACCTTCATTCGGCGAGTAGGCGTCGGTTGAAGAGGTTGGATCCAAGTCGGTTGGAAAGAAGATGGCTCCGCTCCGCTCCAGAAGAAAGAAGATTGAAGATGCGGCTTGATAGAAGACTTCATCCCGATGATGGACTTCCGACTTCAGCCCGATGATGGATTTCTTCAGCCGCCGCTTGGATCCAGACTTCAGCCCGAGGATGGACGTCACTCTTCAGCCCCCCGCTTGGGCTTGGATCAAGACATCGGAGGAGCTCTTCTGGACCGATCGGTGAACCCGGCGAGGTGAAGACAAGGTAGGAAGATCTTCAGGGGCTTAGTGTTAGGTTTATTTAAAGGGGGTTTGGGTTAGATTAGGGGTATGTGGGTGGTGGGTTGTAATGTTGGGGGGGGGGTTGTATGTTTTTTTTACAGGCAAAAGAGCTGAATTCTTTGGGGCATGCCCCGCAAAGGGCCCTGTTCAGGGCTGGTAAGGTAAAAGAGCTTTGAACTTTTTTAATTTAGAATAGGGTAGGGCATTTTTTTATTTTGGGGGGGCTTTGTTATTTTATTAGGGGGCTTAGAGTAGGTGTAATTAGTTTAAAATTGTTGTAATATTTTTCTAATGTTTGTAAATATTTTTTTATTTTTTGTAACTTAGTTCTTTTTTATTTTTTGTACTTTAGTTAGTTTATTTCATTGTATTTATTTGTAGATATTGTATTTAATTAATTTATTGATAGTGTAGTGTTCGGTTTAATTGTAGATAATTGTAGGTATTTTATTTAATTAATTTATTGATAGTGTAGTGTTAGGTTTAATTGTAACTTAGGTTAGGATTTATTTTACAGATGATTTTGTAATTATTTTAACTATTTTAGCTATTAAATAGTTCTTAACTATTTAATAGCTATTGTACCTGGTTAAAATAAATACAAAGTTGCCTGTAAAATAAATATAAATCCTAAAATAGCTACAATATAATTATTATTTATATTGTAGCTTTATTAGGGTTTATTTTACAGATAAGTATTTAGCTTTAAATAGGAATAATTTATATAATAAGAGTTAATTTATTTCGTTAGATTTAAATTATATTTAATTTAGGGGGGTGTTAGTGTTAGGGTTAGACTTAGCTTTAGGGGTTAAAAAATTTATTAGAATAGCGGTGAGCTCCGGTCGGCAGATTAGGGGTTAATGTTTGAAGTTAGGTGTCGGCGATGTTAGGGAGGGCAGATTAGGGGTTAATACTATTTCTTATAGGGTTATTGAGGCGGGAGTGAGGCGGATTAGGGGTTAATAACTTTATTATAGTACCGGTGCGGTCCGCTCGGCAGATTAGGGGTTAATAAGTGTAGGTAGGTGGCGGTGACGTTGTGGGGGGCAGATTAGGGGTTAATAAATATAATATAGGGGTCGGCGGTGTTAGGGGCAGCAGATTAGGGGTACATAAGTATAACGTAGGTGGCGGTCGGCAGATTAGGGGTTAAAAAATGTAATCGAGTGGTGGCGATGTGGGGGGACCTCGGTTTAGGGGTACATAGGTAGTTTATAGGTGTTAGTGTACTGTAGAGCACAGTAGTTAAGAGCTTTATGAACCGGCGTTAGCCCAAAAAGCTCTTAACTACTGACTTTTTTCTGCGGCTGGAGTCTTGTCGTTAGAGTTCTAAATCTCACTCCAGCCACGACTCTAAATACCGGCGTTAGAAAGATCCCATTGAAAAGATAGGATACGCAATTGACGTAAGGGGATCTGCGGTATGGAAAAGTTGCGGCTGGAAAGTGAGCGTTAGACCCTTTAATGACTGACTCCAAATACCAGAGGGCATTAAAAACCAGCGTTAGGAGCCTCTAACGCTGGTTTTCACGGCTACCGCCCAACTCTAAATCTAGGCCTAAGATTGTTAAGTGGGTAGAATGCTGGCTTAAAGATAGAGAAGAGAGGGTTTCAATTAATGGAGTACATTCAAATGAGGCAGCAGTTACTAGTGGTGTTCCCCAAGGGTCAGTTCTTGGGCCTGTTTTGTTTAACATGTTTATAAGTGATATTGGAAGTGGGCTTAAGGGGAAGGTTTGCTTGTTTGCTGATGATACAAAAATTTGTAACAGGGTAAATGTTCCAGGAGGAGTTGATCAAATGAACAGTGATATTAATAAACTAGAGGACTGGTCAAATAAATGGGATCTGAAATTTAATATTACCAAGAGCAAAATTATGCATATAGGATCCAAAAACACAAAGGCCGATTATAGTGTCAATGGTACATTACTGACTGTAATTAAAGAAGAAAGGGATTTGGGAATTATTATTTCAGGTGATTTAAAATTTGGTACACAATGCTGCAGTGCAGCCAGCAAGGCCAGTCAAATGCTTGGTTGCATTGGAAGAGGTTTTAGTAGCAGAAATAGCAAGGTTCTTATGCCACTTTACAGATCATTAGTTAGACCAAATCTGGAATACTGTGTACAGTTCTGGAGACCATATCTTCAGAAAGATATAAATAAACTAGAAGCTGTCCAAAGGAGGGCTACTAAAATGGTACATGGTCTAAAATATAAAACGTACAAAGAAAGACTCTATGATCTAAATATGTATAGTTTAGAGGATAGAAAGCTGAAAAGCTGAACGCATTTTTCACAAAAAAATAAATGCCAAAACAAGGGGTCACAATCTAAAGTTAGAGGGTAGCAGATTCAGGAGAAATTTAAGGAAGCATTTTTTTACAGAAAGGGTGGTGGATTCATGGAATGAACTTCCATTTGAGGTGGTAAACACAAAGACTGTAAAGGAATTTAAAAATGCCTGGGACATGCATAAGACTATCCTAAGGAAAAAGTAACATGTAATATGGGTAGACTTGATGGGCTTTTTTGGTTCTTATCTACCGTCAAATTCTATGTTTCTATGTTTCTATGGTCTACAAATAACCGATAATAATAATAATAATAATAATATTGGGGGGCTGTGGGGGCATAATGTATTGCTGGGGGCATTATTTAATGAAGGAGGTCGGAGGGCATAATGTATTATGCCTATGCGGGGGGGCTCATTTATTACATATTTATTTCATATTTACACACGTGCAGCTGCACAAATTTTATCTATTCCCTATGTTTTTCTATTGTTTATTTGACTAAAGAATAATTGGTTATGAGACAAATAAAATTCTAGAAACTATGAATTCTAAGTTCATAGGATTCAAGGCTTGTCATAATTTATACAGTTAATTATTATCGCCTGCATTTTTTTTTCATTATTGTCATCAGTGGGGCCTCATGTTTAAGTTTCGCCTAAGGCCTTGCAAAGTCTAGAGCCTCCACTGGCTGTCCCTTTAATATTTATGCTTGATGTACAATACTGGGACAAGGACAGTACTGTCCTCTTCCTGGATGTCGCCTGGCTAAACATGTTGAACAAAAGATTTTTTTATATAGGGTGTGTTCAGAATAATGTGGCTGATGTCCAAAGGGAAGCAGACAAAAGTGTTGTACCTAATATCAATCCTGGCGTCTTCCTGATGGATCCCAGCTGCTATAATACAGACAAAACCTCTTCTTTCCGTCTATGGGGATGCAATGTTCTCATTTATATAGCTACAGGTTTTAATTTTACATTGTTCATTTAAATATAATCATTACAAACAATAGAGCAATTAATATATTGTGTTAATAAAATCAGCACATTATTATAACTCATAGCTACAGATATAGAATTTTCTTTGTTGCTAGTTTCTAGACTAACATATTATCACCAGATATAAACCTTTGCCTAGAATTGATTAAATATTCAATATTAAATAGTGATAAACAAAAAAAATATAAACTGCTCTATGTTAAATATACAGGAAAACCTGTGCACACTGTTCACTATATGCCAACCTGAGAAAAAGAAATGTGTGTCAACCAATCAGTGACTACTGAGGGTTATTTTGCAGCTATTGATTGGTGGGTTTGCACATATTCTTTTCTGAGCTTCATACCGAAGCACAGAGCAGGACTTAAACACATAGGTAGAGAAAGTAATGAAACAGAGCAGTGTTAATATAAGTAAAGGAATCACAAATATATATATAATTTATATATATATATATATACACACACACACACAAATTGATATAAATAAATATATATGTATGTGTGTGGGTGAATATTTTTTACAATATTTAAAAATAACTATTTTTGGATATATGTTCATTTTAAACAAACATAAAGGGTCAGTGTAGCACTAATTAATGCTCCTGCACAAGCGTTAATTGCACTAGAAGTAAGTTTTTGCACGTGTCCGGTTGCGCTCGTATTATGAGTGCTAACCCGACTAGTGCAAGATGCTGAACTTACAATATTGCGTACGCGTTCAAATATTCCCCATAGAAGTCAATGGAGAAAAAAAGTGGACAACCCACTCTCCCACAAACCGGATCAAATATTCAATATCTATCCTTTTATATAAAAGGCCAAGTGTGTTTGTTCGAAGCTGTCATGCGCAGTAGAGACAGCACGAGGACAAACACACCTGGCCTTACCTGATAATCCATGCTGTGACGTTGCGGCAAAAGTGGGTGTGGCCGGACGGGAGCGTGGGCGTGACCGGGCACGATCGTGGGTGTGGCCTGGCATGGTTGGGGGAGTGGCGGGGTGCGTGGCCGGGCGCGGTCGGCGCGACAGAGAGGGGAGAGAAATAGAAAGAGAGTGGGAGAGAGATAGGAAAGAGGCAAATAGAGGGGGAAGAGCAGAAGAGAGGGGAAAGTGCAGAAGAGAGGGGGGAGAAAGAGCAAAAAAGAGGGGAGAGAGACAGAGCAAAAGAGAGGGGGGAGAGAGAGAGCAAAAAAGAGGGGATTGAGAGAGGGGGGGGAGGGGGGAGAGGGGGGAGAGAGAGCAAAAGAGAGGGGGGGGAGAGAGAACAAAAGAAAGGGATGGAGAGAAAGAGCAAAAGAGAGGGATGGAGAGAGAAAGCAAAAAAAAGGAGAGAGAGACAGAGCAAAAGAGAGGGGGAGAGAGAGAGCGCAAAAGAGAGTGGGGAGAGAAAGAGCAAAAGAGAGGGGGGAAGAGAGAGTGCAAAAGAGAGGGGGAGACAGAGAGCGCACAAAAGAGGGGGAGAGAGCACAAAAGAGAGGGGGAGAGAGAGCGCGCAAAAGAGGGGGGATAGAGAGAGTGCAAAAGAGAGAGAGAACGCAAAAGAGAGGGGGGAGAGAGAGAGCGTAAAAGAGTTGGGGGGAGAGAGAGCGCAAAAGAGAGGGGGGAGAGAGAGCAAAAGAGGGGGGAGAGAAAGCAAAAGAGAGGGGGGAGAGGGAGCAAAAGAGAGGGGGGAGAGAGCACGCAAAAGAGAGGGGGGAGAGAGCACGCAAAAGAGAGGGATGGAGAGAAAGAGCAAAAGAGAGGGATGGAGAGAGAGAGCAAAAAAAAAGGAGAGAGAGACAGAGCAAAAGAGAGGGGGGAGAGAGCGCAAAAGAGAGGGGGGAGAGAGATTGCAAAAGAGAAGGGGAGAGAGAGAGCGCAAAAGAGGGGGAGAGATAGACAGCGCAAAAGAGAGGGGAGAGAGAGAGCGCAAAAGAGAGGGGGAGAGAGAGCAAAAGAGGGGGAGAGAAAGCAAAAGAGAGGGGGGTAGAGGGAGCAAAAGAGAGGGGGAGAGAGAGAGCAAAAGAGAGGGATGGAGAGATAGAGCCAAAGGGAGGAATGGAGAGAGAGAGAGCAAAAAAAAAGGAGAGAGAGACAGAGCAAAAGAGAGGGGGGAGAGAGAGCAAAAAGAGAGGGGGGAGAGAGAGCGCAAAAGAGAGGGGGGAAAGAGAGAGTGCAAAAGAGAGGGGGAGAGAGAGAGCGCAAAAGAGGGGGGGAGAGAGAGAGCACAAAAGAGAGGGGGAGAGAGAGAGCACAAAAGAGAGGGGGAGAGAGAGAGCACAAAAGAGGGGGGAGAGAGTGCAAAAGAGAGGGGGAGAGAGAGAGCGCAAAAGAGGGGGGGAGAGAGAGAGCACAAAAGAGAGGGGGAGAGAGAGAGCACAAAAGAGGGGGGAGAGAGTGCAAAAGAGAGGGGGAGAGAGAGAGCGCAAAAGAGAGGGGGAGAGAGAGCACACAAAAGAGGTGGAGAGGGAGAGTGCAAAAGAGAGAGAGAACGAAAAAGAGAGGGAGGGGAGGGAGAGAGTGTAAAATTGAGAGAGAACGCAAAAGAGAGGGGGGAGAGGGCATAAAAGAGAGGGAGAGAGAGAGAGTGTAAAAGAGAGGGGGGAGAGAGAGCGCAAAAGAGAGGGGGAGAGAGAGCAAAAGAGGGGGAAGAGAAAGCAAAAGGGGGGGGAGGGAGCAAAAGAGAGGATGAGAGAGAGAGCAAAAGAGAGGTGGAGTGAGAGAGAGTGCAAAAGAGAGGGGGAGAGAGCGCAAAAGAGAGGGGGAGAGAGCGCAAAAAAGAGTGGGAGAGAGAGCAAAAGAGAGGGGGAGAGAGAGCAAAAGAGAGGGGGGAGCGAGAGAGCAAAAGAGAGGTGGAGCGAGAGAGAGCACAAAAGAGAGGGGGAGAGAGCACAAAAGAGAGGGGGAGAGAGCACAAAATAGAGGGGGAGAGAGAGAGCAAGGTGTGGGACCGCCGTACTGCAAAAAATGGCCCCTGTGAACGGGCTTTAGGACTAGTATGATTATATATAGGTATAGATATTTTTATATATTTATAATAATAAATATATATTTATGCTTTAATATCTGTATATACATATATTAACACATAAATATTTATGTATATAATCATATACAGTGGATATAAAAAGTCTACACACCCCTGTTAAAATTTCAGGTTTCTGTGATGTAAAAAAATGAGACAAAGATAAATAATTTCAGAACTTTTTCCACCTTTAATGTGACCTATAAACTGTACAACTCAATTGAAAAACAAACTGAAATCTTTTAGGTAAAGGGAAATAAAAATAAAAAACTAAAATAATGTGGTTGCATAAGTGTGAACACCCTTTTATAACTGGGGACATAGCTGTGTTCAGAATTAAGCAATCACATTCAAAATCATGTTAAATAGGAGTCAGTACACACCTGTCATCATTTAAATGCATCTGATTAACCCGAAATAAAGTTCAGCTGCTCTAGTAGGTCTTTCCTGACATTTTGTTAGTCGGATCCTACAGCAAAAGCCATGGTCCGCAGAGAGCTTCTAAAGCATCAGAGGGATCTCATTGTTAAAAGGTATCAGTCAGGAGAAGGGTACAAAAGAATTTCCAAGGCATTAGATATACCATGGAACACAGTGAAGACAGTCATCATCAAGTGAAGAAAATATGGTGCAACAGTGACATTACCAAGAACTGGATGTCCCTCCAAAATTGATGAAAAGACGAAAAGAAAACTGGTCTGGGAGGCTACCAAGAAGCCTACAGCAACATTAAAGGAGCTGCAGGAATATCTGGCAAGTACTGGCTGTGTGGTACATGTGACAACAATCGCCCGTATTCTTCATATGTCTGGGCTATGGGGTAGAGTGGCAAGACGTAAGTCTTTTCTTACAAAAAAAAAACCATCCAAGCCCGGCTAAATTTTGCAAAAACACATCTGAAGTTTCCCAAAAGCATGTGGGAAAAGGTGTTCTGGTCTGATGAAACTTTTTGGCCATTATTCCAAAAGATATGTTTGGCGCAAAAACAACACTGCATATCACCAAAAGAACACCATACCCATAGTGAAGCATGGTCGTGTCAGCATTATGCTTTGGGTCTGTTTTTCTTCAGCTGGAACTGGGGCCTTAGTCAAGGTAGAGGGAATAATGAACAGTTCCAAATACCAGACAATATTGGCACAAAACCTAGAAAGCTGAACATGAAGAGGAACTTAATCTTTCAGCATGACAACGACCCAAAGCATACATCCAAATCAACAAAGGAATGGCTTCACCAGAAGAAGATTAAAGTTTTGGGATGGCCCAGCCAGAGCCCAGACCTGAATCCAATTCAAAATCTGTGGGGTGATCTGAAGAGGGCTGTGCACAGGAGATGCCCTCGCATTCTGACAGATTTAGAGTGTTTTTGCAAAGAAGAGTGGGCAAATCTTGCCAAGTCAAGATGTGCCATGCTGAAAAAATCATACCCATAAAGACTGAGTGCTGTAATAAAATCAAAAGGTGCTTCAATAAAGTATTAGTTTAAGGGTGTTAACACTTATGCAACCATATTATTTTAGTTTTTTATTTTTATTTCCCTTTACCTAAAAGATTTAAGTTTGTTTTTCAATTGAGTTGTACAGTTTATAGGTCACATTAAAGGTGGAAAAAGTTCTGAAATGATTTATCTTTGTCTCATTTTTTTACATCACAGAAACCTGACATTTAAACAGGGGTGTGTAGACTTTTTATATCCACTGTACATATACAGTATATTTCAATTTGCTGTCCTAGTTCTCATGCCGTGTCTGATGGCATGAGAACGAGGCTCCCATTGCAAATGTTCCCTGGTATTACAAACGAGGTGCAATGCGAAGGTGGAAGCAATATATCTGGCCCTTTATGTGCACCCAGCGTTACAAAACTTCTATCAAGGGACTGGATGGTTTGGTAGTATAGCTATGACTTATGACTGAAGACATTTAATTTTTTAATAGTTATCAGTTAAAACTTAAATTCAGTTTTCCTAAACTTCCAAAAACAATAAAATATTTGTCAGGATAAGAGTTAAAGTACCTGTTTTTTGTAAAATATTTTCTTGGCTTAAATCTCCACCATGGCAGGTGTGTTAATTTATTTTACTATATTGTGCCTTTTTGCATTTAACTTTTGTATAACACACACAAAGAGAGAGACACACACACACACACACATATATATATATATATATATATATATATACTGTATATATATATACAGACATCCCAACTCTCCCTGAAGTTCAGGGAGTCTCCCTGATTGTAATAGCAGCTCCCTGATGCCAGCAAATGGAATGCAATCTCCCTGAAACTCCAAGTACCATGATCCAATGTGCCCCAAATCCGGAAAAGTGTTTCTTTAAGGAATTCCTTTAGTTACTGGGACGATATAGAACGCTCAAAGCATGCACCAGTAACCCAAAAGCCCCCACTTATTCTAATTAAAAAAAACACAAATACTACCTTATTTACTGCACGTAATTAAACTTCGTATTCTAAAATATTTAGGCATTCAACAAGCGTAAGATCACTGAAAAATAGGTTTGTTGTATGTGGTTGTGCAATAAAGCAACTTTTTTTGTAATGTGACTTTAGTGTAGGCTGACCATATTGCCGCTTTAAGAAGGAACACATATGAAAAATACATATGTGAGGGTTCTTATACAAAACCATTTCTTTAAACAGCCCTGATAACAGCCCTGACATATGTATTTTTCATATGTGTCCCTTTTTAAAGCGGCAATAGGGTCAGCCTACTTTAGTGGGAAGCTACTTTAATGATAAGTCTCTATCTTATTTAGGGTTTCAAGGTGTCTAATATATAACTGGGAGGGGGGTGGCGGCGCAATAGCGGGTGAAACCACCTCCCTGAAATGCGTTAGGTTAGGATGTCTGTATATATAAAATGAATACATATACATTTTGTACAACAGGTATAATTGTAATAAATATTGTTTAGCATTGGTTGAAGAACGTATACTAGGTTAAATATTCAGCATTTGGATTTGGTTTTATGATTTATGTTATGTATTGTATAGGTAAGTATTTGTAATATTTGTAATAATAATTCCAGCATTGGAAACAATCTGGTCACATTTTTTTTTCTTTATTTGCCATTCCAAATACATTGACGTCATTGAATGGAATTTCGTTAACATAATTTGCATATCTGTAGATATACATCTGGATTGCAGTTTGTTGCATTTTAATATCAGCTTGTTAACAAGCAGATAAAACACTCAATGACCTGCCAAATACTAAAGCTCTACATGGAATATTTTCTTTTTTTAGGATATGACTTACAGAATTAAAGGAGCAAAGTACCTGACACATTTCTATCTTTAAAGCAGCAATTAAACCTAAAAAATATGTTGCATCATAGGGACATGAAACCCAAAAAATGTATTTCATGATTTAGGTAGAACATACAATTGTAAACAACCTTCCAATTTACCTATATTTTCAAATTTCTGCTTGTACAATGCTGAATGCCGACAGCGTCATGTCTAGAGTATTAAAGGGACATGAAACCCAAACATTTTATTTCATGATTCAAATAGAGCATTTGATTTTTAACAACTTTCCAATTTACTTTCATTATCTATTTTTTTTTTCTCTTGGTATTCTTAGTTGTAAAGGATACCTAGGTAGACTGAGGAGTTGCTGATTGGTGGCTGCTGATATATGTCTCATGTTATTGCCTCACCCAATAAATTTAGTTAGCTCACAAATTAGGTAAGAGATGTAAATTGGACAGTTGTTTCAAATTATATTCTCTATCTGAATCAGGGTTTTATGTCCCTTTAAGCTCCACTCAATACCTATTTCCCACTGTGATACTACTTACATTGGCATCATAACATTTGGTAGCATTTCTAACTGTTTTCTGCAATAGATTGGGATTCCATTGAAGTTCAGAACAGATGGCAGGAAAACCAATAATAATTCCTAGCAGTACTAGGAGAATTACATTAAATAAATGTAATGCAGTTAAAAAAAGATTACAGCACATTAAACAAAATGTATGATTGCAATATTTGTTTTTTACCAACATCTTTGTTTTTGTTGTAACTAAATTAGGGTATATTGCAGTTTTAATAACTGTTCCTGGCTTAAATATATTTTTTATGTTTCTAAAATCCCTGTTTACTAATAGTGCTATGTACATTATCCCTATCTGTCATTAAACATTGTACACTAGATATTTCTTTGCATAAATGTTTTGTAGATGATCTATTTATATAGCCCATCTGGGAGTGTTTTTATGATAATGTGTAATTTTGCATATTTTCTAAGAACATTGTGCTGATTTTCAGACTCCTAACTACGCCCCACCATGTCAGATGTGTACACGCGTTTACAAACTCCTGCTGGCTCCTGTTTATATCTGTTTTGTCATATGCAGGGAAGGTGGGGGGGCTGCACTTTTTGTTTCCCCAGCCCCTTTCACTGGGTGTCCCAGACTAACCTCATCAACAGGGAGCTTCTAAGTAAGTTTTTAAAGGTTTTATACTGGATTTTTAGATCAGTATCTGTGCATATTCTTCTTTATAGCAGTGTCTATTACATGCAATTATATGAAAATTGGTGTATACTGTCCCTTTGAGTACTACATTTCATAACTATTTTAAACATCATTAACATTATCCTATTCATGCAAAATTTTGAGTCTAATATCCCTTTAAAAAATTTGTAGTAGTGATAAAACATTTGAGGTAATCTCATTCTACCAGAGAGGTTTAGATCAGGCCCTTAATCGTAATAAACTTACCAATTTGCTTTCATATAATAAATGGTGGAAATAAAACCAGTAAAGGGTTGAGATGTTATAAAAAAAAGTAATGTCTTTGCTGAACAAGGCAAATCTTACTATGTATTCCTATTATGCTAACATCCCTTTCCAGTTAGCTCATTTATATCTGTCTCTGATTGGCCAGGAGATTGGCGAAAAGGAGATGAGAAAAAAACCTATTCAAAAAATGTTTCAAGGGGTAAGCCCTGGACTGCGCATTTTGCCAACAAAATGACAGTTTTAAATTTTTGATTGTTTGCAAAACAGTTCATAAAGCGAATAGCCTTTTTTTATTTATGCATTAGAAAAAATTTACTGTATTGCAAAAGATCTGCATGCAAAATAAATGTTTTTACATGTTCTACACTTTCATTTTGTTACAAAACTATGCATTGCTTTGAAGGCCCGGGCATGATACCCCTTGAAAATCCTCAAGAATGTTTTATATCGTACTTCTTTTATTGTGGCTACTAAGGAGCAGATATCAACATGGTTATTAACGTATCAACCAATCACTGCACAGCATATGAGAGTGCCTGGGTTCTCCATTCCATAGAATTCAGTTTTTCTGGTGGAAGTGGAAACACTTTAATGTTACAAGTTAAAATAAATACCAGAAAAGCAGGCAAAACAAACAATAAACATTTTGTTTAATAGTGCATTGTAATTTGTGATGTTCCTTTAATTGCGTTTGGGGAAGATTTACAAGTGGAGCGCTAATTAATCACGCGCCTGCAAACACAAATTTGCCCGTTTCCGGGTGCACAATAAATAACCAGCTATTACAAGAGATTAAAACTCTAATTAATTTTCTAAAAGTGCCCCAAAAATAAAAGGTCTTTTATTTTTTTATGAAAAACTACTGCACTAGACAGTTTTTAGGGCTTAAAAGTTGCGGGTGTGGGGTGTTAGAAAAATCTTTACATTGTGGTCCCTGTAAATATATATGTATATACTGTACACATATTAACAGATAAATATATATGTTTGTAGTCATATACATATATATTTACATTTGCTGCCCATCGCTGCACTACTTACCCCCTTTGCTGCACTATTTCTCATGCCGTCTCTCACGGCATGAGAACAAGGCTCCTATTGGAGCCTATAAAAGCTTCCATGCAATGTGAATACTCATTGATGGGCACTTCAAATACCAGCGCACTATTGCGTGTGCTGGTATTACGAGTGGAGCTCAAATATCGCGCTCGTGAAAGCCCTATTTTGTGCTCCACTCGGGATCTGACCCTATATGTACTATGCATATATGAAAATAGCTTTAACTTGTTTATAAATAAAGAACAGAAAACAGATATAAATGACATACAGGTGGCGCTCTAAGGGGAAATTTTATGTTTCTTATTACTAGGGATTTTAGTTTTGATAAAATTATCTAATTGGGAAATACCTTACAGGAACTTTTTGTGCTTGTTACTTTATTAATAAACCTTTATTATTATTTATCTCAAAGATTGACCATAAACTGGAAGGATATAATACTTGACACTCAATTATGAGCAATGAAACTAGCTCAAATTTTCCTTTCATTATATCAGTTGCACCTGGAAAGTATTGTAGGAACAATTGGCAAATGTTTATATAATGAGGTCTAATGGATGGCCATTTTTTTTATTTATTTTTTATTTTTTTAAACAAAGTCTAAATTAGGCAGTAGGTGGAACACATTTCCAAATATCTGTAGTCAGGAAGCAGATGACATCTTAAACTGGGCATCAGATTTATTACTTTTTTTTCCGGCATCCGGTTTGCAGCCAGTGTTTTTATTTCTTTTTAAAATGGAGTATTGACTGCTCTCGCCCCACTGTCTCTACTGTCCATCCCATATATCCTGTTGGAGGAAGACCTGGTTCCTGCAGCCAAAATGCTGATTACTTTCTGAACTATGTCAGTCCAGAAATAACTGAGAGGTAATAGCTTTCTTATGCGGATGCAATATAGCTTTGTTGGAAGCTCAGCCAAAGGACGGTAATAGCAACAGAGAACATTTGATCTCTTTGAAATGTAACAGAGATGGAGAATGAACTATCAGATCTTTACAATATTAAAGTGAGAGCTGTCTGCCAAAAAGCAATTAAATAATTATTTGCAACTGGACTCTGTGAGTAGATAGGTCTGTTTACAAACTTGTCCTTTATTTTGTTGACCTCTGTTGACTTCCTGTGAATGTTAGATGTATGGTCTCCACCTTTCTAGGAAAGAAACACTGGCAATATTAATTAGCATAGATTTGCATACATAAATATGCAGCACATCTCAGAGAGACTAAAGCTGCTAGGACGGATTTTAAATGATTATTTGTTTCTAGTTTGCCAAACACTTCACCAAAACAGGGCCACATTCCTATATGTATATAATAATATTTTTCTAAAAAATACTGGTCATGCTGCTAAAACAGTGACTGTGTGACATCCCTAGCTTGTTGAATGCTTGTTGAATGCTTAAATATTTTAGAATACGAAGTTTAATTACGTGCAGTAAATAAGGTAGTATTTGTGTTTTTATTTTATTAAAATCAGTGGGGGCTTTTTGGTTACTGATGCACGCGTTGAGGGTTCTATAACGTCCCAGCAACTAAAGGCATTGCTTAAAGAAACACTTTTCCGGATTTGGGCCTCATTGGATCATGGTACTTGGAGTTTCAGGGAGATTGCATTCCATTTGCTGGCATCAGGGAGCCCCTATTACAATCAGGGAGACTCACTGAACTTCAGGGAGAGTTGGAATGTCTGGCCACTGCCCTCCCCCTTAAATGAAAGATTTTTTTTCAAGCATTGACAAATTCACCACTGATCCAATGTTTGTGCTAGCTATGCGGCACCTTGTCCCTGCGAGGATAAACATGTTTTTTTTACATTCTTGCATGGCAAGTGGCCATCAATACATTGGCCTCCCATTTTAAAACAAGGGATAACTGTTTTGGAATATGATTAATAAACAAATCATTTAGAGAAAAAAGGAGTTAGAAGGCATTGTTCCATTGAACTACCATTCAGCATTTGCTGTCCTCCCTAAATGCTGCTGCCTAGGCACAGACCTAGTTGGATGTTTGATGGTATGGAGCTGTGTGTATTGCTCTTGCTCATGGTGTGGAGAGATGAGTGGTGATTTTGGACTGAATTAAGGTGGTTTGTGATGGCTGAATTCTTTTGGAGCAGAGGAAAGGAACTCCATGAATCTGATTAAATTAGTCCCTCTTCCTTTAGAACATAAATTGGGAAGGGTATTAGCTGGATGGACATTTCAAAACATTCATATAAAAAAATAATAAACATCATTCATATAATGAGCAGTAATTTAACTTAAAAAAATATTTCTATGTAAAAATGTATAAAGTTGAAGCTTTTTTTTGTATCTGATTTTGAAATCAACAGGAAGTACATATTTATCCCTGGGAACAGAGTGATCAGAGTGATGTTTGACTGATAATCTCTATTTATTGTTCATTTTTTTTATGAAATCAAAGTCAGCCGGGGGGGGGGGGGGGGGTTAAATACTTGAATACTAAATGCAGTGCCCAGTACTGACAAAGTATTTGGAATAAAGATAGGGAGAAAGAGGTACTTTATGGCACACTTATTAAGTACAGTTAAAGGGACAGTTTACTCAAAAAATTTCTCCCCTTTAATTTGTTCCCAATGATCCACTTTACCTGCTGGAGTGTATTAAATTGTTTACAAGTAGCTCCTTTACCCTTATATTGGCATTTGAAATAGTTGATTTAGCATGTGGTATCCCCACCTATTCTGAAAGTTTGTGGCCGCGCGTACCAGCTATAGATAACACTATCTATATACATTACTATACAGTAATGAGATCTGATTAAACCTACAAGCTCAACCCATTTTATTAGGTTGTGGCTTCAAAACAAAAAATCAGAGCTTTAATATACACAAATAAGCCTTAAAAGGCTAATTTTCATACATTTTTTACTCTGCAGTTGGTAAAAAAAGCAATTGTAAAACATTAAGGGTAAAACTATTTTACAGTATACTGTCCCTTTAAGGATTATACCAAACAATATGAAGAGGAAAGGGTTGAATGAGTCACAATACTTGGTTCAATTATATTAGTATCACACTTTAATCCATAAGTAGTGTATAATATATGTAAAAAGTGCTGGTTGCTGTGATTAGTAGATATCTATATCTCACTATTTGTCCGCAATGGGGCCTATCTATCAAGCCATCAACTTTCTTGCATTCAACGACACCAATACACTCGCCTAACATCGCGGCCGCAGACCTGAATACGATCTTCATATTTATTAAAAAAGCCGGCAAAAAGCCACGCACCAAGTACGGGGCGATGAGGAGAGGACTATTGTTAACTAACAGTCATCGATCTCGCTGCTATTCGGCTTTTTACCAACTTTATTTACACCCTGTCACTAAACACCGCCACTATACTAAAATGTTTAACCCCTATCCCGCCACTCCCATAGCCTGCCGCAACTTTAATAAAGTTATTAACCCCTATCCAGCCACTCCCGGACCCCATCGCAACTAAATAAAAGTATTAACCCCTATCCCGCTGCTCCCGGACCCCACCGCAACTAAATAAAAGTATTAACCCCTAAACCCCTGGCCTCCCACATCACTACCACTTACTAAACCTATTAACCCCTAAACCGCCAGCCCCCCACATCGCCATAAACTAAATTAAGCTATTAACCCCTTAACCTAACAACCCGCTAACTTAAAATTACAACATCCCTATCTCATACTAAATTTAAACTTACCTTTAGAATTAAATTAAACTATATTAAACTATTAATTAACCTACCCTAACTATTATACTAAAATTACATTAAACTACCAATTAAATTAACTATATTACATATTTAAAAACCTAACCCTACTCAAATTATTCAAATCTACAATTAAAAACTTCTGAATTACAAAAAAAATAAGCACTAAGTTACTAAAAATAAAAAACACTAACGCCTAGATTACAAGTCTTGCGTTAGCCTTAAAAAGCAACGTTGAGAGGTCCCAACGCTGCTTTTTAACGCCCACTGATATTACGAGTCTGGCAGGTACAGGTGTACCGCTCACTTTTTTCCGCGATTCGAGCATACCGCAGATCCCCTTACGTCAATTGCGTATCCTATCTTTTCAATGGGATTTTCCTAACGCCGGTATTACGTGTCAAGACTTGTACCGCATTTAAAAGTCAGTAGTTAAGAGTTTTATGGGCTAACGCCGTAACATAAAACTCTTAACTAAAGTGCTAAAAAGTACACTAACACCCATAAACTACCTGTTAACCCCTAAACCGAGGCCCCCCCACACATTGCAAACACTTAAAATACATTTTTTAACCCCTAATCTGCCGACCGGACATCGCCGCCACTGTAATAAATATATTAACCCCTAAACCGCCGCACTCCCGCATCGCAAACACTAGTTAAATTTTATTAACCCCTAATCTGCTGTCCCTAACATCGCCGACACCTACCTATATTTATTAACCCCTAATCTGCCGTCCCCAACGTCGCCGCCACTATATTAAATGTATTAACCCCTAAACCTAAGTCTAACCCTAAGTCTAACCGCCCCAACTTAAATATAATTTTAAATAATCTAAATAAAATTACTACAATTAAATAAATTATTCCTATTTAAAACTAAATAAACCCTAAGATAGCTACACTATAACTAATAGTTACATTGAAGCTATCTCAGGGTTTATTTTTATTTTACAGGCAACTTTGTATTTATTTTAACTAGGTACAATAGTTATTAAATAGTTATTAACTATTTAATAACTACCTAGCTAAAATAAGTACAAATTTACCTGTAAAATAAACCCTTACCTAAGTTACAATTACACCTAACGCTACACTATAATTAAATTAATTACCTAAACTAACTACAATTAAATACATTTAAATTTAATAAACTAAAGTACGAAAAACCCCCACTAAATTACAAAAAATAATAAAATAATTACAAGAATTTTAAACTAATTACACCTACTCTAATCCCCCTAATAAAATAAAAAAGCCCTCAAAATAAAAAAAATCCCTACCCTATACTAAATTACAAATAACCCTTAAAAGGGCCTTTTGCGGGGCATTGCCCCAAAGTAATAAGCTCTTTTACCTGTAAAAAAAATACAATACCCCCCAAACATTAAAACCCACCACCCGCACACCCAACCCTACTCTAAAACCCACCCAATCCCCCCCTTAATAAAACCTAACACTAACCCCTTGAAGATCACCCTACCTTGAGACGTCTTCACCCAACCGGGCAGAAGTCTTCATCCGATCCAGGCAGAAGAGGACCTCCAGATGGGCAGAAGTCTTCATCCAGGCAGCATCTTCTATCTTCATCCATCCGGAGCGGAGTGGGTCCATCTTCAAGCCAGCCGACGCGGAGCATCCTCTTCCAACGACATCCAACTGAAGAATGAAGGTTCCTTTAAATGACGTCATCCAAGATGGCGTCCCTTGAATTCCGATTGGCTGATAGGATTCTATCAGCCAATCGGAATTGAGGTAGGAAAAATCCTATTGACTGATGCAATCAGCCAATAGGATTGAGCTTGCATTCTATTGGCTGATTGGAACAGCCAATAGAATGCGAGCTCAATCCTATTGGCTGATTGCATCAGCCAATATGATTTTTCCTACCTTTATTGTCTTAAAATGACCTGCTCTATCTGAATCATGCAAGTTTAATTTTAACTTTCCTATCCCTTTAATGTCCCTTTAAGCTTCCTGCAGCATCTGGGAACCATGGATTCTCCTAGGCCACTTGGCCACCTTGTAACTACTCTTTTTAAGGTGCTACAATATAGATCAATTTTTGGAAATGTCAACATTCATTCAGAATCTCAATTAAAGCCTATGAATATTTTTCTTGTTAATACACATTGCTCTCTTTAGAATGTTCTATAGCCTTTTGTTTTTGCATGCTCCAAGCTGTAAGCCCACTTACTGTTGGGAATATAAAGTCAATCCGTATCTGTATCCATTGAGCCAATGACAATTACATGCCCTTAGACTGCTCATTATTCACAAGGAGTGTGCATGTACATATGCAGAGTCATTCAGTCATGCAAAAAATATTTTACTTGCGTCCATTGCACATGTTGAAATGGATATGACACATTAATATTAATGAATCCCTTTCATATCTATTAAACCTTCCTCTTAAAAGCAGCTAAAAGCAGTTAGCTGTGAGCCATGTTACTGATGTATTGAAGTTGAATTGAGATCTGGTATAACAGGATTGCCCTCATACGAACATTCCTGTCTTTCCAGTATTTGTACAATTTGTAATACAGGACAAATCTGGTGTTGGTCTTTGTTTCCTTAGCCAGGATACCCTAGTTTCTATACACCTTTTGTATTCTTTTAAATTAATGCCAAGACCCTCCCATGCCTATGTGTTCTAAAGGTTTTTTTAATTAATGTTACTACAACAGAGCTGTGAGGTTTTTTTTATAAGCAGATGAGCATCCATAGGTTTGAGTCGTGCTTTAAAGGGATATGAAACCCAATTTTTTTCTTTCATGATTCAGATAGAGCATGCAAATTTAAGCAACGTTATAAATTACTCCTATTATCAATTGTTCTTCGTTCTCTTGGTATCTTTTTTTGAAAAGCAGGAATGTAAGCTTAGAAGATGGCCCATTTTTGGTTTAGCAAAATCTAGACACCAATAAGCAAGCTCTACCCAGGCGCTGAACCAAAAATGGGTCAGCTCCTAAGCTTACATTCTGTCAGGGTTTTTTTTCCTGTTGTGTTTGCCATGTGCTGCTGGCAGCCATTTTACTCACCTCTCTTCTTGACTATGGTGCATTGTGGAGGATGCGGCTCACTTCCTGCACTTCCTTTTATGGCCAGACTGGTGTGCATCATCCATGTGAGACAGGGTGCAGTCTCAGAATTGTGATGTCATCACTTATTATTTAAAGGGCCTCTGTTCAGTATGCCTTGCCTTTGCGTTGTCTCAGACCTGTATGTGAGAGTTCCGGTGTATTACCTGGCTGCCTGACGTCCTTCCTGGTTCCTGATCCCTGGCTTGTTCCTGACACTTCTGTTTTCCTTGTTCCTGATTCCGGCTCATCTGACTATTCGCTTTGGCTCCTGACTCGGCTCGTCTGACTACCAGTTCTGGTTTTGACTCCTGTCTTCTTATTTGACTTGTGGACTTTTTATTATTTTTTGTTATTAATAAAGGTGTGATTATTTTTGCACTTCTCGTCTCAGTCTGATTCCTGGCACCCTGACACATTCCTGCTTTTTCAAATACTATGGGGCCTATTTATTAATGTGTGAGTGGACATGATACAATGTAGCGTATCATGTCCGCTGCACATCAATGAATGCCGACCGCATACGCTGTCTGCATTTATCATTACACAAGCAATTCTTGTGAACTGCTTGTGCAGTGTCGCCCCCTACAGATTTGCAGCCAATCAGCCACTAGCAGGCGGTGTCAATCAGCCCAATCATATAGGATCGGGCGGATTGAAGAACACAGCCTCAGAGGCAGCAGACAAGTTATGGAGCAGCGGTCTTAAGGCTTGATAATTCCGAGCTTGATAATTCGGTCCCTATATCTGAATCATGAAATAAAAAAATTGTGTTTCATATTCCTTAAACTTAGCTTTTTTGTGCATATTTATAACACATTTATGTCCCACTCTTTCATATGCTTGACAGAGGAAATGCAACTTTAATGTCCTTTTAAATAGGTCTTACCAATGTAAGACACAGAGGGGATCCAGTGAGCTTTTTAAATGGTATTCACATTTTAAACAGAATATTGTGTATTTGAACCATAGATGTATTTTGATATTAATGTAATGTTTCTCATCAAGCAAAAATGTTAAGGCAGAGAAGAAAGAAAAGATAAGTATTCCATTAGGGTTATTCTGCACCATTAAATTTAGGGGTAAAAATATCTGAACTACCATTCCCTTCTTCCGCCTTTACTTCTCCTTGCTCTGTAGAGAGCATTGGATATGTGAAAAAAGAACCACATTGTACATTTAGGGCAGCTAGCACCTCTGAGATTTGCATGATTAAAGGGACAGATACTGCACAAATACTGATCTAAAAATCCAGTATAAAACAGTTTAAAATAAAAACCTACTTAGAAGCTCCCAGTTTAGCTCTGTTAAAAAAGATTATCTAGAACACCCACTGAAAGTGGTTCTATAGCAAAAAAAGCAGACCCTTTCCCCTCCACCTCCTCCTTCCTCTGCATATGAAAAGGCTCTACACAAACAGGAGCAAGATGGAGAAAGTATACATCAGTATTCTCTTAAAACTTTGGGGCTTGGTTAGGAGTTTGAAAATCAGCACAATGTTATTGAAAATTAAGCAAAACTATACATTGTTACAAAAACACACGCAGATGGGCTATATAAATGGATCATCTACAAAACATTTGTGCAAATAAAAATCTAGTGTACAATGTCCATTTAAGGGTTGAAAGGCCTGAAACATTGCATGTACTAATAAAAGTAATTGTCTTAAGAATAAGGTGCTGTGGACATTCTATATTGTTTCTGTGCAATAGAAAGGATCACTTTCTTATGTGGAACTGTACTGTATAAGTGGTACTTGGCTTTCTCTCTCTCTCTCTCTCTCTCTCTCTCCCACCCACCTTTCAGAGGTTGATTTCTCTTATTAATTGTTGATTACATAGCTTTTCTACAGCTTATACTGCAATGTTGAAATTGTCAGTACAGGCAGCTGTTTCAGCAGGATATTTTGGCAATTTCAAATTACAAAATTATTATTAATAATACTTAATGGATGATTGGCAACACATTAAAGAGAAGACAATTGTATAGCTTACTTTTAATATATATTTTGAATTGTCATATTGTGAGCAATATTTGAATAATTTTGCAGTGACACATCCCATGGAAAATCCTCAGAGCTGTTATTTACTCTTCTTTTCTGCGTTCAATCATGGAGAGCTATAAATGATCTTTAGCACTGATCTGCAATAACAGCGCATCATGTAGGATACCCAGTGTTCTGAATTGGAATGCAATCCAGCTTCGGTGCAGGCCATAAAAAAAAAATCAGATTCATTTTTTTTAGGTAGGCAAGACTTTTAATAAAAGTGCAGTGTAGTTTATTCACTATGCATAAAATATAACATATCATTCATTGCTACATTTTGAGTTTAACATCCCTTTAAGAAAATGTATAAAAAAATTTCCAACAGGTCACGAAAACTGAAAAAACAAAAACAAATGTGCCCTGTCTATAGTGTAGGTTGGATACCTCTTTGCTTCCCTGACTGATCATATATTTAGCTTAAAGGGACAGTATACACCAAATTTCATATAACTGCATGTAATAGACACTACTATAAATAATAATATGCACAGATACTCATATAAAAATCCAGTATAAAACCTTTTAAAAATGTACTTAGAAGCTCCCAGTTTAGCTCTGTTGAAAAGGTTAGATGGAACACCCACTGAAAGTGGTTGTATAGCAAAAAGAACAGACCCCCCACACACACACTACCTTCTCCCCTGCATAGGAAAATACTCTTTACACAAACAGGAGCAAGCTGGAGTAGGTATACATCAGGATACTTCTAAAACATTGGGGCTTGGTTAGGAGTCTGAAAATCAGTGCAATGCTATTTAAAAATAAGCAAAATTATACATTTAAAAAACAAACAAACAAAAAAACTATATAGGCTATATAAATGGATCATCTACAAAACATTTATGCAAAGAAAAATCTAGTGTATAATGTCCCTTTAATATTAACATTTGTTAAAGCTATGGCAAAATGAACTTGTCTGCACAATCTAAACGTCTTCTGAGTAACGTGCTTTCTCTAGAGAACTTTAATATCTCAGTTTTCCACAAACAAAATCTACAAATGTGCGTCAGCTAACCACCTTGAACCTCTCTTTTTCCTACTTAATGTTGCTCAGTTTTCTTTCTTCCAGACAGACTTCTCATAACACTGATATATCTCCAAGTTGGCTCAGATCCATTTTCCTGTTAACGTCACCTATCTGAAGTTGGATTTCTTCCAGAATGTAATGTAAAGACTGTGGAAAGTGAATGAAAGCCCTAATCACGTGCTAATGTGAGACGTTATCGCTTAGCTACAGAGATCTATAGCTTTAGTGTTACCAGTGACTTTGCAAAGCCCTTTAAAAGGATAGTGAGATCATGTGTTTCTACCTGAAAGGTTTGATTACAGTTACTAGAGCATTAAAGTGTATAACATGACTTTGCAACCTAATCACAACATTTCAAGAGCCTATGGGGTCAATTTATTAATGTGCAAGCGGACATGATACAATATAGCGTATCATGTCGGCTGCACATCGATAAATGCCAACAGCATATGCTGTCTGCATTTATCATTGCACCAGCAGTCCTTGTGAACTGCTGGTGCAATGCCGCACCCTGCAGATTCACAGCCAATTGACCGCTAGCAGGGGGTGTCAATCAACCCGATCTTATGCAGGCGGACAGGTTATGGAGCAACGGTCTTTAGAAACACGGGGCATCAAGCTCCATACGGAACTTGATAAATTGACCCCTATATGCTATTATAAATGTGTGTATTGCTAAATAACTAAAAATTATGTAACGCCAGATAGTATATAGGATTTCTAATATGTTAGGGCATTTTATCATTGTATAAATGCTGGTGTGTAGTAATTCTCACAGGACCCCGTTCCAAGCCATAGAACCTGCCACCCTCTTCTAGGAAAAGAGAGGATACATACATTGTCTGCATTTATGATTGCACAAGTATCTGCTTGTGCAGCCACTCCCCTTGCTCTTGCACAACTAATTGTACAAGAGCAGTCTTTGTCAATCATCCCAAAAAATCCACCAAGGCTCTGAAGCTAAATTTGCAACTTTATAAATGGAGCCAATAATCACCTGCAGCCTAGCTAGTGCTGAAGAGGACATTGACAGAAATTTTTGGCTACGTGTGTATGACACTCCGGTTTGGTTCATTAGTTGTGTATTGTACAATGGCAGAAAAGGCTCCGGAACACATAGTTAAACACTTAGTTACATGCAAGGATTTGTGCAGTGATAAATTTCACTAGTGCATTTAATGTATATTTTTTGTAAATTATGCAGTGTCATGTGTCCATTTAAATTCCTGCCGAGCTAAGATATTACCAGTGCATTCAGAGTTATAAATAAAAACTGCTGGGACAGAAAAATCACACAAACTGGAGGGGGGCTGTTTCTTTGAAATTTGATACCTAAGATTTCAATTCTGTATGAATCTTCTTAACTACAAAAAAGTGCAACTTTTGTTCAGTGATAATAATGAATAGGCATAAATCTTATTTCAATAGTTTAAAAAAAAAAAAAAAAACTTCTTGGATATCAAGTCCTTCTGGAATATGGTATATAATGGGATATGATTATATAAAGAATCATATGGCCCCCCTAAACCTGTGATGTCCCAAATAGTTACAAATGGATAAATTATCCCAATGGACTGATGTAGGTTTCACAACATATATTTACAGGATTAGTGCTTGTATCTTAAAGCAACATGGAATTGCTTTATTAAATTTAATGCATCATTTATATTATGCATTCAAAATATATTCATGTTATAGGGGATTTTTTTTCTTGCATGTTTTTTTAAAAAAAAAAAACACTTTTCCATAGTTCTGCAAATTTTACTTATTTTTGTCAGATTTTTCAGTATTTCTGCATATGGGACTTTTCAAGTGTATTAAACTTTTTATGTGAAGTTTTGGATATAGGGGCCGAATTATCAAGCTCAGCTTGATGCTCCTGTTTCCATGCGAGCCTTCAGACTCGCCGGAAACAGAAGTTATGAAACAGCGGTCTAAAGAACGCTGCTCCATAACCTGTCCACCTGCTCTGAAGCAGCAAACAGAAATGAAGCAGGGGATGTCAATCAACCCGATCGAATACGATCGGGTTGATTGACATCCCCTGCTTCACAAGAACGGCTGGTGCAATGATAAATGCTGACAGCATATGCTGTCGGCATTTATCGATGTGCAGTGGACATGATACACTACATCATATCATGTCCGCTCGCACTATGATAAATTGGCCCCATAGTTACAATTTTCCTAGTAATATTACACACGTCTGCGATGTGATCTGTTTTCAATGTATTTTTGGCTGCTGAATTCAAAAATCACACTAAAAATGTCATATCTCCCAGTTTCTTCACAATTTCTATGTTTTGTTACCAAGTACTAAATTCTGCTACACACAGTGTTTGCACAATTTCGAGGTTTTGTTATTTTGAACGGATTTCTGTGTTTCAAATCAACAAGTTAAAGTACTTTGTATGTCTTTTAGAAGACATTTACCCCTTTCTTTCTCTTTTTAGGATTCTGAAAGGCGAGACTCTTGTGTTCTGCGTACTGTAGTCAGTTGTGAAACATGGCTAGTCGTGGATGTGTCAACAGGTCTGATAACTTTTGCTACATTTGTGGGGAATTGGTGATCAAGAAACATCAATGTATCATAACGCCTTTTATTAGAGATGTGTACCATGCCTATTTTGGAGTGGAACTAGAAGATTAAGACTAACCATGGGCTCCACACAATGTTTGTTTTACTTGCGTAGAGGATCTAAGCAAGTGGTCGAAAGGCAAAAAGAAAGCATTCAGATTTGGAGTGCCAATGATATGGAGAAAGCCAACAAATCACTGTGATGACTGCTATTTTTGCTCTTGTGATGTTAAAGGCTATAACTCAAAAATTAATAAAGCCATTGTCTATCCAAATCTACCATCAGCTAAACGACCAGTTCCTCATGGCCCAGAAATTCCAGTTCCGCTGCCACAAGAAACATTGAACGATTCGCCTAGTTATGCAGGTTCAGATGCTGATGATGAAGAGAAAAGCAACAGACGCAGCTTCACTGGCAAAAGAAAAACTGACTACTAAGTCTTTTGACTAAGGTTAAAATGTAAATAACCAATTTGTATATTTTTTGGAAAAGAAATATATTTAGAACTGGCCACAAAATAAGTTTCATGTGGTCATTTTCATTCAGTCTCATAATCCAACATAAAAAGTTCAAAGCCAGTTGTGAAAAAAAAACTGTACATGATGGAGCAGATCTGAGGTAATTTTTGCATTCAGCACCCCAAATTCATATAAAACCCCCATACATTTTGAAAAAAGCTTCTATGACCCTCAGTTTTGCAGGCCTGTGAATTATCTATATAAATGTGATTCATTCACCACTAAATTCTTAAAGGGACATAATACTCATATGCTAAATCACTTGAAACTGATGCAGTATAACTGTAAAAAGCTGACAGGAAAATATCACCTGAGCATCTCTATGTAAAAAAGGAAGATATTTTACCTCACAATTTCCTCAGCTCAGCAGAGTAAGTTCTGTGTAAAAAGTTATACTCAAAAAAAAAATGAAGAAATGAGAAGCAGCCAATCAGCATCAGCAGTGCTGAGGTCATGAACTATTTTACTGTGATCTCATGAGATTTCACTTAACTCTCATGAGATTTCTTTGTAAACTTCCTTAAGATGAATAGGGAAATAAGATGAGAGTGCACATAAGCTCACTCCTTCTGCTGTCCTGGGACAGACATACTGATTTGTTGCTTAGAAGTCCTTTACAATGGGATGTGGCTACTGAGGAACTTTTGAGGTAAAATATCTTTCTTTTTTACATAGAGATGTTCAGGTGATATTTTCTAGTCAGCTTTTTACAGCTATGCTGCATCACTTTCAAGTGTTTAATCATCTGGGTATTATGGCCCTTTAAGTATAAATAAAATTAATTATGCTAAAGACCAGTATAAAAAAGTATTTCTTTTATTAAAGGCAAAAAATATTTTCTTTCGTATGGCATAGAGAGTCCACGATTCATTCCAATTACTAGTGGGATATTCACTCCTGGCCAGCAGGAGGTGGCAAAGAGAACCCCAGCAAAGCGGTTAAGTATAACTTCCATTACCCATAACCCCTAGTCATTCTCTTTTCCTTGATCATGGGAGGATGGCAAAGAAGGTGTTTGAAGATATTTAATCTTTTAATGGGTACTTTTCCCCACAAGCAAGGATTTGGGGTTATGCTGTGTCCATGTCAATCTCTTTAGTAGGAGTAATGGTGGCTTTTAGCAGTTAGAAGGCGGCGAGGTGGTCCTTGCTTTATTATGCTACCCCTTTGATAGAAAACCAGCTTTGGTTACTCTGTTTTTTCTTTTTCTACAGGTCCCTGACAGATGTTGGTGTATCAGTCACACCTCTCAAAGCTGTTCCTGCCTTGCAGCCGGATCCACAGGTAAGTGCTATTGCCTCCTAGGTATTGGGGGCAGCACTCTAGAGGTTAATCCTCTGTGGATCTTTCATATGGGACTGACTTTATTTCCTGCGTATAGGAAGTGAAATTTTATTTTCTAAAATATTAAAAGAGGAGCCATTAGGGGTTAATAGTTAGCCCTAGATTTTGAAGCTGAGTAAGGCTGGACGTTTCAGGGGCATTTGTATTTCCCTTATTGTGTGTCTGTTTTATTGACAGAGTGACAATATGTAAGGGATTTGTGTGTGGAGATTCTAATATTTTATTTTAAACATAGCCCTTGTTTTGCACGCTTGGAAGCTTGTGACGTTGCGTTCACGTGTCTCTCCGTTTTTCCGCTTTGTTTTTCACAGCGATTTAAGGAGCGGAGTGGTGTGCTGCTTGGAGCTGCTGCTGAAGGCATTTTTTATCCTGTTGACTAGGATGACAGAAGTATAGACTAGTTTCTTAGCCTTTTCCTTTAAACGAATCCGGTTGCTAGTGGGAGCTCCTGGGTCCGGTGTGTTGAGTTGCCTCAGGTCTGAAGATATAGAGGTAGCATTTTTGCTTCTGATCTCATTCTGCAGTGGGGTATTTTACAACAATTTTCTTTTGCATTATATTATAGTTTGTTTAATTCTGTGAGAATTTTCAATACTTTTGCTACTATGGACTCTAAACAAAATATAGCAGCTAATTTTGTTAAATAAATAAAAAGAGAGAAGCGCTCAACCTGGAAACGAACAATAGCATAATAGCTTGTTCTATGGCTAGTTACCACCCAAGAAGCAGGCTCTTTTTGCTCAACATGTGCCTTTCACAGAGAAAAACTTTCCTGAAGCATATCAGTCTGATCCTGACTTCACAGTACAGTCCAGCCCCGAAATACCAGGCAATTCTTCTCTGAACGAGAGAAACAGCAAAACCCCAGACGTACGTTTCGGCCTATTGTGGGCCTCATCAGTGAGGTGCAGCCATATCCCTCTAGGCACACTGAGCAACGGGTCCACGTCTGGATTCCCGCATCACACTTAGGGAGACTTCCCAAAATGTCATAATTTGCATAAATAAAAAGAGAGAAGCGCTCAACCTGGAAACGAACAATAGCATAATAGCTTGTTCTATGGCTAGTTACCACCCAAGAAGCAGCCTCTTTTTGCTCAACATGTGCCTTTCACAGAGAAAAACTTTCCTGAAGCATATCAGTCTGATCCTGACTTCACAGTACAGTCCAGCCCCGAAATACCAGGCAATTCTTCTCTGAACGAGAGAAACAGCAAAACCCCAGACGTACGTTTCGGCCTATTGTGGGCCTCGTCAGTGAGGTGCAGCCATATCCCTCTAGGCACACTGAGCAACGGGTCCACATCTGGATTCCCGCATCACACTTAGGGAGACTTCCCAAAATGTCATAATTTGCATAAATAAAAAGAGAGAAGCGCTCAACCTGGAAACGAACAATAGCATAATAGCTTGTTCTATGGCTAGTTACCACCCAAGAAGCAGCCTCTTTTTGCTCAACATGTGCCTTTCACAGAGAAAAACTTTCCTGAAGCATATCAGTCTGATCCTGACTTCACAGTACAGTCCAGCCCCGAAATACCAGGCAATTCTTCTCTGAACGAGAGAAACAGCAAAACCCCAGACGTACGTTTCGGCCTATTGTGGGCCTCGTCAGTGAGGTGCAGCCATATCCCTCTAGGCACACTGAGCAACGGGTCCACGTCTGGATTCCCGCATCACACTTAGGGAGACTTCCCAAAATGTCATAATTTGCATAAATAAAAAGAGAGAAGCGCTCAACCTGGAAACGAACAATAGCATAATAGCTTGTTCTATGGCTAGTTACCACCCAAGAAGCAGCCTCTTTTTGCTCAACATGTGCCTTTCACAGAGAAAAACTTTCCTGAAGCATATCAGTCTGATCCTGACTTCACAGTACAGTCCAGCCCCGAAATACCAGGCAATTCTTCTCTGAACGAGAGAAACAGCAAAACCCCAGACGTACGTTTCGGCCTATTGTGGGCCTCGTCAGTGAGGTGCAGCCATATCCCTCTAGGCACACTGAGCAACGGGTCCACGTCTGGATTGCCGCATCACACTTAGGGAGACTTCCCAAAATGTCATAATTTGCATAAATAAAAAGAGAGAAGCGCTCAACCTGGAAACGAACAATAGCATAATAGCTTGTTCTATGGCTAGTTACCACCCAAGAAGCAGCCTCTTTTTGCTCAACATGTGCCTTTCACAGAGAAAAACTTTCCTGAAGCATATCAGTCTGATCCTGACTTCACAGTACAGTCCAGCCCCGAAATACCAGGCAATTCTTCTCTGAACGAGAGAAACAGCAAAACCCCAGACGTACATTTCGGCCTATTGTGGGCCTCGTCAGTGAGGTGCAGCCATATCCCTCTAGGAACACTGAGCAACGGGTCCACGTCTGGATTCCCGCATCACACTTAGGGAGACTTCCCAAAATGTCATAATTTGCATAAATAAAAAGAGAGAAGCGCTCAACCTGGAAACGAACAATAGCATAATAGCTTGTTCTATGGCTAGTTACCACCCAAGAAGCAGCCTCTTTTTGCTCAACATGTGCCTTTCACAGAGAAAAACTTTCCTGAAGCATATCAGTCTGATCCTGACTTCACAGTACAGTCCAGCCCCGAAATACCAGGCAATTCTTCTCTGAACGAGAGAAACAGCAAAACCCCAGACGTACGTTTCGGCCTATTGTGGGCCTCGTCAGTGAGGTGCAGCCATATCCCTCTAGGCACACTGAGCAACGGGTCCACGTCTGGATTCCCGCATCACACTTAGGGAGACTTCCCAAAATGTCATAATTTGCATAAATAAAAAGAGAGAAGCGCTCAACCTGGAAACGAACAATAGCATAATAGCTTGTTCTATGGCTAGTTACCACCCAAGAAGCAGCCTCTTTTTGCTCAACATGTGCCTTTCACAGAGAAAAACTTTCCTGAAGCATATCAGTCTGATCCTGACTTCACAGTACAGTCCAGCCCCGAAATACCAGGCAATTCTTCTCTGAACGAGAGAAACAGCAAAACCCCAGACGTACGTTTCGGCCTATTGTGGGCCTCGTCAGTGAGGTGCAGCCATATCCCTCTAGGCACACTGAGCAACGGGTCCACGTCTGGATTGCCGCATCACACTTAGGGAGACTTCCCAAAATGTCATAATTTGCATAAATAAAAAGAGAGAAGCGCTCAACCTGGAAACGAACAATAGCATAATAGCTTGTTCTATGGCTAGTTACCACCCAAGAAGCAGCCTCTTTTTGCTCAACATGTGCCTTTCACAGAGAAAAACTTTCCTGAAGCATATCAGTCTGATCCTGACTTCACAGTACAGTCCAGCCCCGAAATACCAGGCAATTCTTCTCTGAACGAGAGAAACAGCAAAACCCCAGACGTACGTTTCAGCCTATTGTGGGCCTCGTCAGTGAGGTGCAGCCATATCCCTCTAGGCACACTGAGCAACGGGTCCACGTCTGGATTCCCACATCACACTTAGGGAGACTTCCCAAAATGTCATAATTTGCATAAATAAAAAGAGAGAAGCGCTCAACCTGGAAACGAACAATAGCATAATAGCTTGTTCTATGGCTAGTTACCACCCAAGAAGCAGCCTCTTTTTGCTCAACATGTGCCTTTCACAGAGAAAAACTTTCCTGAAGCATATCAGTCTGATCCTGACTTCACAGTACAGTCCAGCCCCGAAATACCAGGCAATTCTTCTCTGAACGAGAGAAACAGCAAAACCCCAGACGTACGTTTCGGCCTATTGTGGGCCTCGTCAGTGAGGTGCAGCCATATCCCTCTAGGCACACTGAGCAACGGGTCCACGTCTGGATTCCCGCATCACACTTAGGGAGACTTCCCAAAATGTCATAATTTGCATAAATAAAAAGAGAGAAGCGCTCAACCTGGAAACGAACAATAGCATAATAGCTTGTTCTATGGCTAGTTACCACCCAAGAAGCAGCCTCTTTTTGCTCAACATGTGCCTTTCACAGAGAAAAACTTTCCTGAAGCATATCAGTCTGATCCTGACTTCACAGTACAGTCCAGCCCCGAAATACCAGGCAATTCTTCTCTGAACGAGAGAAACAGCAAAACCCCAGACGTACGTTTCGGCCTATTGTGGGCCTCGTCAGTGAGGTGCAGCCATATCCCTCTAGGCACACTGAGCAACGGGTCCACGTCTGGATTCCCGCATCACACTTAGGGAGACTTCCCAAAATGTCATAATTTGCATAAATAAAAAGAGAGAAGCGCTCAACCTGGAAACGAACAATAGCATAATAGCTTGTTCTATGGCTAGTTACCACCCAAGAAGCAGCCTCTTTTTGCTCAACATGTGCCTTTCACAGAGAAAAACTTTCCTGAAGCATATCAGTCTGATCCTGACTTCACAGTACAGTCCAGCCCCGAAATACCAGGCAATTCTTCTCTGAACGAGAGAAACAGCAAAACCCCAGACGTACGTTTCGGCCTATTGTGGGCCTCGTCAGTGAGGTGCAGCCATATCCCTCTAGGCACACTGAGCAACGGGTCCACCTCTGGATTCCCGCATCACACTTAGGGAGACTTCCCAAAATGTCATAATTTGCATAAATAAAAAGAGAGAAGCGCTCAACCTGGAAACGAACAATAGCATAATAGCTTGTTCTATGGCTAGTTACCACCCAAGAAGCAGCCTCTTTTTGCTCAACATGTGCCTTTCACAGAGAAAAAACTTTCCTGAAGCATATCAGTCTGATCCTGACTTCACAGTACAGTCCAGCCCCGAAATACCAGGCAATTCTTCTCTGAACGAGAGAAACAGCAAAACCCCAGACGTACGTTTCGGCCTATCGTGGGCCTCGTCAGTGAGGTGCAGCCATATCCCTCTAGGCACACTGAGCAACGGGTCCACGTCTGGATTGCCGCATCACACTTAGGGAGACTTCCCAAAATGTCATAATTTGCATAAATAAAAAGAGAGAAGCGCTCAACCTGGAAACGAACAATAGCATAATAGCTTGTTCTATGGCTAGTTACCACCCAAGAAGCAGCCTCTTTTTGCTCAACATGTGCCTTTCACAGAGAAAAACTTTCCTGAAGCATATCAGTCTGATCCTGACTTCACAGTACAGTCCAGCCCCGAAATACCAGGCAATTCTTCTCTGAACGAGAGAAACAGCAAAACCCCAGACGTACGTTTCGGCCTATTGTGGGCCTCGTCAGTGAGGTGCAGCCATATCCCTCTAGGCACACTGAGCAACGGGTCCACGTCTGGATTCCCGCATCACACTTAGGGAGACTTCCCAAAATGTCATAATTTGCATAAATAAAAAGAGAGAAGCGCTCAACCTGGAAACGAACAATAGCATAATAGCTTGTTCTATGGCTAGTTACCACCCAAGAAGCAGCCTCTTTTTGCTCAACATGTGCCTTTCACAGAGAAAAACTTTCCTGAAGCATATCAGTCTGATCCTGACTTCACAGTACAGTCCAGCCCCGAAATACCAGGCAATTCTTCTCTGAACGAGAGAAACAGCAAAACCCCAGACGTACGTTTCGGCCTATTGTGGGCCTCGTCAGTGAGGTGCAGCCATATCCCTCTAGGCACACTGAGCAACGGGTCCATGTGGCTGCACCTCACTGACGAGGCCCATAGGAGGCCGAAACGATCGTCTGGGGTTGTCATGTTCCTTGTTCAGAGGAGAATTGCCTGGTATTTCGGGGCTGGACTGACCTTATTTGGCGGGATCAGACTGATATACTTCAGGAAAGTTTTCTTCTGTGAAAAGCACACTGGTCTAAAAGAGGCTGCTTCCGGGTGGTAAATCGCCATAGAACAAGCCACTGAGCTGTTGTTCGTTCCTGGTAGAGTGCTTCTCTCTTTGTATGCAAATTATTATGACCCTGGGGAAGTCTCCCTATGGGTGATGGGGGAAACCAGACGTGGACTCCTTGCCCAGTGTGCTTAGAGGAATGTGGCTGCACCTCACTGACGAGGCCCATAGGAGGCCGAAACGATCGTCTGGGGTTGTCATGTTCCTTGTTCAGAGGAGAATTGCCTGGTATTTCGGGGCTGGACTGACCTTATTTGGCGGGATCAGACTGATATACTTCAGGAAAGTTTTCAATGTCATAATTTGCATAAATAAAAAGAGAGAAGCGCTCAACCTGGAAACGAACAATAGCATAATAGCTTGTTCTATGGCTAGTTACCACCCAAGAAGCAGCCTCTTTTTGCTCAACATGTGCCTTTCACAGAGAAAAACTTTCCTGAAGCATATCAGTCTGATCCTGACTTCAGAGTACAGTCCAGCCCCGAAATACCTGGCAATTCTTCTCTGAACGAGAGAAACAGCAAAACCCCAGACGTACGTTTCGGCCTATTGTGGGCCTCGTCAGTGAGGTGCAGCCATATCCCTCTAGGCACACTGAGCAACGGGTCCACGTCTGGATTCCCACATCACACTTAGGGACACTTCCCAAAATGTCATAATTTGCATAAATAAAAAGAGAGAAGCGCTCAACCTGGAAACGAACAATAGCATAATAGCTTGTTCTATGGCTAGTTACCACCCAAGAAGCAGCCTCTTTTTGCTCAACATGTGCCTTTCACAGAGAAAAACTTTCCTGAAGCATATCAGTCTGATCCTGACTTCACAGTACAGTCCAGCCCCGAAATACCAGGCAATTCTTCTCTGAACGAGAGAAACAGCAAAACCCCAGACGTACGTTTCGGCCTATTGTGGGCCTCGTCAGTGAGGTGCAGCCATATCCCTCTAGGCACACTGAGCAACGGGTCCACGTCTGGATTCCCGCATCACACTTAGGGAGACTTCCCAAAATGTCATAATTTGCATAAATAAAAAGAGAGAAGCGCTCAACCTGGAAACGAACAATAGCATAATAGCTTGTTCTATGGCTAGTTACCACCCAAGAAGCAGCCTCTTTTTGCTCAACATGTGCCTTTCACAGAGAAAAACTTTCCTGAAGCATATCAGTCTGATCCTGACTTCACAGTACAGTCCAGCCCCGAAATACCAGGCAATTCTTCTCTGAACGAGAGAAACAGCAAAACCCCAGACGTACGTTTCGGCCTATTGTGGGCCTCGTCAGTGAGGTGCAGCCATATCCCTCTAGGCACACTGAGCAACGGGTCCACGTCTGGATTCCCGCATCACACTTAGGGAGACTTCCCAAAATGTCATAATTTGCATAAATAAAAAGAGAGAAGCGCTCAACCTGGAAACGAACAATAGCATAATAGCTTGTTCTATGGCTAGTTACCACCCAAGAAGCAGCCTCTTTTTGCTCAACATGTGCCTTTCACAGAGAAAAACTTTCCTGAAGCATATCAGTCTGATCCTGACTTCACAGTACAGTCCAGCCCCGAAATACCAGGCAATTCTTCTCTGAACGAGAGAAACAGCAAAACCCCAGACGTACATTTCGGCCTATTGTGGGCCTCGTCAGTGAGGTGCAGCCATATCCCTCTAGGAACACTGAGCAACGGGTCCACGTCTGGATTCCCGCATCACACTTAGGGAGACTTCCCAAAATGTCATAATTTGCATAAATAAAAAGAGAGAAGCGCTCAACCTGGAAACGAACAATAGCATAATAGCTTGTTCTATGGCTAGTTACCACCCAAGAAGCAGCCTCTTTTTGCTCAACATGTGCCTTTCACAGAGAAAAACTTTCCTGAAGCATATCAGTCTGATCCTGACTTCACAGTACAGTCCAGCCCCGAAATACCAGGCAATTCTTCTCTGAACGAGAGAAACAGCAAAACCCCAGACGTACGTTTCGGCCTATTGTGGGCCTCGTCAGTGAGGTGCAGCCATATCCCTCTAGGCACACTGAACAACGGGTCCACCTCTGGATTCCCGCATCACACTTAGGGAGACTTCCCAAAATGTCATAATTTGCATAAATAAAAAGAGAGAAGCGCTCAACCTGGAAACGAACAATAGCATAATAGCTTGTTCTATGGCTAGTTACCACCCAAGAAGCAGCCTCTTTTTGCTCAACATGTGCCTTTCACAGAGAAAAACTTTCCTGAAGCATATCAGTCTGATCCTGACTTCACAGTACAGTCCAGCCCCGAAATACCAGGCAATTCTTCTCTGAACGAGAGAAACAGCAAAACCCCAGACGTACGTTTCGGCCTATTGTGGGCCTCGTCAGTGAGGTGCAGCCATATCCCTCTAGGCACACTGAGCAACGGGTCCACGTCTGGATTCCTGCATCACACTTAGGGAGACTTCCCAAAATGTCATAATTTGCATAAATAAAAAGAGAGAAGCGCTCAACCTGGAAACGAACAATAGCATAATAGCTTGTTCTATGGCTAGTTACCACCCAAGAAGCAGCCTCTTTTTGCTCAACATGTGCCTTTCACAGAGAAAAACTTTCCTGAAGCATATCAGTCTGATCCTGACTTCACAGTACAGTCCAGCCCCGAAATACCAGGCAATTCTTCTCTGAACGAGAGAAACAGCAAAACCCCAGACGTACGTTTCGGCCTATTGTGGGCCTCGTCAGTGAGGTGCAGCCATATCCCTCTAGGCACACTGAGCAACGGGTCCACGTCTGGATTCCCACATCACACTTAGGGAGACTTCCCAAAATGTCATAATTTGCATAAATAAAAAGAGAGAAGCGCTCAACCTGGAAACGAACAATAGCATAATAGCTTGTTCTATGGCTAGTTACCACCCAAGAAGCAGCCTCTTTTTGCTCAACATGTGCCTTTCACAGAGAAAAACTTTCCTGAAGCATATCAGTCTGATCCTGACTTCACAGTACAGTCCAGCCCCGAAATACCAGGCAATTCTTCTCTGAACGAGAGAAACAGCAAAACCCCAGACGTACGTTTCGGCCTATTGTGGGCCTCGTCAGTGAGGTGCAGCCATATCCCTCTAGGCACACTGAGCAACGGGTCCACGTCTGGATTCCCGCATCACACTTAGGGAGACTTCCCAAAATGTCATAATTTGCATAAATAAAAAGAGAGAAGCGCTCAACCTGGAAACGAACAATAGCATAATAGCTTGTTCTATGGCTAGTTACCACCCAAGAAGCAGCCTCTTTTTGCTCAACATGTGCCTTTCACAGAGAAAAACTTTCCTGAAGCATATCAGTCTGATCCTGACTTCACAGTACAGTCCAGCCCCGAAATACCAGGCAATTCTTCTCTGAACGAGAGAAACAGCAAAACCCCAGACGTACGTTTCGGCCTATTGTGGGCCTCGTCAGTGAGGTGCAGCCATATCCCTCTAGGCACACTGAGCAACGGGTCCACGTCTGGATTCCCGCATCACACTTAGGGAGACTTCCCAAAATGTCATAATTTGCATAAATAAAAAGAGAGAAGCGCTCAACCTGGAAACGAACAATAGCATAATAGCTTGTTCTATGGCTAGTTACCACCCAAGAAGCAGCCTCTTTTTGCTCAACATGTGCCTTTCACAGAGAAAAACTTTCCTGAAGCATATCAGTCTGATCCTGACTTCACAGTACAGTCCAGCCCCGAAATACCAGGCAATTCTTCTCTGAACGAGAGAAACAGCAAAACCCCAGACGTACGTTTCGGCCTATTGTGGGCCTCGTCAGTGAGGTGCAGCCATATCCCTCTAGGCACACTGAGCAACGGGTCCACCTCTGGATTCCCGCATCACACTTAGGGAGACTTCCCAAAATGTCATAATTTGCATAAATAAAAAGAGAGAAGCGCTCAACCTGGAAACGAACAATAGCATAATAGCTTGTTCTATGGCTAGTTACCACCCAAGAAGCAGCCTCTTTTTGCTCAACATGTGCCTTTCACAGAGAAAAACTTTCCTGAAGCATATCAGTCTGATCCTGACTTCACAGTACAGTCCAGCCCCGAAATACCAGGCAATTCTTCTCTGAACGAGAGAAACAGCAAAACCCCAGACGTACGTTTCGGCCTATTGTGGGCCTCGTCAGTGAGGTGCAGCCATATCCCTCTAGGCACACTGAGCAACGGGTCCACGTCTGGATTGCCGCATCACACTTAGGGAGACTTCCCAAAATGTCATAATTTGCATAAATAAAAAGAGAGAAGCGCTCAACCTGGAAACGAACAATAGCATAATAGCTTGTTCTATGGCTAGTTACCACCCAAGAAGCAGCCTCTTTTTGCTCAACATGTGCCTTTCACAGAGAAAAACTTTCCTGAAGCATATCAGTCTGATCCTGACTTCACAGTACAGTCCAGCCCCGAAATACCAGGCAATTCTTCTCTGAACGAGAGAAACAGCAAAACCCCAGACGTACGTTTCGGCCTATTGTGGGCCTCGTCAGTGAGGTGCAGCCATATCCCTCTAGGCACACTGAGCAACGGGTCCACGTCTGGATTCCCGCATCACACTTAGGGAGACTTCCCAAAATGTCATAATTTGCATAAATAAAAAGAGAGAAGCGCTCAACCTGGAAACGAACAATAGCATAATAGCTTGTTCTATGGCTAGTTACCACCCAAGAAGCAGCCTCTTTTTGCTCAACATGTGCCTTTCACAGAGAAAAACTTTCCTGAAGCATATCAGTCTGATCCTGACTTCACAGTACAGTCCAGCCCCGAAATACCAGGCAATTCTTCTCTGAACGAGAGAAACAGCAAAACCCCAGACGTACGTTTCGGCCTATTGTGGGCCTCGTCAGTGAGGTGCAGCCATATCCCTCTAGGCACACTGAGCAACGGGTCCATGTGGCTGCACCTCACTGACGAGGCCCATAGGAGGCCGAAACGATCGTCTGGGGTTGTCATGTTCCTTGTTCAGAGGAGAATTGCCTGGTATTTCGGGGCTGGACTGACCTTATTTGGCGGGATCAGACTGATATACTTCAGGAAAGTTTTCTTCTGTGAAAAGCACACTGGTCTAAAAGAGGCTGCTTCCGGGTGGTAAATCGCCATAGAACAAGCCACTGAGCTGTTGTTCGTTCCTGGTAGAGTGCTTCTCTCTTTGTATGCAAATTATTATGACCCTGGGGAAGTCTCCCTATGGGTGATGGGGGAAACCAGACGTGGACTCCTTGCCCAGTGTGCTTAGAGGAATGTGGCTGCACCTCACTGACGAGGCCCATAGGAGGCCGAAACGATCGTCTGGGGTTGTCATGTTCCTTGTTCAGAGGAGAATTGCCTGGTATTTCGGGGCTGGACTGACCTTATTTGGCGGGATCAGACTGATATACTTCAGGAAAGTTTTCAATGTCATAATTTGCATAAATAAAAAGAGAGAAGCGCTCAACCTGGAAACGAACAATAGCATAATAGCTTGTTCTATGGCTAGTTACCACCCAAGAAGCAGCCTCTTTTTGCTCAACATGTGCCTTTCACAGAGAAAAACTTTCCTGAAGCATATCAGTCTGATCCTGACTTCAGAGTACAGTCCAGCCCCGAAATACCTGGCAATTCTTCTCTGAACGAGAGAAACAGCAAAACCCCAGACGTACGTTTCGGCCTATTGTGGGCCTCGTCAGTGAGGTGCAGCCATATCCCTCTAGGCACACTGAGCAACGGGTCCACGTCTGGATTCCCACATCACACTTAGGGAGACTTCCCAAAATGTCATAATTTGCATAAATAAAAAGAGAGAAGCGCTCAACCTGGAAACGAACAATAGCATAATAGCTTGTTCTATGGCTAGTTACCACCCAAGAAGCAGCCTCTTTTTGCTCAACATGTGCCTTTCACAGAGAAAAACTTTCCTGAAGCATATCAGTCTGATCCTGACTTCACAGTACAGTCCAGCCCCGAAATACCAGGCAATTCTTCTCTGAACGAGAGAAACAGCAAAACCCCAGACGTACGTTTCGGCCTATTGTGGGCCTCGTCAGTGAGGTGCAGCCATATCCCTCTAGGCACACTGAGCAACGGGTCCACGTCTGGATTCCCGCATCACACTTAGGGAGACTTCCCAAAATGTCATAATTTGCATAAATAAAAAGAGAGAAGCGCTCAACCTGGAAACGAACAATAGCATAATAGCTTGTTCTATGGCTAGTTACCACCCAAGAAGCAGCCTCTTTTTGCTCAACATGTGCCTTTCACAGAGAAAAACTTTCCTGAAGCATATCAGTCTGATCCTGACTTCACAGTACAGTCCAGCCCCGAAATACCAGGCAATTCTTCTCTGAACGAGAGAAACAGCAAAACCCCAGACGTACGTTTCGGCCTATTGTGGGCCTCGTCAGTGAGGTGCAGCCATATCCCTCTAGGCACACTGAGCAACGGGTCCACGTCTGGATTCCCGCATCACACTTAGGGAGACTTCCCAAAATGTCATAATTTGCATAAATAAAAAGAGAGAAGCGCTCAACCTGGAAACGAACAATAGCATAATAGCTTGTTCTATGGCTAGTTACCACCCAAGAAGCAGCCTCTTTTTGCTCAACATGTGCCTTTCACAGAGAAAAACTTTCCTGAAGCATATCAGTCTGATCCTGACTTCACAGTACAGTCCAGCCCCGAAATACCAGGCAATTCTTCTCTGAACGAGAGAAACAGCAAAACCCCAGACGTACGTTTCGGCCTATTGTGGGCCTCGTCAGTGAGGTGCAGCCATATCCCTCTAGGCACACTGAGCAACGGGTCCACGTCTGGATTCCCGCATCACACTTAGGGAGACTTCCCAAAATGTCATAATTTGCATAAATAAAAAGAGAGAAGCGCTCAACCTGGAAACGAACAATAGCATAATAGCTTGTTCTATGGCTAGTTACCACCCAAGAAGCAGCCTCTTTTTGCTCAACATGTGCCTTTCACAGAGAAAAACTTTCCTGAAGCATATCAGTCTGATCCTGACTTCACAGTACAGTCCAGCCCCGAAATACCAGGCAATTCTTCTCTGAACGAGAGAAACAGCAAAACCCCAGACGTACGTTTCGGCCTATTGTGGGCCTCGTCAGTGAGGTGCAGCCATATCCCTCTAGGCACACTGAGCAACGGGTCCACGTCTGGATTCCCGCATCACACTTAGGGAGACTTCCCAAAATGTCATAATTTGCATAAATAAAAAGAGAGAAGCGCTCAACCTGGAAACGAACAATAGCATAATAGCTTGTTCTATGGCTAGTTACCACCCAAGAAGCAGCCTATTTTTGCTCAACATGTGCCTTTCACAGAGAAAAACTTTCCTGAAGCATATCAGTCTGATCCTGACTTCACAGTACAGTCCAGCCCCGAAATACCAGGCAATTCTTCTCTGAACGAGAGAAACAGCAAAACCCCAGACGTACGTTTCGGCCTATTGTGGGCCTCGTCAGTGAGGTGCAGCCATATCCCTCTAGGCACACTGAGCAACGGGTCCACGTCTGGATTGCCGCATCACACTTAGGGAGACTTCCCAAAATGTCATAATTTGCATAAATAAAAAGAGAGAAGCGCTCAACCTGGAAACGAACAATAGCATAATAGCTTGTTCTATGGCTAGTTACCACCCAAGAAGCAGCCTCTTTTTGCTCAACATGTGCCTTTCACAGAGAAAAACTTTCCTGAAGCATATCAGTCTGATCCTGACTTCACAGTACAGTCCAGCCCTGAAATACCAGGCAATTCTTCTCTGAACGAGAGAAACAGCAAAACCCCAGACGTACGTTTCGGCCTATTGTGGGCCTCGTCAGTGAGGTGCAGCCATATCCCTCTAGGCACACTGAGCAACGGGTCCACGTCTGGATTCCCGCATCACACTTAGGGAGACTTCCCAAAATGTCATAATTTGCATAAATAAAAAGAGAGAAGCGCTCAACCTGGAAACGAACAATAGCATAATAGCTTGTTCTATGGCTAGTTACCACCCAAGAAGCAGCCTCTTTTTGCTCAACATGTGCCTTTCACAGAGAAAAACTTTCCTGAAGCATATCAGTCTGATCCTGACTTCACAGTACAGTCCAGCCCCGAAATACCAGGCAATTCTTCTCTGAACGAGAGAAACAGCAAAACCCCAGACGTACGTTTCGGCCTATTGTGGGCCTCGTCAGTGAGGTGCAGCCATATCCCTCTAGGCACACTGAGCAACGGGTCCACGTCTGGATTCCCGCATCACACTTAGGGAGACTTCCCAAAATGTCATAATTTGCATAAATAAAAAGAGAGAAGCGCTCAACCTGGAAACGAACAATAGCATAATAGCTTGTTCTATGGCTAGTTACCACCCAAGAAGCAGCCTCTTTTTGCTCAACATGTGCCTTTCACAGAGAAAAACTTTCCTGAAGCATATCAGTCTGATCCTGACTTCACAGTACAGTCCAGCCCCGAAATACCAGGCAATTCTTCTCTGAACGAGAGAAACAGCAAAACCCCAGACGTACGTTTCGGCCTATTGTGGGCCTCGTCAGTGAGGTGCAGCCATATCCCTCTAGGCACACTGAGCAACGGGTCCACGTCTGGATTGCCGCATCACACTTAGGGAGACTTCCCAAAATGTCATAATTTGCATAAATAAAAAGAGAGAAGCGCTCAACCTGGAAACGAACAATAGCATAATAGCTTGTTCTATGGCTAGTTACCACCCAAGAAGCAGCCTCTTTTTGCTCAACATGTGCCTTTCACAGAGAAAAACTTTCCTGAAGCATATCAGTCTGATCCTGACTTCACAGTACAGTCCAGCCCTGAAATACCAGGCAATTCTTCTCTGAACGAGAGAAACAGCAAAACCCCAGACGTACGTTTCGGCCTATTGTGGGCCTCGTCAGTGAGGTGCAGCCATATCCCTCTAGGCACACTGAGCAACGGGTCCACGTCTGGATTCCCGCATCACACTTAGGGAGACTTCCCAAAATGTCATAATTTGCATAAATAAAAAGAGAGAAGCGCTCAACCTGGAAACGAACAATAGCATAATAGCTTGTTCTATGGCTAGTTACCACCCAAGAAGCAGCCTCTTTTTGCTCAACATGTGCCTTTCACAGAGAAAAACTTTCCTGAAGCATATCAGTCTGATCCTGACTTCACAGTACAGTCCAGCCCCGAAATACCAGGCAATTCTTCTCTGAACGAGAGAAACAGCAAAACCCCAGACGTACGTTTCGGCCTATTGTGGGCCTCGTCAGTGAGGTGCAGCCATATCCCTCTAGGCACACTGAGCAACGGGTCCACGTCTGGATTCCCGCATCACACTTAGGGAGACTTCCCAAAATGTCATAATTTGCATAAATAAAAAGAGAGAAGCGCTCAACCTGGAAACGAACAATAGCATAATAGCTTGTTCTATGGCTAGTTACCACCCAAGAAGCAGCCTCTTTTTGCTCAACATGTGCCTTTCACAGAGAAAAACTTTCCTGAAGCATATCAGTCTGATCCTGACTTCACAGTACAGTCCAGCCCCGAAATACCAGGCAATTCTTCTCTGAACGAGAGAAACAGCAAAACCCCAGACGTACGTTTCGGCCTATTGTGGGCCTCGTCAGTGAGGTGCAGCCATATCCCTCTAGGCACACTGAGCAACGGGTCCACCTCTGGATTCCCGCATCACACTTAGGGAGACTTCCCAAAATGTCATAATTTGCATAAATAAAAAGAGAGAAGCGCTCAACCTGGAAACGAACAATAGCATAATAGCTTGTTCTATGGCTAGTTACCACCCAAGAAGCAGCCTCTTTTTGCTCAACATGTGCCTTTCACAGAGAAAAACTTTCCTGAAGCATATCAGTCTGATCCTGACTTCACAGTACAGTCCAGCCCCGAAATACCAGGCAATTCTTCTCTGAACGAGAGAAACAGCAAAACCCCAGACGTACGTTTTGGCCTATTGTGGGCCTCGTCAGTGAGGTGCAGCCATATCCCTCTAGGCACACTGAGCAACGGGTCCACGTCTGGATTGCCGCATCACACTTAGGGAGACTTCCCAAAATGTCATAATTTGCATAAATAAAAAGAGAGAAGCGCTCAACCTGGAAACGAACAATAGCATAATAGCTTGTTCTATGGCTAGTTACCACCCAAGAAGCAGCCTCTTTTTGCTCAACATGTGCCTTTCACAGAGAAAAACTTTCCTGAAGCATATCAGTCTGATCCTGACTTCACAGTACAGTCCAGCCCCGAAATACCAGGCAATTCTTCTCTGAACGAGAGAAACAGCAAAACCCCAGACGTACGTTTCGGCCTATTGTGGGCCTCGTCAGTGAGGTGCAGCCATATCCCTCTAGGCACACTGAGCAACGGGTCCACGTCTGGATTCCCGCATCACACTTAGGGAGACTTCCCAAAATGTCATAATTTGCATAAATAAAAAGAGAGAAGCGCTCAACCTGGAAACGAACAATAGCATAATAGCTTGTTCTATGGCTAGTTACCACCCAAGAAGCAGCCTCTTTTTGCTCAACATGTGCCTTTCACAGAGAAAAACTTTCCTGAAGCATATCAGTCTGATCCTGACTTCACAGTACAGTCCAGCCCCGAAATACCAGGCAATTCTTCTCTGAACGAGAGAAACAGCAAAACCCCAGACGTACGTTTCGGCCTATTGTGGGCCTCGTCAGTGAGGTGCAGCCATATCCCTCTAGGCACACTGAGCAACGGGTCCATGTGGCTGCACCTCACTGACGAGGCCCATAGGAGGCCGAAACGATCGTCTGGGGTTGTCATGTTCCTTGTTCAGAGGAGAATTGCCTGGTATTTCGGGGCTGGACTGACCTTATTTGGCGGGATCAGACTGATATACTTCAGGAAAGTTTTCTTCTGTGAAAAGCACACTGGTCTAAAAGAGGCTGCTTCCGGGTGGTAAATCGCCATAGAACAAGCCACTGAGCTGTTGTTCGTTCCTGGTAGAGTGCTTCTCTCTTTGTATGCAAATTATTATGACCCTGGGGAAGTCTCCCTATGGGTGATGGGGGAAACCAGACGTGGACTCCTTGCCCAGTGTGCTTAGAGGAATGTGGCTGCACCTCACTGACGAGGCCCATAGGAGGCCGAAACGATCATCTGGGGTTGTCATGTTCCTTGTTCAGAGGAGAATTGCCTGGTATTTCGGGGCTGGACTGACCTTATTTGGCGGGATCAGACTGATATACTTCAGGAAAGTTTTCAATGTCATAATTTGCATAAATAAAAAGAGAGAAGCGCTCAACCTGGAAACGAACAATAGCATAATAGCTTGTTCTATGGCTAGTTACCACCCAAGAAGCAGCCTCTTTTTGCTCAACATGTGCCTTTCACAGAGAAAAACTTTCCTGAAGCATATCAGTCTGATCCTGACTTCAGAGTACAGTCCAGCCCCGAAATACCTGGCAATTCTTCTCTGAACGAGAGAAACAGCAAAACCCCAGACGTACGTTTCGGCCTATTGTGGGCCTCGTCAGTGAGGTGCAGCCATATCCCTCTAGGCACACTGAGCAACGGGTCCACGTCTGGATTCCCTCATCACACTTAGGGAGACTTCCCAAAATGTCATAATTTGCATAAATAAAAAGAGAGAAGCGCTCAACCTGGAAACGAACAATAGCATAATAGCTTGTTCTATGGCTAGTTACCACCCAAGAAGCAGCCTCTTTTTGCTCAACATGTGCCTTTCACAGAGAAAAACTTTCCTGAAGCATATCAGTCTGATCCTGACTTCACAGTACAGTCCAGCCCCGAAATACCAGGCAATTCTTCTCTGAACGAGAGAAACAGCAAAACCCCAGACGTACGTTTCGGCCTATTGTGGGCCTCGTCAGTGAGGTGCAGCCATATCCCTCTAGGCACACTGAGCAACGGGTCCACGTCTGGATTCCCGCATCACACTTAGGGAGACTTCCCAAAATGTCATAATTTGCATAAATAAAAAGAGAGAAGCGCTCAACCTGGAAACGAACAATAGCATAATAGCTTGTTCTATGGCTAGTTACCACCCAAGAAGCAGCCTCTTTTTGCTCAACATGTGCCTTTCACAGAGAAAAACTTTCCTGAAGCATATCAGTCTGATCCTGACTTCACAGTACAGTCCAGCCCCGAAATACCAGGCAATTCTTCTCTGAACGAGAGAAACAGCAAAACCCCAGACGTACGTTTCGGCCTATTGTGGGCCTCGTCAGTGAGGTGCAGCCATATCCCTCTAGGCACACTGAGCAACGGGTCCACGTCTGGATTCCCGCATCACACTTAGGGAGACTTCCCAAAATGTCATAATTTGCATAAATAAAAAGAGAGAAGCGCTCAACCTGGAAACGAACAATAGCATAATAGCTTGTTCTATGGCTAGTTACCACCCAAGAAGCAGCCTCTTTTTGCTCAACATGTGCCTTTCACAGAGAAAAACTTTCCTGAAGCATATCAGTCTGATCCTGACTTCACAGTACAGTCCAGCCCCGAAATACCAGGCAATTCTTCTCTGAACGAGAGAAACAGCAAAACCCCAGACGTACGTTTCGGCCTATTGTGGGCCTCGTCAGTGAGGTGCAGCCATATCCCTCTAGGCACACTGAGCAACGGGTCCACGTCTGGATTCCCGCATCACACTTAGGGAGACTTCCCAAAATGTCATAATTTGCATAAATAAAAAGAGAGAAGCGCTCAACCTGGAAACGAACAATAGCATAATAGCTTGTTCTATGGCTAGTTACCACCCAAGAAGCAGCCTCTTTTTGCTCAACATGTGCCTTTCACAGAGAAAAACTTTCCTGAAGCATATCAGTCTGATCCTGACTTCACAGTACAGTCCAGCCCCGAAATACCAGGCAATTCTTCTCTGAACGAGAGAAACAGCAAAACCCCAGACGTACGTTTCGGCCTATTGTGGGCCTCGTCAGTGAGGTGCAGCCATATCCCTCTAGGCACACTGAGCAACGGGTCCACGTCTGGATTCCCGCATCACACTTAGGGAGACTTCCCAAAATGTCATAATTTGCATAAATAAAAAGAGAGAAGCGCTCAACCTGGAAACGAACAATAGCATAATAGCTTGTTCTATGGCTAGTTACCACCCAAGAAGCAGCCTCTTTTTGCTCAACATGTGCCTTTCACAGAGAAAAACTTTCCTGAAGCATATCAGTCTGATCCTGACTTCACAGTACAGTCCAGCCCCGAAATACCAGGCAATTCTTCTCTGAACGAGAGAAACAGCAAAACCCCAGACGTACGTTTCGGCCTATTGTGGGCCTCGTAAGTGAGGTGCAGCCATATCCCTCTAGGCACACTGAGCAACGGGTCCACGTCTGGATTGCCGCATCACACTTAGGGAGACTTCCCAAAATGTCATAATTTGCATAAATAAAAAGAGAGAAGCGCTCAACCTGGAAACGAACAATAGCATAATAGCTTGTTCTATGGCTAGTTACCACCCAAGAAGCAGCCTCTTTTTGCTCAACATGTGCCTTTCACAGAGAAAAACTTTCCTGAAGCATATCAGTCTGATCCTGACTTCACAGTACAGTCCAGCCCTGAAATACCAGGCAATTCTTCTCTGAACGAGATAAACAGCAAAACCCCAGACGTACGTTTCGGCCTATTGTGGGCCTCGTCAGTGAGGTGCAGCCATATCCCTCTAGGCACACTGAGCAACGGGTCCACGTCTGGATTCCCGCATCACACTTAGGGAGACTTCCCAAAATGTCATAATTTGCATAAATAAAAAGAGAGAAGCGCTCAACCTGGAAACGAACAATAGCATAATAGCTTGTTCTATGGCTAGTTACCACCCAAGAAGCAGCCTCTTTTTGCTCAACATGTGCCTTTCACAGAGAAAAACTTTCCTGAAGCATATCAGTCTGATCCTGACTTCACAGTACAGTCCAGCCCCGAAATACCAGGCAATTCTTCTCTGAACGAGAGAAACAGCAAAACCCCAGACGTACGTTTCGGCCTATTGTGGGCCTCGTCAGTAAGGTGCAGCCATATCCCTCTAGGCACACTGAGCAACGGGTCCATGTGGCTGCACCTCACTGACGAGGCCCATAGGAGGCCGAAACGATCGTCTGGGGTTGTCATGTTCCTTGTTCAGAGGAGAATTGCCTGGTATTTCGGGGCTGGACTGACCTTATTTGGCGGGATCAGACTGATATACTTCAGGAAAGTTTTCTTCTGTGAAAAGCACACTGGTCTAAAAGAGGCTGCTTCCGGGTGGTAAATCGCCATAGAACAAGCCACTGAGCTGTTGTTCGTTCCTGGTAGAGTGCTTCTCTCTTTGTATGCAAATTATTATGACCCTGGGGAAGTCTCCCTATGGGTGATGGGGGAAACCAGACGTGGACTCCTTGCCCAGTGTGCTTAGAGGAATGTGGCTGCACCTCACTGACGAGGCCCATAGGAGGCCGAAACGATCGTCTGGGGTTGTCATGTTCCTTGTTCAGAGGAGAATTGCCTGGTATTTCGGGGCTGGACTGACCTTATTTGGCGGGATCAGACTGATATACTTCAGGAAAGTTTTCTTCTGTGAAAAGCACACTGGTCTAAAAGAGGCTGCTTCCGGGTGGTAAATCGCCATAGAACAAGCCACTGAGCTGTTGTTCGTTCCTGGTAGAGTGCTTCTCTCTTTGTATGCAAATTATTATGACCCTGGGGAAGTCTCCCTATGGGTGATGGGGGAAACCAGACGTGGACTCCTTGCCCAGTGTGCTTAGAGGAATGTGGCTGCACCTCACTGACGAGGCCCATAGGAGGCCGAAACGATCGTCTGGGGTTGTCATGTTCCTTGTTCAGAGGAGAATTGCCTGGTATTTCGGGGCTGGACTGACCTTATTTGGCGGGATCAGACTGATATACTTCAGGAAAGTTTTCTTCTGTGAAAAGCACACTGGTCTAAAAGAGGCTGCTTCCGGGTGGTAAATCGCCATAGAACAAGCCACTGAGCTGTTGTTTGTTCCTAGTAGAGTGCTTCTCTCTTTGTATGCAAATTATTATGACCCTGGGGAAGTCTCCCTATGGGTGATGGGGGAAACCAGACGTGGACTCCTTGCCCAGTGTGCTTAGAGGAATGTGGCTGCACCTCACTGACGAGGCCCATAGGAGGCCGAAACGATCGTCTGGGGTTGTCATGTTCCTTGTTCAGAGGAGAATTGCCTGGTATTTCGGGGCTGGACTGACCTTATTTGGCGGGATCAGACTGATATACTTCAGGAAAGTTTTCTTCTGTGAAAAGCACACTGGTCTAAAAGAGGCTGCTTCCGGGTGGTAAATCGCCATAGAACAAGCCACTGAGCTGTTGTTCGTTCCTGGTAGAGTGCTTCTCTCTTTGTATGCAAATTATTATGACCCTGGGGAAGTCTCCCTATGGGTGATGGGGGAAACCAGACGTGGACTCCTTGCCCAGTGTGCTTAGAGGAATGTGGCTGCACCTCACTGACGAGGCCCATAGGAGGCCGAAACGATCGTCTGGGGTTGTCATGTTCCTTGTTCAGAGGAGAATTGCCTGGTATTTCGGGGCTGGACTGACCTTATTTGGCGGGATCAGACTGATATACTTCAGGAAAGTTTTCTTCTGTGAAAAGCACACTGGTCTAAAAGAGGCTGCTTCCGGGTGGTAAATCGCCATAGAATAAGCCACTGAGCTGTTGTTCGTTCCTGGTAGAGTGCTTCTCTCTTTGTATGCAAATTTTGTTAAATGTTTACTTTGTTTGGAGGCTCAGATTGTGCCACAGTTATCTCCTCAGACGTCCCATTCTATTTCACATGAAGTGCCCTGCGGTTCCTCTCAGACTCCTTCTGGGGGTGTTTATTTACCAACAGATTTTGCTGCACAGATAACATCTGCTGTGTTGGCAGCCTTATCAGCCTTTCCAGTTGCTGGTAAACGCAAGTGGAAGTTCAAGAAGATTAATGTTAATAAGGGTTCTAACTCCGCTAAGGCTGCGTTAGTCAGTTTTCCCCAGTTATCTGATGAGGATGATTCCTCAGTGGCTTCTGAGGGTGAGTTATCGGATTCTGATAATGTAATGACCAATGCTACAGGTTCAGAGGAGATTAATTTCCGATTTAAGTTAGAACACCTCCGAGTTCTTTTGAAAGAGGTTCTTGCTACTTTGGATGAAGCCGATTCATCTGTCGCAGAGAATCCAAAGAGGTCTAGTAAAACATCTGTGGAAGTGTTTATAGTTCCAGACCGTATGGCAGATATCATAACTCAGGAATGGGATAAACTGGGGATTTCTTTTTCTCCGTTCCCTGTTTTTAAAAAGATGTGTCCTGTTGCTGATGCTACACAGTGCCCAAGGTAGAGGGAGCTACCTCTACTCTGGCTAAAAGAACAACTATTACCATTGAAGATAGTTGTTCTTTCAAGGATCCTATGGATAAGAAGCTTGAAGCTTTTTTAAAGAAAATGTACATTCATCAGGAATTACAGTGGCAACCTGTTGCTAGTATTGCCACAGTTGCGGGGGCAGCATCTTATTGGTGGGAAGACTTATCTAATCTTATCCTAGAAAAGACTACTATAGAGGAGATCCAAGACATAATCAAGGCTCTCAAGTTATCCATTACCTTTATTTGTGATGTCAACATGCAAGTTCTTAGGTTGGGTGCTAAGATTTCTGGTTTCACTGTTTTAGCTCGCAGAGCTCTGTGGTTAAAATCTTTGTCTGCAGATGTTACATCCAAGTCCAAGCTTTTATATTTGCCTTATAAGGGTAAAACCTTGTTTGGTCTAGGTCTGGCTGAAATAATTTCCAAAATTACAGGTGGAAAGGGCTCTTTCCTACCTCAGGATAAAAAGAATAGACCTAAGGGTCGCCAGAGTTCTAATTTTTGTTCCTTTCATAATTTTAAGGGACAGAAGTCTTCCTCTTCCAAGTTGGATCAATCTGTCAGTACTTGCTGGCCCTTTAACCTTTATGGAGCTTCCCTATAAAAGTCCCCACCTCCTCTCGGTCTTACGAGTCTTCCTTTACTCTCTGCAGGAGCGTACCTCTCTCCTTCCACCTAGGCATCTGCTGTTCCACCAAGACCTGCAGGTAAGACCTATTTGTCCTACAAAACTTCTCAGAGTTTTTACCTTAACTCTAATTACATATATCTGGGGCTATAATAAGACAAGGAGGTCTCCCTCTCCGTATATTAGGACACCTCCTTGTCACAAACTCTAATGACTTCTTAAGCTGTTACTTACCTGTGTAAGGTGTCTCACAAACAGACACTTATTTCTTGTATTTTCTGCACATGAGTAGTATATTTGATCAGTGTGTTTCAGCACATGAGTTTACTGTTAAGCCTTACATAATATACCAGCCAAAATACATAGAAAAGTAAGTGGTACTTAGCTGCTCACTAAGTTTAATATACTACAAGGTATTTATTTTGTTTAATCTAATTCTTACTACTGCCATGGATCCAAGTCTAATACCCAAACAAATCCAGAGTTTATCTGACAGGATGGATATCCTAGTAAACTCTTTCCATGAACTGCAGGTAGAGAACCAAGCAGTAAAGGCATGCTTAAGAGAGGTACGTTCTGCTAAACTCAGTACCTCTGACCAACACCCAGAGCCCCAGGTCTCCCCCCCTGAGAAATTCTCTGGAAACCGTACTCAGTTTAGAGAATTTAAAAACGCTTGCCAGGTGATGTTTGATCTGAAGCCAAAAACATATTCTAATGACAAAATAAGAGTCCTCACCATCATATCCTATCTTAGGGGAGAGCCTAGGATCTGGGCTGATATGTTCTTTGAATCACAAGATCCTATACTAGGGTCTCTTGACCTATTTTTTGCCGAAATGTCCACCCTGTATGATGATCCATATAAGCAGATCACTGCAGAGAACACCTTAAGATCACTCAAGCAATCAAAATTTACAGTTGAAACTTACACCACCACCACCATATGATTAACAATGGAACAACATATCTTTAAAAAAACAGTTCCGTCTAGGACTTTCTGAAGAGATCAAAGATGAACTGTCCCGTACTGGTCTCCCTGACACTCTGGATGAGTTATTTAACTTTTGTATCAGTATAGATAGAAGGCTTAGGGAGAGATGGTCCGAGAAAAATCTACCCAGATGTATTGCAACACCCACACCACAGGGTTCAAAGGATTATCCCCAGCCTATGGAGATTGGTTTTATTTAATAGTCCCTTAACCTCACAGGAGAAGTCCAGGAGGAAATCCATGAACCTATGTATGTACTGTGCTTCAGCTAATCATGAAGTTAAGGAATGCCCAAGTCTCTCAAGAAATAAACCTGGAAATCTACTTAACTCTAATATTTGCCTAACAAAACACGCCACTAAAACCCCTTACATTTTACTTCCCCTTACTTTACAGTGGGCACATCCCATGACCAGCTCTGAAGCTATTATTGACATGGGATCTTGTGGAGATTTTGTTGACCAACACTTTGTAAATATTAATAAAATACCTATACTCACTAAACATAACCCAGTCTCTGTGAAGGTTATTGACATACTCTCCTAACTACTGGACCCATCAAATACCAGACTATACCACTTACACTCTCTACACATACAGGACATACTGAGACAATAGTATTTGACGTTATATCTTCCCCTATGTATGAGATTGTACTTGGTATGAATTGGCTCAAATTACATGAGCCCAGTATTGATTGGGAAAATTTAAACATTGTTTTACCATCATGTCATAGGTCTACAAGTCCTAGGCCTAGTAACTACGCAGCCACATTATGCCTTATTTCTGAACCCCTTATGACGAATAAGGATGGATTGTTAAGACGTATGGTTGACTACCGTGAGCTTAACAAATGGACCAAAAAGAACAGGTATCCTCTTCCATTGATCCCAGAGTTGATAGAAAGGTTAAGAGGCGCCTCCGTGTTCACTAAATTGGACCTCAGAGGAGCTCACAACCTCATTAGAATAAGAGCTGGTGATGAATGACTTACAGCATTTAGGACCAGGTACGGCCTATTTGAATACACTGTAATGCCATTCGGTCTTTAATAATGTCTAATATATCATTGTCTAATCAATGATATATTTTGCAACATTTTTGATGTCTTCCTTGTAGTCTACCTAGATGACATTTTAATCTATTCCAAATCTATCGAAGAACATAGAGAACATGTCAAAATTGTACTTAAGAGACTACGACAAAACTCCCTATACGTTAAATTAGAAAAATGCATTTTTGACTCACAAAATATATCTTTTCTTGGCTACAATATTACCCCTGAAGGTATTAACATGGAGAGTACCAAAGTCAAAGCTATAAGAGATTGGCCTCAACCCCAAAACAAAAAGGAAATCCAAAGATTTCTTGGTTTTGCCAATTTTTATAGGAGATTCATACCCAACTTTGCAGCTATAGCGAAACCACTATCAGATTTAACTAAGCTACATACACCATTCCTCTGGACTCCGTTAACCCATTCATGCTTTGAACAACTTAAACTTAGATTTACAAGTGCACCCATTCTCCAATTTCCTGATACTAATAATTAATTCATCCTGGAAGTAGATGCCTCGGAGTTTGCCATTGGGGCTATACTCTCACAAAAAAAGATCTTTTAAAGAACCACTCCATCCAGTTGCATTATTTTCCTGACTAATGACACCTGCCGAAGTAAACTACCCAGTTAGGGAAAAGGAACTTCTCGCCATCAAGTGCTCTTTTGATCACTGGAGGCACTTGCTGGAAGGAGCCTCTCACCCCATTGTGATCTATACTGATCACAAAAATCTGCAATACTTGCAATCTAATATAACATTTTCTTCCAGACAGCTCCATTGGATTCCTTACCACTCTGACTCCAATAATTAAGGTTGCCCAAGCTGCTGAACTTGACAAACCACAAGATGTACTACAACCTGATTCTCAAGGTCTCCTCTTCCACCAACAACAACTTTACATACCTAGTTCTATATGCCCCCATATTCTTAAGGAAATACATAATTTACCCTTGGTAGGATACCTGAACAAACAAAAGACCTATGAGCTCCAAAAACGTTCCTTCTGGTGGACAAACATGTTTAAATCTGTCGAAGATTATGTAACAACGTATTTTACTTGTGAAACTTCTAAACATTCTCACAGACATCCGGTCGGTCTACTCCAACCTATTACAGTACCTGAGGGCCCCTGGAAGATGGTCTCAATGGACTTCATAGTCGATCTACCCTCCTCATCGACCTACACCACTATATTTGTCATTGTAGACTTCTTTTCCAAGATGGCTCACTTTGTACCTGTCAAGAGTCTACCTACTTCCTCTCAGACATCAGACATGTTTATTAAGGAGATAGTACATCTTCATGGATTACCACTTAGTGACAGAGGGACCCAATTTACCTCTCGGTTTGGAAAAACCTCTGTAAATCCCTACACATAGATCAGCGTCTCACTACTTCATATCAACCACAGACTAATGGGCAGATGGCTCGAATAATACCTCAGGTGTTACTGCTCTCAACATCAGGATTCATTGGCCTCATACTTAGCCCTAGCTGAATTTGCCTACAATAATGCTGTTAATTCTTGCACTGGATATTCACCCTTTTTCATCAATTAAGGAATGCATCCACGTTTCTACCTCCTGCCGACTGTGTATTTACCGTATCCTAAAGTCAATGATCTACTTAACGAGATTTTGCAGGTTTTCTCCTCTGTCTCAGATAAAATAAAACAAGCCCCGGCATCTCAGAAACATTATTATGATTTAAGACATAACAAACAACCTACCTACTCAGTTGGTCAGCTGGTTTGGTTATCAACGAAAAATCTTAAATTGCATAGACCTTGTTGCAAATTTAACAAACTGTTTATTGGACCGTTCCCGATTACTTCCAATAGGAACCCATCAACTGTTACACTACAACTGCCCACGTCATATCAGATACACCCAATGTAACTCTTGGGCCATGGATCTTCAGCCTGTCCCACTGATCGATCTTGGACCCCAATACGAGGTGCATAGTATACTTGATTCTCGACGACGCAATGGACAGTTGTACTATCTGGTATATTGGACTGGTTACGGACATGATGATGACTCTTGGGAACCAGCCACTAATCTGTCTGCCCCTATTTCATCACCGTGATCCTGATCGGCCTCGGTCGTAGAACCTCACAGTGGTTCTTTATGTGGGGGGCTATGTCAGGACTTGCTGGCCCTTTAACCTTTACGGAGCTTCCCTATAAAAGTCCCCACCTCCTTCCAGTCAATGCTGGTATATTGAAGCATTGAGGAGGCTTACCTGTTTCCCTATACCTTCTACTCCAGCCATTTTCTACTTGCTCTCCCGCTGCAGCTTCGGCTGCTGCAGCTTCTCCCTCTCGGTCTTACGAGTCTTCCTTTACTCTCTGCAGGAGTGTGCCTCTCTCCTTCCACCTAGGCATCCGCTGTTCTACCAAGACCTGCAGGTAAGACCTATTCACCACACAAAACTTCTCAGAGTTTTTACCTTAATTCTGGTTACATATATCTGGGGATATAATAAGACAAGGAGTTCTCCCTCTCTGTATATTGTGACACCTCCTTGTCACAAACTCTAATGACTTCTTAAGCTGTTACTTACCTGTGTAAGGTGTCTCACAAACAGACACTTATTTTTTGTATTTTCTGCACATGAGTAGTATATTTGATCAGTGTGTTTCAGCACATGAGTTTACTGTTAAGCCTTACACAATCCAAATCCTCTTGGATGTCTGGTCAGTCTTGGAATAAGGAGAAGCAAGCCAAGAAGCCTTCCGCTGATTCCAAATTAACATGAAGGGGACACCCCTGATCCTGTAGTGGATCAAGTAGAGGGCAGGCTTTCTTTTTTTGGGAAGGCTTGGATATGCGATATCTGAGAACCAGATAAAGAGAGAGGTCTTTGTAAATTGCGTAAAGGACCTATCTTCCCTGGGAGTGATTGTTGCAGTTCCTCTAGAGGAACAGGGTATAGGATTCTATTCAAATCTATTTGGGCACTTTCCGTCCTATTCTTGACTTAAAGTGTCTAAACCAATTCCTCAGGGTTCCATCCTTCAAAATGGAAACCATCTAGTCCATTCTTCCTTTGGTTCAAGAGGGTCAATTCATGACAACCACTGATCTGAAGGGCGCGTATCTTCATGTTTCCATTCACAGGTATCATTACCAATATCTGAGGTTTGCCTTCCTAAACAAACATTTCCAGTTTGTTGCCCTTCTGTTTGGCCTTGCTACAGCTCCCAGGATTTTCACAAAGGTTCTGGGGGCTCTTCTGGCAGTGGTCAGGTCCCAGGGCATTGCTGTTGCACCTTATCTGGATGACATCTTGGTTCAAGCACCATCTTTTCATCTAGCAAGAAGAGTTCCCTTGTACCAGATACAAGGGTATGTTTCTTAGGAACAATTATAGATTCCCTGTCCATGAAGATCTTTCTGACGGATGTCAGAAAATCCAAATTTCTTGCTTCATGCCTTTCTCTCCAGTTTACAATTCATCTATCAGTGGCTCAATGCATGGAGGTGATTGGGCTGATGGTTGCTTCTATCGACATCATTCCTTTTTCTCGGTTCCATCTGACACCTCTGCAGCTATGCATGCTCAGTCAATGGAGTGGAGACTATTCAAATCTTTTGCAGAGGATAGTTCTCAATCCTCTAACAAAAGAATCTCTCTTGTAGTGGATGTCTTAGGATCATCTGTCTGGGGGAACGTGTTTCCAAAGAGCTTCCTGGGTGATTGTAACCACGGATGCCAGTCTATTTGGCTGGGGAGCGGTTTGGGGCTCCTTAAGGGTGCAGGGTCTGTGGACTCAGGAGGAGTCTTCTCTTCCTATAAACATCTTAGAGTTGAGATCAATCTTCAATGCTTTGACAGCCTGGCCTCAGCTAGCCTTGCTCCAGTTTATCAGATTTCAGTCGGACAACATCACTTCAGTATCCTACATCAATCACCAGGGAGGAACTTGGAGCTCCTTAGCAATGAAGGAGGTGACTTGCATTTTTCAGTGGGCGGAGTCTCTAGATCCACATTCCAGGGGTGGACAACTTGGAAGCGGATTTTTTGAGCAGACAGACCTTTCATCCTGGAAAATGGGCTCTCCACCCAGAAGTTTCTCACAATGATAATCCTCAGGTGGGGAGTTCCGGAGTTGGATCTTATGGTGTCTCGTCAGAACACCAAACTTTCAAAGTACGGTTCAAGGTCAAGAGATCCTCAAGTCGTTCTGATAGATGCTCTGGCAGTTCCTTGGATCTTCAATCTAGCTTACCAGTTTCCTCCGTTTGCCCTGCTTCCACAAGTCATTGCTCGTGTCAAGCAGGAGAGAGCGTCTGTTATCCTAATAGCTTCTGCATGGCCTCGCAGGATCTGGTTCGCAGATCTGATAAAGATGTCATCTCTTCCACCTTGGAAGTTTCCTCTGAGGAAGGACCTTCTACTTCAGGGTCCCTTCCTTCATCCAAATCTAGAATCTCTGAAACTGACTGCTTGGAGATTGAACGCCTAGTTTTGGCTAGATGTGGTTTTTCTGAGAAGGTCATAGATACTATGCTTCAGGCTTAAAAGCCTGTTACTCGTAAGATTTACCATGGGGTATGGCATAAAAGTTTCTCGAATTTTGGCTTTTCTTCAGGAATTCCTGGAGAAAGGTATGTCAGTCAGTATTCTGAAGGGCCAGATTTTGGCTTTGTCTATTCTTCTGCACAAATGTCTGGCAGTTCTGCCAGACGTTCAATCTTTTGTTCAGGCTTTGGTCAGAATTAAGCCTGCGTTTAAATCAGTTGCACCTATTTGGAGCCTTAATCTTGTTCTTAAAGTTTTGCAGCAGGCTTTGTTTGAGACAATTCATTTTGTTGATATTAAGTTACTATCTTGGAAGGTTTTGATTCTTATTGCTATTGCTTTTGCTCGCAGAGTCTCTGAGCTTTCAGCTCTGCAGTGTGATTCCCCTTACCTTGTTTTTCATGCTGAAAAGGCAGTCCTTCTAACTAAGCTAGGGTTTCTTCCTAAGGTAGTGTCGGGTCACAATATTAATCAGGTAATTGTTGTTCCTTCTTTTTGTTCTAATCCTTCTTCCCAGAAGGAACGTCTTTTGCATAATTTGGATGTTGTGCATGCTTTAAAATTTTATCTTCAAGCAGCTAAGGATTTTCTGCAGACTTCTGCCTTGTTTGTTGTTTTCTCTGGTAAAAGTAGGGGTCTGAAGTCTACTTCCCCCACTCTTTCTCTCTGGTTGAGAAGTGTTATTCGCTTAGCTTATGAGACAGCAGGACAACACCCTCCTGAGAGAATTACGGCTCATTCCACTAGAGCAGTCTCATCTTCTTGGGCTTTCAAAAATGAAGCCTCTGTGGATCAGTTTTGCAAGGCGGTCACATGGTCCTCTATTCATACTTTTTCCAAATTTTACAAGTTTGATACTTTTGCCTCGGCTGAGGCTTCATATGGGAGAAAGGTTCTTCAAGCGGTGGTGCCTTTGGTTTAGGCCCAATTGTCTTGTTTCTCCCTCTCTTTCATTCTGTGTCCTCTAGCTTGTGTATTGGTTCCCACTAGTAATTGGAATAAATCGTGGACTCTGTTTGCCATAGGAAAGAAAACAAAATTTATGCTTACCTGATAAATGTATTTATTTCCGGGCATAGAGAGTCCACAACCCACCCTTGTTTAAATTCAGACGGCAGTTTTTTTCCTTGTGTTACTTATTTTTCCGTTCCCTTCGGCCGAATGACTGGGGGTTATGGATAAGGGAAGTGATACTTAACAGCTTTGCTGGAGTGCTGTTTGCCGCCTCCTGCTGGCCAGGAGTGAATAGCCCACTAGTAATTAGAATGAATCGTGGATTTTCTATGCCCGGAAAGAAAGAAATTGATCATGTAAGCATAAATTTTGTTTTTGAGTGCAGAATATAATTTGTGTGTGAACAGAAGAGGTAGTAGATAAATAATGCTTGTCTTTGATCAATAGGTGGGTAAACACTTTTGTGTAAAAGTTCCAAATTTCTCTCACACACATTTGTAATCTTCAATACGAGTGATCAGTTCTACCCCTCAAGCAAACACATTTGAAATTGGCTTTATTCAATAGTAAAGACATCTTTCATATTCTAGCTAAAGATCACCCATGCATGCACTGTCTATAGTAATGCTATTTAACTGGTCTAACCAGTAAGATGTGCACAAATTCATCATTGATTGAATCAGCTTCAAATGATGGGATATTAAACAGTAAATACAAGCTACACATAATGATGTATTCAAAGCAAATATTAGCCTTAGAATAATTTGTATATTAGTTGTTTAAATATTAATGATGTAAGTGCAAACGTTTATTTTCTATAAAGTTATGGGTGCTACCATATTTGAAATAGTTTTCTTTTTATCTCTATTTTTTTGTGGTGAACAATTAGGGAAAGATGTATAAACCCGCCAATTAAGTAGAGTTTGTGTAAACAAGACTGTGTGGAATCCAACACAACCTTGTTTGTATTTTTCAGTTTTATTGCCTGTTTAATATATGTTCCTAATTCTGTGCATCAGGAGAGTGAAATAAGCTTAAAACTTAAAAGGACATGAAACCCAAAATGTTCCTTTCATGATTTAGGTAGAACATACAATTTTAAACAACTTTCTAGTTTACTTCTTTTATCAAATTTGTTTCATTCTCTTGGTATCATTTGTTGAAAGAGCAGCACTGCTGTTTTCTAACTGAACACATGGGTGAGCCAATGACAATCTGTATATATATGCAGCCACCAATCAGCAGCTAGAACCTAGGTTCTATGCTGCTCCTGAGCTTACCTAGATAAACCTTTCAGGAAAGGATAACAAGAGAAGGAAGCAAATGAAATAATGGAAATAAATGGGAAAGTTGTTTATATATATATATATGCAGCCACCAATCATCAGCTAGAACCTAGGTTCTATGCTGCTCCTGAGCTTACCTAGATAAACCTTTCAGGAAAGGATAACAAGAGAAGGAATCAAATTAAATAATGGAAATAAATGGGAAAGTTGTTTAAAATTGTATGCTCTGTCTAAATTATGAGTGTCTAATTATGACTTTACTGTCCCTTTAAGTTTAGACATGGTGGAATTTAAAAAAGCAACACTTACAGAAGTGGACAAAATAAATAAGGAAAGTATATTACAACATATTTTAACTACACATAATTAAACATTTGTACATTTGTATTTATGAATTTACTAGCTGTTGCCCGGGGCTTCGCTCGCGTGGATTTTGTGATTTGTAAAAATTTGTGAAAAATCAGACCCCTCGCAACGGCGTGCTCTCACGTGTGTGCCTGTTCGGGGTGCACACTCGCTGACATGAACTTCTTGAGGTTTTGTTAATTCTCTGTGTTTCTCCTAATTTAAATACCAATTTTCATGTCTGTAACATGGTTTTTGAGATATAGGTATCCTCATAAATCACCCCCCCTTTTGACCCCCCTTAAGTGGATGTTAGGGAAATGGTAAAACCTGTGTACCTTTATTTTTCAAGGACAATCTAAATACCAATTTTCACGTCTGTAACATCATTGGTTTCTGAGATATAGGTATCCTCATAAATCAGCCCCCCCTTTTTTGACCCCCCTTAAGTGGATTTTGGGGAAATTGTAAAATACGTTTGATTATTTTTCAAGGAGAATCTAAATACCAATTATCACGTCTGTAACATTTGTCAGTTTTGTGATATAGGTATCCTCATAAATCAGCCCCCCCCCTCTTTTGACCCCCCCCTTAAGTGGATTTTGGGGAAATGGTAAAACACGTGTTTATTTTTTAAGGAAAATCTAAATACCAATTTTCATGTCTGTAACATCGTCAGTTTTTGAGATATAGGTATGCTCATAAATTAACACCCCCGTTTTCACCCCCCTTAAGCGGATTTTGGAAAAATGGTAAAACACATATTTCTTTATTTTTCAAGTAGAATCTATATACCAATTTTCATGTCTGTAACATCGTTGTTTTTTGAGATATAGGTATCATCATAAATCAGCCCCCCCTATTTTGACCCCCTTAAGTGGATTCAGGGAAAATGCAAAACACGTGTTTCTTTATTTTTCAAGGAGAATCTAAATACCAATTTTCACATCTGTAACATCGTCAGTTTTTGAGATACAGAAACCTCGTAAATCAGCCCCCACTCTTTTGACCCCCTTAAGTGGATTTTGGGGAAATGGTAAAACATGTGTTTCTTTATTTTTAAAGGAGAATATAAATACCAATTTTCATGTCTGTAACATTGTCGGTTTTTGAGATATAGGTATCCTCATAAATCACCCCCCCCCTCTTTTGACCCCCCCTTAAGTGGATTTTGAGCAAATAGTAAAACAATCGTTTCTTTATTTTTCAAAGAGAATCTAAATACCAATTTTCACATCTGTAACATAGTCAGTTTTTGAGATATAGGAACCTCAAAAATCAGCCCCCCCTCTTTTGACTCCCCTTAAGTGGATTTCAAGGAAATGGTAAAACACGTGTTTCTTTATTTTTCAAGGAGAATCTTAATACCAATTTTCACGTCTGTAACATCATCAGTTTTTGAGATATAGGTATCCTCATAAAAAGCCCCCTTCTTTTGACCCCCTTAAGTGGATTTTGGGGAAATGGTAAAACACGCATTTCTTTATTTTTCAAGGAGAATCTAAATACCAATTTTCACGTCTGTAACATTGTCGGTTTTTGAGATATAGAAACCTCATAAATCAGCCCCCCTCTTTTGACCCCCTTTTAGTGGATTTTGAGGAAATGGTAAATGTTTCTTTATTTTTCAAGAATCTAAATACCAATTTTCATGTCTGTAACATCGTCGGTTTTTGCCTACGTCATAAAAACAAAGTAACTTCCAAATTTCACGTTCCTAGGGTAAACGGTTTGATGAGTTAGTTAGTCAGTCAGGACTTCTTTTATACATATAGATATATGTACAGGTATATATGTATTTACAGACATATATACCATTATATGTATTCTGGATTTTAGTGACTAGCGCCTGGGATTAGTATACGGGCTGCACTATAAATAGACCCCATAACTGGGTCCTACAAAAGAATTCAAACAGATGCGGTATAGGAGCGCCAAAGGCTTAGGTATACACTAGGTTACAAACTTTAATAAAAATCGTTATAGATACCAATAGGGTGCTAATTATCAAATAGTAAATCCAACAAGATAGATACTCATGCATAAAAGTTAATGGATACCACCAACCATAAGGTTTAAAGCAACGGGGAATAGACAAGACCAATGGATCTTGATCTATAGAATCAAAGACTAATCAAGTTTGGAGGGGATATAAAATATTTAATAGATAAAATTATAAAGATACATCAAGTTAAAAACAAGATAATTACTCAGGATAAAATGTTAAAGACCTTAGATTAAATTTATCCTAAAGTAAATTCAGATTACAGTGGTAAATGAAAATGCATGTAATTAAATAAAAAAGCCAACAAAAAAAAATATAAAAATATATTAAAAATAAATTGTATTAAAAATAGAATTATCTATGAATCAATACCGGTATGACTGCAAGAAAAAATTGTGTATTTAGTGTAAAAAATAGTGCCAAATAAGGGTGTCAAATGCCAGTGCTAATACCAAATAAGTCGAAAAATCAAAAAAGTAGGGAGAACAAAGTATACAAAATCAAAAATAAAACAGTGTACGACCAGTATGTATAATACAAAAAGATAGACGATTAAGTCCTAAATAGTTCAAAAAGATGGCATGTGATATAAGAACAAGTGCTAAAAACAACCTGAAAATCCTGATTGGGATAAACCCAAGCAGATAAACAAAACGTTAAAACATTAATATATCCAAATTGATGCAAAGTTTATTCAAATTGAGTAATACAAAATCCAAATAATTCAAATGAAAAGTACTTCAAGTTTCCAAATGGAATATAAGAAAGCCACAATTTCATAAATGATTCCTGCGTCCAAATTCGGTACCAAAATAAAGAATGACCTAAAGAAAAAACAAGCGATATACAAATTGTATTTGGGGTAGAGTCTATTGGTTAATTAACTCACATAAATAAAGTGGTCCTGGGGTAATATTGAGCCTCACAAATCCTGCTTAGAACTCCGTCTACGCGTTTCAGCCCTTAGATAGGGCCTTTTTCAAGAAGGACAGGGCTGCACTGGTTATCACTTAAACCAAACGTTTATTTAAAGAGAAGGTAAAGACTCAGGGTCTGCCTTTACAATAAAAATGTTAAGTACCAGACAAAAGATGCATCAGATGAAAGACCTCCATATACAAACAATTCATACATATAACCCCTACATGCTAGCATGAACTAAGCCGGCACCTAAACAGTCCTTAGATTACTCCGGGCACATAGTGTAATCACACGCTCTGGTGTTGTATATAAACATATACCGTTCCTGTGCTTTCCTTCAATCCGGGCACTGATGTATCAACACGCTCCGTAACAGAGAAAGAATCCGGTCTGGTAATTATCCCAAAAGACTATAGGAACTTCCAGCCAAACAACATGAAAACATAGCATAGGGGTTCCTACCGATAGCAAGACTTCACACCGCATGGCTTACCTTCGCTTAACTGATACATGAGGAGAGTGCCATACAGCTACAAATTACCTCTGTGCTTCTGTGATACTGCGATGCAAATGCTGATGCGGGACTTCACTTGCTGACCTCGGTATAGGTGAACTTCATAAGCAGGTAGGAACAGAGCTGCACCTCCATGTTGGCGTACTCCACGCTGAAATTACAATCCACACATTACGCATTTCGCCCCTCCCCCTTCTGGGCTGGACATTGAGGCTTCATCAGATGTATGATGATACCACACTCCGTGGTGCTTAAATATAATTTTGTTACAATGAAAGACATCCCTTGTTACTTTATCTTCAAGGGACATTATGCAATTAGGTTTCCTTTATCAGGTACTTCAAATTAAATATATGTACATACAATATAAAGGCACAGTAGGGTTGACACCAGTCGTAGTCAATTTGTTTGTGTATAGCTAAAGCAGCATAATCATATATAGAACAACATAAAATAAATAAAATACATGTATTTTATTTATTTTATGTTGTTCTAATGTGCCCGGAGTAATCTAAGGACTGTTTAGGTGCCGGATTAGTTCATGCTAGCATGTAGGGGTTATATGTATGAATTATTTGTATATGGAGGTCTTTCATCTGATGCCAGTGGCGGCTGGTGACTTTTGAAGATGGGGGAGCACTAGCCCCACCCCTCAGATGGCTCTGCTCATTTTATATATACTGGGTACAAGAGTCCTGTCACTGGGGCAGTATAAGGACATACATATATATATATACACACATATATATATATGTGTATATATATATATATATATATATATATATGTGTGTGTGTGTGTATATACACACACGTATATATATATATATATATATATATATACACACACATATATATATATATATATATATATATATATATGAACAATCCAATAATATGCACTCCCTGGATTTAAGCACAGCACACTTTATTCAGCAGTGACGTTTCGGGGCATTCACGCCTTCCTTAGACAACCCAAAATGTAATACAAACAGTGTATAAAAATATAACAAGCCCCTCCCCATCCCCATTCAGCCAATCAAAAAGGAGGAAGATCACATTATATCATGTGCAAATGGTCACTGAATCAAATGTGTAAAAACAAACCAATCAATACAATCTCATTGTCTATATTATTTATGTGGTACTTTTCATGTGACCTATATATCAAGTGATCATTAAAACTAGTGTTGTTTAAACATAGTGTTGTTTAAAAATAGTGACATTAATCAAGTGGACATGGATCTATAGCCTAAATAAAGATGAGCCTACGTATAAAAATCGCCATATATATGAAACTCAGAGTCTATAGCCATACCTAGATGTACAAGCACCGTAATATATAGCAATGCACAGTAAGTTTATACCATAAGGAGTAGTCAGAACATGTTAATAATTATACCATAAGACCATCTGTTGCTTGCTTCAGTTTGCATTCGCCATTAGGCATCACGCTGAAATCAGCGTGGGATGGTGGGCGTGGTCACTATTAGTACCGGTCATGCCCCCTTCAAGTGTCACACCAGTCTAGCCAATCAGGAAGTTGCATCAGGCATTACCATGGCAACCCACCGCACCAGAACAAGGCCAATTAAACAGAACATCCTGTTACGTTTAGCACAGAATTTCTGTACGTTGCTATAGCAACGTTTATCGCTACATCGGCGATTCCATAACCTGTCAATCAAACAAATTACCTCAACAGAGCACAAAGTGCCCTACAGAGAATGCTTATACTGTCAGTCTAGTCATACAGTAAAAAAGCCTGACAAGTCAAAGATCGTTACGATACCACAAGCTATCATACACTCATATTGTGCTTAATTGAAATAGCCCAGTTATAAATTATACGGCAACCTCATTACCTCATACCCTCATATCATTTATATATATATATACATACAGAAGGATATATCCTAACCACAAGATGCATCAGGCGTAGTCATAACAACCCCCCGTACCAGAACCAAAACCTGCTCAGAATGGAACACCTCACAGAGGTCAGCATATAGTATCAACCAGTTGCTATAACAACATATATCGCAACAATGATAAATCAACCATCTATCAGCCCATCACTATGAGTTCATCATCAGAACACATATCCACCTATAATAAGTAATTATACTATCACAGCAACCATCTGTCAGCCCATCACTATGAATCCATCATCAGAACACATATCCACCTATAATAAGTAATGATACTATCACAGCAATCATTATGTTGCATCAGCCCTAATAAGCATAGCCAGTCTTAGGGGAGTATTACCAAAATCAATCACAGCCTTCTATTAATCCTAACTGTTATAATCAAATAGTAACATATATGGCAACCTCATAATATCTATATGTGACGGATACCCCCGGCTACCCTGACTGGGTAGCTCCACCAAAAGTGGTCCTGCTTCCTCCCTGCCGACTGCAGCTATGTAGCTGGCAAGTGACCACAGCCTGTAGCCACCCCTGATGCCCGACAGCACCAGTACTCAGGGTCCCACCCTGTGGCAGACTCCAGCTACTAGACTAGGTAGCTCTGTCAGAGTGTCCTTCCTCTGCCTGGAACAGGTTGCTATGTAGCCCAGGAAAAGTGATTTTAGCTGGAGCAAACCCAAATAACTAGACAGCCTAGCATTCAGGTTTAACAGGAACTGATTTTATTGAAAACACACACTCCTTTTATACAGTCAGCTCATCTTGATAAGACCCTGGACAATCCCACTATTTTCCCGCCATTCCCGCCCCTCTAGAAAGCCCGGCACCTCCATAGGAGCCACAGTCTCACATCATCCCAATACATAGGGGTGGCGGTTTTGGCACTTCCATTTTAAAGCTCTCTGTCCCCAGATGCCACAGTCCAAAAATCAACATGATTTGTTACTGGGGACCGGAGTTACAGTCCGTTGAAGTTATGGGGTTATGGGTGTACAAAACCCTCAGTTCCAAAAGTAGCTCCCCTCTGAAAATTGCCACAGCTCTTGTCCTCCCTAGGGGCTACCAATTCCCAAAAGAGCAGAGCTCTGGAGTAAAGGGCTGCTGGAGCGACCAGGGTTAAAGTTAGTGGGTGTTCTGCTGTCCTGTGGCTGAACTTGAGTTCCAGGAGCCTGGCCAGCCTGAGAGGGGTTAGGCGGGTATCCGTTGTGAGGCGGCAGACCGGGAGTTCCAGGAGCCCGGCCAGCCTTGGAGGGTTTTCCTGGTCATAAACTAACTCTTCTCTGAACACAAAAAAACAAGTAAACACAGAGCAAACAAACAGTCTCCAGAGATGGTGGTTGCTCTGAGGAACCCTAAACCACTGAGAAACAACAGGGGTGAGGTTGTAGGGGTGTGGGGGGTAGCCTTAGCCGTCTGATATCCGTGACATCTCCCCCCTCCAGTTTGGCAGACCCGGCTAGACCCTTAACGGGTCGGTCTGGGGCTGTCCGACGGTGGCCCTCCACTTCTTGGTTGCTGAGAGAGGTTATCCCATCTCTCCTGAGCTTGGGGCACCCTGGGGGGTTCCTGCTGGTGTTTATACCCTGCGCACTGGGCGCAGGGATTGTCACAAAATGCAAAGTCCCAAACAAGTTTGCTAAGGCCGGCTCCCAAACAATTGCTGTTCCACAAGTTCCAGTGTCCTTAAGTTCCATGGCCAAACTGTCTCCCTCTGTGACACTCTGTTGAGTACCGGCTGACCCACCCACAAACAAAGCCAGTACCGGTTTCCCAGATGTATACCCACCCCAGACTGTTGGTGGAAGTTGCTCCTTGGTTGGGCAGGCAATACTCGGGTGCCCAAACTTGTGGCACCAACTGCATGAGCGGGTACCCCCTGGCCTGCCCCCTGTGAGATATACTCCAGGACAAGAAAAGGGTATAGACCCTGCCAAGCTACTGAGGGGAGAGACCGTCTGTCTCCTCTCCCGAGAAGGAGTTCTACTGCTGGGGAGGGAGGTCTGCTACCTCCGCTCCATGGGAAACTGTGCTGCCGCTGGGGAGAGAGACCGACTGTCTCCTCTCCCAGAAAGGGATTCGGCCGCTGGGAGACCTGTCTCTCCCTGCAAGGGTGTCTCTGTAAGGGGAGGGAGGACGACTACCTCCGCTCCCGGGGGATGGCTCTGCCACTGGGGAGATAGACCGTCTGTCTCCTCTCCCGGCTCCTGGCTCTGCCGCTGGGGAGAGAGACCGACTGTCTCCTCTCCTGGCTCCTGGCTCTGCCGCTGGGGAGAGAGACCGACTGTCACCTCTCCCAGGAAGGGGTTCTGTTTACGGGGAGGGAGGACGACTACCTCCGCTCCCAGGGGATGGATCTGCCGCTGGGGAGAGAGACCGACTGTCTTCTCTCCCGGCTCCTGGCTCTGCCGCTGGGGAGGGAGACCGACTGTTTCCTCTCCCAGGAAGTGGTTTGGCTGCTGGGGAGAGATATCAATACCCATCTCTCCCTGCAAGGACTTCTCTGTAAGAGAAGGGAGGATGATTACCTCCACTCCCAGGGGATGGCTCTGCTGCTGGGTAGAGAGACCGACTGTCTCCTCACCCAGGAAGGGGTTCTGTTTAAGGGGAGGGAGGACGACTACCTCTGCTCCCAGGGGATGGCTCTGCTGCTGGGGAGAGAGACCGACTGTCTCCTCTCCCAGGAAGGGGTTCTGTTTACGGGGAGGGAGGACGACTACCTCTGCTCCCAGGGGATGGCTCTGCCGCTGGGGAGAGAGACCGACTGTCTTCTCTCCCGGCTCCTGGCTCTGCCGCTGGGGAGGGAGACCGACTCTTTCCTCTCCCAGGAAGTGGAGAGATATCAATACGCATCTCTCCCTGCAAGGACTTCTCTGTAAGAGGAGGGAGGATGATTACCTCCGCTCCCAGGGGATGGCTCTGCTGCTGGGGAGAGAGACCGACTGTCTCCTCACCCAGGAAGGGGTTCTGTTTAAGGGGAGGGAGGACGACTACCTCTGCTCCCAGGGGATGGCCCTGCCGCTGGGGAGAGAGACCGACTGCCTCCTCTCCCAGCTCCTGGCTCTGCCTCTGGGGAGAGAGACAAACTGTCTCCTCTCCTGGGAAGGGGTTTAGTTTACGGGGATGGAGGACGACTACCTCCGCTCCCAGAGGATGGCTCTGCCACTGGGGAGAGAGACTGACTGTCTCCTCTCCCGGCTCCTGGCTCTGCCGCTGGGGAGAGAGACCGATTGTCTCCTCTCCCAGGAAGGGGTTCTGTTTACGGGGAGGGAGGACGACTACCTCTGCTCCCAGGGGATGGCTCTGCCGCTGGGGAGAGAGACCGACTGTCTCCTCTCCCGGCTCCTGGCTCTGCTGCTGGGGAGAGAGACCGACTGTCTCCTCTCCCAGGAAGGGGTTCTGTTCACGGGGAGGGAGGAAGACTACCTCCGCTCCCAGGGGATGTCTCTGCTTCTGGGGAGAGAGACCGACTGTCTCCTCTCCTGGCTCCTGGCTCTGCCGCTGGGGAGAGAGACCGACTGTCTCCTCTCCTGGGAAGGGGTTCTTTTTACGGGGAGGGAGGATGACTACCTCCACTCCCAGGGGATGGCTCTGCCGCTGGGGAGAGAGACCGACTGTCTCCTCCCCCGGCTCCTGGCTCTGCCGCTGGGGAGAGAGACCGACTGTCTCCACTCCCGGGAAGGGGTTCTGTTGCTGGGGAGAGTTATTGCCATCCATCTCTACCTGCAAGGGGTTCTCTGTAAGGGGAGGGAGGACAACTACCTCCGCTCCCAGGTTTCCTGGAACTGTTACAGGTGCTGGGAAGAGGCCTGTGGCTCTCTGCCCTGTTGTCAGCACTTCTGCTGAGGTGACTCCCTTGTCCAAGTCTATAAGCTCAGAGCCAGACTGCTGATCAGGATCCAGCAGCCCTGGTTCCCTTTCTCTTTGCTGCCACTCCTCCACAGTTGAGCTCCATGAATCCCAGAGGGCTGCACCCCAGATCTGTATGCCCCTGGCACGCTGCTTAGCGAGATCTTGTATTCCTTGACCAGTGCCTCTTCCTGGTCAATTATAAAATCCAGATTATCCAGCAGCCAGGTCTCCTCCCAGAGATCCAGCAGTTCCTCTTGGAGCCCAGAGATATCCTCCAGACCCTGGTCTGTCTCGCTCCCAAACTGTGGGTCCTCTGTTCTTTTTGTAAACAACAATCCAGGGCCGCTGAAGCCAAAGCCCTCTGTGGGGGATCCTTCCTCCAGCCATGGCTGCGCTTGCATAGCGAGCCATTGGAGGGCTCGATAGCCATCCTCCACCCACATCTCTTGCTGGATCAGTCTATGTAGAACAGCTAGCCATTGCTTCTTTGGCTGTTCTCCCAGAAAAGGCAGTCTCACGGTCCACCGTACCCGGAATCTTGTGTCATTCGTGGGGAGGACCTTTCCATTTTCCTGCTCCTGTTGCAGAGCCTCCCACCAAAGGTCTCAGAGGGCAAGGTTCCTCCATGTCAGAATGTCCTGTTCCGAACAAGGATCCTTTGTTTCGGTCAGCATCTTTTGTACTCTCCCTAGGAACTCTGCCTCCATATTTACCGGCTACTGTGGTACGTCTCCTCTGTCAGCAGGAACCTTGTAAAAGAAGCAGATCCCACCGCTGCCAGCAATGTGACGGATGGATACCCCCGGCTACCCTGACTTGGTAGCTCTGCCAAAAGTGGTCCTGCTTCCTCCCTGCCGACTGCAGCTATGTAGCTGGCAAGTGACCACAGCCTGTAGCCACCCCTGATGCCCGACAGCACCAGTACTCAAGGTCCCACCCTGTGGCAGACTCCAGCTACCAGACTAGGTAGCTCTGTCAGAGTGTCCTTCCTCTGCCTGGAACAGGTTGCTATGTAGCCCAGGAAAAGTGATTTTAGCTGGAGCAAACCCAAATAACTAGACAGCCTAGCATTCAGGTTTAACAGGAACTGATTTTATTGAAAACACACACTCCTTTTATACAGTCAGCTCATCTTGATAAGACCCTGGACAATCCCACTATTTTCCCGCCATTCCCGCCCCTCTAGAAAGCCCGGCACCTCCATAGGAGCCACAGTCTCACATCATCCCAATACATAGGGGTGGTGTTTTCGGGTGATCCCTGTGGAGCGGCACTTCCAGGGTGGCATTTTAAAGCTCTCGGTCCCCAGATGCCACAGTCCAAAAATCAGCATGATTCTTTACTGGGGACTGGAGTTACAGTCCGTTGAAGTTATGGAGTTAGGGGTGTACAAAACCCCCAGTTCCAAAAGGAGCTCCCCTCTGAAAATTGCCACAGCTCTTGTCCTCCCTAGGGGCTACCAATCCCCAAAAGAGCGAAGCTCTGGAGTAAAGGTCTGCTGGAGCGAGCAGGGTTAAAATTAGTGGGTGTTCTGCTGTCCTGTGGCTGACCGTGAGTTCCAGGAGCCTGGCCAGCCTGAGAGGGGTTAGGCAGGTATCCATTGTGAGGCGGCCGACCAGGAGTTCCAAGAGCTCGGCCAGCCTTGGAGGGTTTTCCTGGTCATAAACTAACTCTTCTCTGAACACAAAAACAAGTAAACCCAGAGCAAACAAACAGTCTCCAGAGATGGTGATTGCTCTGAGGAGCCCCAAACCACTGAGAAACAACAGGGGTGAGGTTGTAGGGGTGTGGGGGGTAGCCTTAGCCGTCTGATATCCGTGACACTATATGTATCTAAAGGAGAATCTACCACAGTCTGGCTCACAAGACCGCTACTGTCACCAAAACAGGCCACAGAGTACATATAAAAACTATAAAAAATATAATAATGTATGCGCAATCTGTATATCTAGGCATAGATCAATGTGAACTAAAAAATCTTAAGTCCCAACTATATAGGGCTATCAAAACCATATTAAATTAAAACTCTATAAACTACATGTGACAAATAATATGTAACAAGTTATTAACATAAGCCAAACCTGACCACTTTTTCACATAGTGTTGTATACATCTAATTAGGCTAAGGTACATGGACCATAAGGTCTTTGGTCATAGGCTCTGTGTTGCCTTGGTAAAGTATAATCTCATTGGGCTGGTCTTTTATCATAGGCTCCAAAATGTACTAATGTTGTAGGGCCTGTATGTGTGCTCAAATCTCACCTCATATCACAAGGAGTATGGTAGAACCCTGGATCTCAATGGGCACTCTCAGAATCAACAGAGTCACTATAAAAAGCATTGCCAATCAATATTGGCATTTAGTCTGCCAGGCTGTACTGTTCCCAATCTATGGATCCATTTTGCTTCAATTTGAAGTAGTTTCTTCTTTCTATTGCCCCCTCGCCTCAATAGTGGTACATGATCAATTAGTAAGAAGCAAAGATCTTTCACTGTATGATTCATCTTTACAAAATGTTGTGCCACAGGTTGGTCTGATTTACCCTCTTTCAGTGAAACTCTAATGGCACTCCTGTGGTTCGCCATCCGTTTTCTGATGCCGTCATCCGTCTTACCAACGTAGTACATTCCACATGTACAGTTCAATAAGTATACCACATATGGTGTGGAGCAAGTTAGATGAAATAGAATTTTGAATCTCTGGTTGGTGTGTGGGCGGTGAAACATTTTACACTGTATCATAGAGTTACATGTCATACATCCTAGGCACTTATAACAACCCAGTCTCTTAGAGTGTAACCCTGTATCCTTGGTATATGCATGCCTTGAATCAGTATTCATTAACAGGTCTTGTAGATTGCGTCCCCTTTTAAATCCCATCCTTGGTGGAGGGATCTCTTTAAATGGCAAACATGGATCAGATGTCAATAAGTCCCAATGATCCTTCACTGACTTTGCAAGAATGTCAACAGCTGGTGAATATGTAGTGATGAACGTCATCCGTTGGCTTATCTTCCCTGACTTTAAGTAGTTGATCCCTCTCTGTTTCCTTGGCTGTTCTACATGCTTGTTGAATAGCATCAAACGTATAGCCTCTTTGTAAGAATGTATTGGACATCTCCTCCAATTGTATATCAGCCTTCTCTTTTACAGAGTTATTTCTCACCACTCTATATAGTTGTGCCATTGGTATGGCTTTGAGTAATCTAAGGACTGTTTAGGTGCCGGCTTAGTTCATGCTAGCATGTAGGGGTTATATGTATGAATTATTTGTATATGGAGGTCTTTCATCTGATGCCAGTGGCGGCTAGTGACTTTTGAATATGGGGGAGCACTAGCCCCGCCCCTCAGATGGCTCTGCTCATTTTATATATACTGGGTACAAGAGTCCTGTCACTGGGGCAGTATAAGGACATACATATATATATATATATATATATATATATATATATATATATACACACATATATATATATATATATACATATATATATGTGTGTGTGTATATATATATATATATATATATATATATACCCCAAGGCAGAACATACAGTGATGTGAGATGTCATCGCAGAAAATGCAGCATGTCTGCAGAAAGAACAGGACACATGCAGGAACTGTTGGCGCTTGAACTTTAGACTATTCTCTTCAAACAGAGCTGTGCTCTGGCTGCACTGTGTAAATTTTCCTTAACACAGTGCATCCAGGGCAAACTGCTGTTTGAAGTGAGCAGTCAAATATGCAGTAGCGCATTACTTGTTGACTGGCTCTCAGAGATTTTTTCAAACCCGCCCCTTAGCCTTTCCCAGTCTGCAAAGCTGTTTATTCTGAATGTAATAGCACTGCATATTTTTATTACTACATTTCTATGTTAGATCAAGATAAAAGGAAACAAATTTATTAGAGACATTTTAAAATGTTTTTTTTTGTATGCAGCTAAATTGCAATACAATTTTCAACTACTGCACTATATTATAAAACGTAAAAAATTGCTTAATTCTTCAGTTAACCAACACATTGCAATTAAACTGGTGCCTTAGTGTAACTGTCTAATTTAAAATTGAATTTTATTTAAAAATGACCTGCAGAAAAATTTTCACTAAAAAAATCTCATCGCAGAAAGTAAAGAAAAGTTCTGCCTCTGGGTATATATATATATGTGTGTGTGTGTGTGTGTGTGTATATATACACACACACACACACACACACACATATATATATATATATATATATACACACACACACACATATATATATATATATATATATATATATATATATATATATACACACATCTTGTTAATTGTAAATCTGTGAATTTACACACTAAAAATAATATAGATGTTTTGCAACATTAAACATGAATAATCATTTATACTCGTATCAAGTTTGTGTGTATTTTGGTTTATCATAAAGAAAGAAAGTTTCTATAGGGACATGTTGGTTTTAATTTTATAAACAAATCATGATATAACAGTTTCATGTTTCACTTCTCTGTCATGTGAAAAGAGGATGCCCCCATTCCCGAGACCAGTGACACCTACTGCTCAATATTGTTTTTGCATTGGTAGAAACTGAAACAAGCTTTATTCCAGTAGCACTAGTCAGATTATTTATATGGTGATTAAAAAGTCAACGCAGTTTTTTCCCCCAATACATTCTGGGGAATAAACGACAAATTGTTTTATTTCCATGGGGACTACAGAGATTTATATGCTAATTTGGAAGTATATTAAAAGTATTTATGCAGAGAAATGTAGTTATTTGTGTACAGCTCTGTATCATAGTAGTATAGACTGAATGACGTGTGCAGCTACTATCTCATATAAGGTCATGTTGTTCAGGGTCCCCTATTCATGATCTGCTTTCATAATCAACTTATTAAAAAAAAACCTGCAGGCGAGCAGAATACATGCAAATAAGTCACGTTAGGATTTGCACAGCAAGGCTGCCCATGCGATCTCCCAACATCAGCTGTGTGGTCGATACTGGTTTAGTGCACGAGAGGAGGTGTTACTGTGACTCATGCCTGCGCACATCTACTGCTGCTCCAGTTTTAAAATAGCCAAGTACTTCTGCTGGAGCAAACAAGGGCATCCCTTATTCTTTATGCACTCGACTGACATTCAAATGTATTTTCTCTCTTGAGTTGTATAAAAGAATTTTATTTGGCAAGACAGCAAGATTAGAAGGTTTAAACAGCTGGAGTAAGAGATCACCAACATGACTCACCTGATAGTTAGTCTGGCAGGATCAACTCCCTGTCCATGTTGGACGCCATTTGGGTTCCGGTTCCTCTTGTCCGAGCACCTTAAGGAGGCTCTGAATCCACCGGGAGGGAAAAGCAACCCCTAGGACTGCAGCCATATAGTTCTCCTGATCCGGTCCCCACTGCAACTATGGGCCCGGTCGCAATAGCGACCCTCCTCCCGACTGCAGTAGTTATGCCCCTGCCTCCTCCCACACACACACAATCAGCTCTTAGTGTGCGAGTGTCACGTGACAGCTAGCTCTCACTCGCACACTAAGAGCTGTGCGGTTAGGAAGGCTATGGGCTGGCCTGTAGGTGGCGCTGCAAGCAATGCAGGCTGAAAGTGGAAAGTGCTTTTGCCTATACTTCTATCTATCACACTGCACAGCATGTGCGATAGATAGAAGTATTAGGCAAAAGCCCATTCCACTTTCAGCCTAAAGATTTAAAAATAACAATTTTAATGTTTTTTAGTCAAAACTGCAGTGGAGCCTGGAGGATTTTTTTATTTAATAAGCAAAAAAGGTTTAAAATGTAATCAGTTTTTTTTATTTTTCACTCTTTTTTTTTGTTTTTTTTGTTCATCAGGGATCAGGGGGTTCACATGCTCAAGTGCTCCTATAGAGGAGCCTCCACTGTCTGATGCATCTTTTATCTGGTACTTAACATTTTTATTGTAAAGGCAGACCCTGAGTCTTTACCACCTCTTTAAATAAACGTTTGGTTTAAGTGATGATAACCAGTGCAGCCCTGTCCTTCTTTGGTCCTTATAGTAATATATAGGACTCTATCTTTTTTAGTGGCAAATAATTATTTGGGACTGCTAGCACGTAATAATCACATATAGAATATTATCTGTGTGCCCCTGTTCTCTCTTTTGTTATATATATATATATATATATATATATATATATATATATATTTTTTTTTTTTTTTTTTTTTTCTAAGATAAATCTTTCAAAAGGGGCTTATTCCCTTAAATGTTTAATACACTGTTATTATGTTTGGTGTTCTACAAAAAATGATAATAACAATAATGATGAAACGGCTAGTTTTTAGCTGAGAAACGCGTTGCTGATTTTTACTGACTATTATTAAACAGTCTTTTAATTCACTACTCGCCTACTCCTCTTATTGCCATTATCCTGTATGTCCCATGTGGGTTATGATCTAACTACCTATCCAGAACCGTTTTTCCACCACACCTCCTTGACTGGCTGACTGCTACTACCGCCTGAATCCCTGGGTCTCCATATCCTGTGGTGTGTCTGTCGGGCGACTCTTAACAGAGCCGACCTGCTGTGTTTGGCACTCCGGTGGTGCCGCTGCGCTTGTGAGTAGATCTCTGCAGGGGGTGACTCTGTATTTTGTTGTGCTGCAGTTTTATCAGACGGTACTGTCCTATTTGGTGTCTCTCCGTTTCTGTCTCCTACAGGATCCATCATCTCTCCTGCTTCTGTCGAGAGTGCTGCCGCAATCAGGGAAATCTTTTTGGCCATTTATTAGTGCACCGAACTGGGGCCCTCAACTCTGGCTACATAATAACAATAATAATCATAAGCCAAGCCATCTCAAAACTATATAAGAAGGTACACTTTAATGTACCATCCAATTATATTTTAATAACTTTTATAAAATTAAGTTGAATGCAAAAATTATAGTATCATCGTTATTCTCAAATGGAGAGAGTAGGCGCAATTTTGATTGAATTTTTCTTCTGAAGTATTTAAAGTTTACCAATTTTTGACCCAAGATATGTTTGATCCATGAACATTTTGTCTTAAACAGCATAATTTGTCTCTAAACCAATATTATTTATTTATGTTTTACATTTTAAATAAGTTTGAGAATATCAATCTTTTGTATATCATTATAATGAATGGACAGAGTTGGTGAGATTCTGATTGGTTAATACTGAATTATGAAAAAGTAGCATTTTTCTGTACCTATTTGAGAAGTACTGTACTAATGTGCTTGAAATGGAACTTTATTTTTTTTTAAATATCAAAAAATTATGATTTGCTGATGCTCCAAAATGAAATTTTTGGCTAAAAAATCCCTAAGACAAAAGTACCTGATTGATAACTGAAAGATTAATAACTGAATTAACACTTTTTGATAAAGATTTTATGAAGGGACCAAGCAGAAAAAAAGCTGTTCTGATTGCTCACTGCCATTATTTAAATGTTTTTTTGTTTGTTTGTTTTTTCATAAAGATTTAATTAAGGCCAATGTATAGGCTTAAACACATTATCCTATATTTGTTTTGTTTTTTTCACTTTTGTTGCATGGAGGGTGTCCCCACCTGATACTGGCATTTCCAGTCCAGAAAGCAGGGCCACCTATGGTTTGGGATGTAATTCATCCATATATTTTTTTTACCTCACCATATCCTGAGTGGCCACTTCCCAATTTAAAGGTATTTTCAGCATCCAATCAGGATGCTAATCCTGGGGCTTGCAAGGGAGTGTGCATCTGGCATGTGCAGGTACAGTCATGTTATTTCCCTATTCAGTTTAAGAAAGTTTACTATGAAATCTTGTGAGATTTCAGTAAAATCTTGTGATCACAGTAAAGCAAAGCATGACCTCAGCACTGCTATTGGCTATAATTTTTTTTAACCTGCAGCTGGACAGCAGCTGAACAATAACTGTTCCCTGATCACTTACTGTTGTGCGATAAATAACTTTTGAGGTAAAATTGTTTTTACATAGAGATTTTCATGTGATATTTTCTTGCCTGCTTTTTACAATTATATTGAATCACTTTCAAGTGATGTAGCATAAACGTATTATGTCCCTTTTATGTTGTAATTAAAAGTTTTAGGATATAATACATTTTATATGGTCTCTGCACCTATAAACCTCTCTTTTTTACTTTTTCTTGTTTTTCATTAATATATATTTATAGAAAAATCACATATACCTCCATATAAAGGCACTTTAGGTGCCATTTTTTTTAAAACACGCCACAACCCCTCACTTTAACCCTTTATAACTGGTTTGTACAGTTTTTTTTTGAAGAAAACAAAAATGATCAGATATTTCTCTTACGGTACTGTAATGTACTTTCTAATATGGGGCAACTTTTAATTTTTAACCAGAGGTCTGGCCCTTTTCGATGGTTGCACTATTTGGTATTTGTTTAGTTTAACTAACTCTAGTGCAGGTCCTGGGAGCCAAGTGGGCTAAGCTTCATGTTAGTGCAGCTGTGGCTCTGAGTGCGTTAAGGTAAGTATTAACCCCTTAAAAAAAACAAATGAATATTGACTATTTTCATCAGCATTTTTTCGTTTTCTTTCATTTTCTTTGTGCATTTATTCGGGTGTTCGTTATGTTAAAACAAAAATGTTAATTCGTACGAAAACAAATGCACATCTCTAATTCTTAGTACTTTAGTACACAAGGGAAACAAAGTATCCTTTAGTCCTTATGTGATATACGTCCACTACTAATACACCACTAGTGTATAGTAAATTTATCAGCTATTTAGATGTGAAATAAGGTATTGGAGATTATCCAATCTAACTCCTACAGTCTATAATGTCAATATATAGCTAGGAAATCGTCTGTTGCAGCTAGGATTTTAACATATGCCGGTTAAATTACAAGAAAGTCCCTTTTAACTCTTGAAACACTCCCTTGACATGTTTTGCCTGCACTAGGCTTTATCAAAGGTGAGGCGTTGCGGCCTCAGCGTTTTTTTATGTCCATGCCGTCAATGACATGCCCTGATGGTAATGTTACAGTCCATGTTATAAAGCTTGTATCCTGGCCATCCTACATTCTATTGTTGGCCATTCATAATGTAGTCTTGGCCTGGGAATGTGCGCACCCAACCATTGACAAGGAAGAAGACCAACTGCACATGCCCAGTTTGTCTGTTGTGTTACAAAAATATACTTTTCTGTAACATTTGCATGTGCAAACTGTCAACTGGCTTTGATTACAACTGGGAATGCACCTGTATTAATCTTTATAGACCATGTGGTACAACTTTGCATTTGCTGTGGTGGCTACAACGTCAAGTGAGTATAAAAATGTATTTGAAAGTGGGCAGGCTGCAGGGCCAATAAGAGGTGATACATTTTTATTAAAGTAAAAATATGTTCTTATAAATTTGAAAAAAAAATAAGAATACATTTTAATACTTTGATTTTATTCATATATTGCTTGCAAACGATTTTCATTTGCTATCATGTTAACAATCCCAGTCATATTCTACTGTTCATGCTCATGTAAACCATTAACTGAAGATAGTAGCTTTGAATGCTACCGTTTTTATGCGTGCATGGTATATATATGAGCAAATAAAGGGCCATTATAGTGGAAAAATTACATGCACTAATTAGTTATGGCATATAAATTAACCCCTTTGATTCACATGATGAGCTATATCTTGTCATGCACATCACTTTCTGTAGGTGCATGTCGAGTCCTTTAGGCCTAGATTTGGAGTTTGGCGTTAGCCGTGAAAACCAGCGTTAGAGGCTCCTAACGCTGGTTTTGGCCGCCCGCTGGTATTTGGAGTCAGTGATTAAAGGGTCTAACGCTCACTTTTCAGCCGCGACTTTTCCATACCGCAGATCCCCTTACGTCAATTGCGTATCCTATCTTTTCAATGGGATCTTCCTAACGCCGGTATTTAGAGTCGTTTCTGAAGTGAGCGTTAGAGCTCTAACGACAAAACTCCAGCCGCAGGAAAATAGCAGTAGTTAAGAGCTTTCTGGGCTAACGCCGGTTCATAAAGCTCTTAACTACTGTACCCTAAAGTACACTAACACCCATAAACTACCTATGTACCCCTAAACCGAGCTCCCCCCACATCGCCGCCACTCAATTAAATTTTTTTAACCCCTACGTTATACTTATGTACCCCTAATCTGCTGCCCCTAACCCCACCGAGCCCTGTATTACATTTATTAACCCCTAACCTGCCCCCCACAACGTCGCCGCCAGCTACTTACAATAATTAACCCCTAATCTGCCGACCGCAAAGCGTCGCCACCTACGTTATCCTTATGTACCCCTAATCTGCTGCCCCTAACACCGGCGACCCCTATATTATATTTATTAACCCCTAATCTGCCCCCCTCAACGTCGCCGACACCTGCCTACACTTATTAACCCCTAATCTGCCGAGCGGACCTGAGCGCTACTATAATAAATGTATTAACCCCTAATCCGCCTCACTAACCCTATCATAAATAGTATTAACCCCTAATCTGCCCTCCCTAACATCGTCGACACCTAACTTCAATTATTAACCCCTAATCTGACGACCGGAGCTCATCGCTACTATAATAAATGGATTAACCCCTAAAGCTAAGTCTAACCCTAACTCTAACACCCCCCTAAGTTAAATATAATTTAAATCTAACTAAATAAATTAACTCTTATTAAATAAATTATTCCTATTTAAAGCTAAATACTTACCTGTAAAATACATCCTAATATAGCTACAATATAAATTATAATTATATTATAGCTATTTTAGGATTTATATTTATTTTACAGGCAACTTGGTAATTATTTTAACCAGGTACAATAGCTATTTAATAGTTACCTAGTTAAAATAATAACAAATTTACCTGTAAAATAAATCCTAACCTAAGATATAATTAAACCTAACACTACCCTATCAATAAATTAATTAAATAAACTACCTACAATTACCTACAATTAACCTAACACTACACTATCAATAAATTAATTAAACACAATTCCTACAAATAAATACAATTAAATAAACTAGCTAAAGTACAAAAAATAAAAAAGAACTAAGTTACAAAAAATAAAAAAATATTTACAAACATAAGAAAAATATTACAACAATTTTAAACTAATTACACCTACTCTAAGCCCCCTAATAAAATAACAAAGCCCCCCAAAAAAAGGTAAAAGCTCTTTTACCTTACCAGCCCTGAACAGGGCCCTTTGCGGGGCATGCCCCAAGAATTTCAGCTCTTTTGCCTGTAAAAAAAAACATACAATACCCCCCCCCCAACATTACAACCCACCACCCACATACCCCTAATATAACCCAAACCCCCCTTAAATAAACCTAACACTAAGCCCCTGAAGATCTTCCTACCTTGTCTTCACCATCCAGGTTCACCGATCCGTCCTGAAGAGCTCCTCCGATGTCCTGATCCAAGCCCAAGCGGGGGGCTGAAGAGGTCCATGATCCGGTCAAAGTCTTCATCCAAGCGGGGCAGAAGAGGATCTTCCATCCGATTGAAGTCTTCATCCAAGCAGCATCCATCCGGAGCGAAGCGGCAGGATCCTGAAGACCTCCAGCGCGGAACATCCATCCGGCCCGACGACTGAACGACGAATGACTGTTCCTTTAAGGGACGTCATCCAAGATGGCGTCCCTCGAATTCCGATTGGCTGATAGGATTCTATCAGCCAATCGGAATTAAGGTAGGAATTTTCTGATTGGCTGATGGAATCAGCCAATCAGAATCAAGTTCAATCCGATTGGCTGATCCAATCAGCCTATCAGATTGAGCTCGCATTCAATTGGCTGATCGGAACAGCCAATAGAATGCGAGCTCAATCTGATTGGCTGATTGGATCAGCCAATCGGATTGAACTTGATTCTGATTGGCTGATTCCATCAGCCAATCAGAAAATTCCTACCTTAATTCCGATTGGCTGATAGAATCCTATCAGCCAATCGGAATTCGAGGGACGCCATCTTGGATGACGTCCCTTAAAGGAACAGTCATTCGTCGTTCAGTCGTCGGGCCGGATGGATGTTCCGCGCTGGAGGTCTTCAGGATCCTGCCGCTTCGCTCCGGATAGAAGACCATAGAAGATGCCGCCTGGATGAAGACTTCAATCGGATGGAAGATCCTCTTCTGCCCCGCTTGGATGAAGACTTTGACCGGATCATGGACCTCTTCAGCCCCCCGCTTGGGCTTGGATCAGGACATCGGAGGAGCTCTTCAGGACGGATCGGTGAACCTGGATGGTGAAGACAAGGTAGGAAGATCTTCAGGGGCTTAGTGTTAGGTTTATTTAAGGGGGGTTTGGGTTAGATTAGGGGTATGTGGGTGGTGGGTTGTAATGTTGGGGGGGGGGGTATTGTATGTTTTTTTTTACAGGCAAAAGAGCTGAAATTCTTGGGGCATGCCCCGCAAAGGGCCCTGTTCAGGGCTGGTAAGGTAAAAGAGCTTTTACCTTTTTTAATTTAGAATAGGGTAGGGAATTTTTTATTTTGGGGGGCTTTGTTATTTTATTAGGGGGCTTAGAGTAGGTGTAATTAGTTTAAAATTGTTGTAATATTTTTCTTATGTTTGTAAATATTTTTTTATTTTTTGTAACTTAGTTCTTTTTTATTTTTTGTACTTTAGCTAGTTTATTTAATTGTATTTATTTGTAGGAATTGTGTTTAATTAATTTATTGATAGTGTAGTGTTAGGTTAATTGTAGGTAATTGTAGGTAGTTTATTTAATTAATTTATTGATAGGGTAGTGTTAGGTTTAATTATATCTTAGGTTAGGATTTATTTTACAGGTAAATTTGTTATTATTTTAACTAGGTAACTATTAAATAGCTATTGTACCTGGTTAAAATAATTACCAAGTTGCCTGTAAAATAAATATAAATCCTAAAATAGCTATAATATAATTATAATTTATATTGTAGCTATATTAGGATGTATTTTACAGGTAAGTATTTAGCTTTAAATAGGAATAATTTATTTAATAAGAGTTAATTTATTTCATTAGATTTAAATTATATTTAACTTAGGGGGGTGTTAGAGTTAGGGTTAGACTTAGCTTTAGGGGTTAATCCATTTATTATAGTAGCGGTGAGCTCCGGTCGTCAGATTAGGGGTTAATAATTGAAGTTAGGTGTCGGCGATGTTAGGGAGGCCAGATTAGGGGTTAATACTATTTATTATAGGGTTAGTGAGGCGGATTAGGGGTTAATACATTTATTATAGTAGCGCTCAGGTCCGCTCGGCAGATTAGGGGTTAATAAGTGTAGGCAGGTGTCGGCGACGTTGTGGGGGGCAGATTAGGGGTTAATAAATATAATATAGGGGTCGGCGGTGTTAGGGGCAGCAGATTAGGGGTACATAGGGATAACGTAGGTTGCGGCGGTTTACGGAGTGGAAGATTAGGGGTTAAAAAAAATATGCAGGGGTCAGCGATAGCGGGAGCGGCAGATTAGGGGTTAATAAGTGTAAGGTTAGGGGTGTTTAGACTCGGGGTACATGTTAGAGTGTTAGGTGCAGACGTAGGAAGTGTTTCCCCATAGGAAACAATGGGGCTGCGTTAGGAGCTGAACGCTGCTTTTTTGCAGGTGTTAGGTTTTTTTTCAGCTCAAACAGCCCCATTGTTTTCTATGGGGGAATCGTGCACGAGGACGTTTTTGAGGCTTGCCGCGTCCGTAAGCAACTCTGGTATCGAGAGTTGCATTTGCGGTAAAAATGCTCTACGCTCCTTTTTTGGAGCCTAACGCAGCATTTGTTTGAACTCTCGATACCAGAGTTAAATTTATGGTGCGGCCAGAAAAAAGCCTGCGGAGCGTTAACAGCCCTTCTACCGCAAAACTCCAAATCTAGGCCTTAGTAAGGTGATCAAAGTAACAGCAGTGGTCACTGGACCATTTTCAATATTATTTACTCAAACACTGTTTTCAGCAATCTCCCGCACTACAGGCCAGGGATTTTTGGTGGCCTAGTGGGTGGCACCCCCAGGCTTCATGGGAGTGCTGGCTGATGTCACCATGTGGTGACATGACAAAGGGGCTGAGCCATGATTCATCAAGAGCTGCAAGGGAGCAGGATACGGGGAGGCTTTTCAAACCCCTCAATCTCAGGTCCCATAGCAGCTACAAAGCTCCAAGACCCCTTCAAGTAGTAGTCTTGGAGCAGAAATCAGATTTTAAAAATAAAGCAAAATAAAGACAAAGGGATTTGGTTGGTAATAGTACTCTATATTCACAATAAAAAAGTGTATGTCTAGAGACCCTAATAAAACGTAGTTTCCATTAGACAACTCAGTCTCTTAAAAATATTAGAATTTTGTCTGTATAATCAGGTGATCACTGTAGTAACAGTACTGCGCAATGGGGCCTCTTTAAAGGGCCATAATACCCAAATGTTTAAACGCTTGAAAGTGATGCAGCATAGCTGTAAAAAGCTGACTAGAAAATATCACCTGAACATCTCTATGTAAAAAAAGAAAGACATTTTTCCTCAAAAGTTTCTCAGTAGCCACCTCCCATTGTAAAGGATTTCTAAGCAGCATATTAGTATGTCTGTCCTGGGACAGCTTAGGGGATGAGCCTTGTGCACTCTCATATTATTTCCCTATTCAGCTTACTATGAAATCTCATGAGAGTTAAGTCAAATCTCATGAGATCACAGTAAAAGAGTTCATGACCTCAGCACTGCTGATGCTGATTGGCTGCTGTTCATTTCTTAATCTTTTTTATTTTTTTTACCTGAAGCTGGAAGCAGCTGAGTATAACTTTCTACACAGAACCTACTCTGCTGAGCTGAGGAGACTGTGAGGTAAAATATCCTTTTTTACATAGAGATGCTTAGGTGATATTTTCTTGTCAGATTTTTACAGTTATACTGCATCAGTTTCAAGTGATTTAGCATATGAGTATTATGTCCCTTTAATCTATATTATAACCCCCAAAAGCCCATATGGGCCCCTATTTCCCATGTGGCTACCCTTGATGACAATTCAGTAAGGTGATCACATTTTAAATATTATTTACTAAAATCTAAGCAAAAAATATACATTTGTTTACAGTTTGTGCCGCAGCTATTTCACATGCCATGAATTATAAATATATGGGCATATTGTGAATCTGCTGGGCCTGCTGAAAAAAAAAATATATAATTTGTGTGGGTCACTCACTGAAATTACTTACAATAGAGTTTAAAGGCTTAGAAGTGAAAGGGTTAAGCATTAGAGACTGCTTGGGAGCGACAGAGAACTGTTGTTCCCAAGAGGAGACTATTGGTGCTAATTAGCAATGGTAGTTGCACAACCCAGTTATTTGACTTCTCTTGCTGATTGGGTGACTGGCAATTTCTACTTGGGACTAGCAGTTCTCTGTGACTCCCGAGTAGTACTAGTTGTATTTTAACTATTTGTTTTACCCATTTTGGGTGGTTAAACACATAAGACTCTATTCAAAAAGAGACAAATTGCAGGTTAATTTTAACCCCTAAACCGTCACATCCCCACATCGCAAAATACCCACTTACATATAAACCCTCTAACCAGCTAACCCCCTTAACGTAAAAAACACTGAGTTACCCAAAAAAAACTAACCTTACCTAACATTACAGAAAAAAACTAGCATGCCAAAAAACAAACAAACAGTTATGCCGATACTAAAACCCCACTTAAAAAACAAACAAACACTATTACAGAAAATAAAACTACCATTACAGAAAAAAAAAATTACAAAAAAACCCCAATTATGGCTATTTTAAAACTTGCCCCAAATAAAAATAAACTATACAAACACTAAAATATAGCAATAGTCCTTAAAAGTGACTTAGCTCTTTTTAAAAGAAAAAAAAGGCTAGCTAAAAAAAAAACACCTCTAAAAATTGCCCTGAAAAGGGCATTTGGCTGCGCATTGCCCTTAGAAGGGCATTTAGCTCCTTTTTCTGACCAAAAAATAAAAATAAAAAATTTAAATAAAAAAAAGTTCTGCATAACTTCATAATTTAGGTCCTCTAAAATATTTTCAGATCATAAATCAGAACAGTTATATTTAAAGCTCTATAGTTGTACATTTTAGATCTCACCAGCAGAGGATGCTATCTCTAGTTTACAGTGTATGAAAGGAACATGCAACCTAACATTTTTATTTCATGATTCAGATAGATCATAAAATATTAAACAATTGTAAATGACTTGAGAAATACTCGACACACAGTAATATGACTGTGCTGTTCTCTTTTTATTTTATCCCTATACAGTACAGTTTATTTTGCACCATAAGTTTATCAATCAGTAGCACACTATATATTCAAGCCTATGTGGCATATTTATCAAGCTCCGTGTTTCTGGCGAACCTGTGTTTCTGGCTGCTCCATAACCTGTTCGCCTGCTCTGAGACGGCGGACAGACATCGCCATTTTTTTTTATTCAGAACTCTGGACAGCACTTTTTTATTGGTTGATGAGTTTATCCACCAATCAGCAAGAACAACCCAGGTTGATCACCAAAAATGGGCCGGCATCTAAACTTACTTTCTTGGATTTCAAATAAAGATACCAAGAGAATGAAGAAAATTTGATAATAGGAGTAAATTAGAAAGTTGCTTAAAATGTCATGCTCTATCTGAATCACGAAAGAAAAAAATTGGGTACAGTGTCCCTTTTACTTTTTTGGCTCCCTTTCTGCGGATCTACCTATGTGTTTAGGTGTGTGTCAAATAGTGGTTTTCTTTTTTCTTTTTTGGGGGGGATTACAAAATATATGAAGTGACAAGGTTGTCACCAATTTGTTTGCCATAAAGAGCTTTGGACAAGGCTGATAACATGTCTGTCCCATGAAGAGGCTCACGCCTTGTATATATCCAAACATAAATGAGTGGCGCAAAGGATTTTAACCCTTTTATAATATCAGTTACTTATTCAAAACAATCACAATTATGCCATGTTTGCTATCTGTTTATTGCAATATAAGATTATTTGTTTTTATAAAATGTAAGTGTGTTTAGGTTTTTGAAAAGTGTATTATTTTATTTAAAATAAAAATAATGCTAGATATTTTGTTAATAAATCTTTATTTTGCAAATTGCAATCAGTTGTAGAATAAGAAGCTGACTGAATAAGAATCCAACTTCAGCCCTGTACATTTTGCAACTTTCTTTTTCTTAATGTTCATTCACAGTGGTTACTTTATAATTGACAATCAGCATAAATTACTGTCAATGAACATTAAGAACAAGAAAGCTGCAAAATGTTTAGTTTTCAGAATGATTGTCTATTGGTTGTTTGTTACATTAAAGTTGATAAAAAAAAAAAACTTTGAGTGGAGGTCACATGTTTCCTGTCTAGAGTGGAGCTCCAGTCTGCAGCCCGACTCCTTTGCTTATTATTGTCTGTTTTTTGTTAGACCATAATTGCCCAGGTTGCAACATGTCATAACCAATCATAACTTTATATAAAAAAAAACTACTTTATAGAAAAAAAAGCTTTTTCACTCATAACGCAAAATTCGTAATCTAGCTGAATGTGAATTCACAGTACAGGTGGCCCTCGTTTTACAACGGTTCAATTTACACCGTTTCAGAATAACAACCTTTTTTTCCAGTCATGTGACTGCTATTGAAAAGCATTGAGAAGCAGTGCATTTATTAAAATAGCCAGTAGGTGGAGCTGTCCGCTTGTGTTGTAGCAAAGTGAAGCAAGCTGAAATTAATCAGTTTAACCAGACCTGAGCTATCAAGCAGATTTCAAAGGAACAAGATCTTCCTGTCTATAAATCAGTCCAGATTGGAATGCATAGAAAGAACTGTTTTGCAGAAAAATGCAAGTGAAGTCTGTTGTGTGATTATTTTATTAGGTTTATAATGCTGTTTAGCAAATGTTTTTGTTCATTTAACTTAGTTTAATTAAATATTCTGTGTTGTGTGATTATTTTATTAGGTTTATAATGTTGTTTAGCATTTAAAGTCTTCATTTAAAAGCGTTAAAAATAAATGTATTAGGCGTTACTTATGACAATTTTGAGAGGGGCCTGGAACCTATCTCCCTCACTTCCAATTGACTTACATTATAAACTGGGTTTCAATTTACAAAGGTTTCGATTTACAACCATTCCTTCTGGAACCTAACCCCGGCGTAAACTGAGGGCTACCTGTATTTCATATACCTGTAGATGTCTCTATTGCAATTTGATTTCTTCTGTTCTATAATGTATGCTAGCTCAACATGCAAACCACTATGTGTAGTGTTTAATTAATATGTGACAGTTGCTGCTATTGATCACTGCAACGTTTTTTATTTTTTATTTTAAATTTGTTAAAATCACATAATAAAGTTGATTTAAAACATTTTAATTTCTCTGCTGTGCTAACTTTAAATATCTCTCTAGATATATTTGTGTTAGAACATTTATTCTTTAAGGATGTAAAAAGTATTTATTAAAGTGACATTAAAAAAGCTTGTGACATTTTATTTAATGGTATAGTCAACATTGTTATTAATATTATATAATTCTGAACTATGTGAATAATTATGTAAAAATAAAAGACCACTAAACACCGAAGAATAGCATAATCAATAAATGCATAACAAATAGACAATGCGAAGGCATTTAGTTTGAATTTCACATGAGTAGTACAAAAAATGTGAGTGTTTTATTTTCCTTTTCACTGCATCATGTAATAGCCGTCAGCCAATCACCAACTACATATACATATATCATGTGAATCTTGCACATGCTCAGTAGGAGCTGGTGCATCAGAAAGTGTGCATATAAAAGTATTGTGCATATTTAGATAATGGATGTGAATTGGAAAGGATTTTAAAATTGTTTGCTCTATCTGAAACTTAAAAGTTTAATGTTGACTTTAGTGGTCCTTTAACCTAGCTATACCTGTAAGAAAATAAAGCAAATTAGAGATTTCACCCCCCAAACGTCTACGTACCTTACCTTCATCCCAGTCCTCTTCTGTATTTTTTTAAAAAGCCTGTCACAGGCTCACTGTATAATCACAGTCTAACTAAATGTAGTGTGCTCCCTCACTGGGTAAAGCTGTTAGTGTGCTCCTGCACTGGGTAAAGCTGTTAGTGTGCTCCCTCACTGAGTAAAGCTGTTAGTGTGCTCCCTCACTGGGTAAAGCTGTTAGTGTCCTCCTGCACTGGGTAAAGCTGTTAGTGTGCTCCCGCACTGGGTAAAGCTGTTAGTGTGCTCCTGCACTGAGTAAAGATGTTAGTGTGCTCCAACACTGGATAAAGCTGTTAGTGTGCTCCCGCACTGGGTATAGCTGATAGTGTGCTCCCACACTGGGTATAGCTGATAGTGTGCTCCCGCACTGGGTATAGCTGATAGTGTGCTCCCACACTGGGTATAGCTGATAGTGTGCTCCCACACTGGGTATAGCTGATAGTGTGCTCCCGCACTGGGTATAGCTGATAGTGTGCTCCCACACTGGGTATAGCTGATAGTGTGCTCCCGCACTGGGTATAGCTGATAGTGTGCTCCCACACTGGGTATAGCTGATAGTGTGCTCCCACACTGGGTATAGCTAGGGTTGCCACCCAGCCGGTATTTTACAGACACGGCCGGTATTTTTAAGGTTAATGTCAATGTAGAAAATAAAGACTAAATATTGAAAGAAAGCACCTGTCAAAGTGAAACTTCTTCTGAGTGTGATGAATACTAGTTATAAACAAATAAGCATTTAAAATCAGTTCTATCAGCTTTATTTTTTGTGTTATGCTGTTTAATTATTTATGCAAATTTATGTTAATTAGCATGGCCGGTATTTTCTTCCAAGAATGTTGGCAACCCTAGGTATAGCTGATCGTGTGCTCCCTCACTGGGTATAGCTGATAGTGTGTTCCCACACTGGGTATAGCTGATATTGTGTTCCCGCACTGGATAAAGCTGTTAGTTTGCTCCCGCACTGGATAAAGCTGTTACGGCTAGATTACGAGTTTTGCGGTAAGAGCGGTGCCGGTGCGGTATTAACTTGCACGTTATTGTCACCGCTCACTTACCTACAGCGCTGGTATTACAGGTTTTTATAAACCCGGCGTTAAAAGACAAGAAGTGAGCGCAGAGCAAAATTGTGCACTCCAATACCAGCGCTGCTTAAGTCAGCAGTGAGCTGGTTGTACGTGCTTGTGCACGATTTCCCCATAGACATCAATGGGGAGAGCTGGCTGAAAAAAAGCCTAACACCTGCAAAAAAGCAGCGTAAAGCTCAGTAACGCAGCCCCATTGATTCCTATGGGGAAACAAATTTATGTTTACACCTAACACCCTAACATGAACCACGAGTCTAAACACCCCTAATTTTACACTTATTAACCCCTAATCTGCCACCCCTGACATCGCCGACACCTACATTATATTTATTAACCCCTAATCTGCCGCCCCCGACATTGCCGACACCTACATTATACTTATTAACCCTAATCTGCTGCCCCCAACATCGCCAACACCTACATTATATTTATTAACCCCTAATCTCCCACCCCAATGTCGCTGCAACCTACCTACACTTATTAACCCCTAATCTGCCGCTCCGGACATCGCCGCCACTATAATAAACATATTAACCCCTAAACCGCTGCACTCCCGCATCGCAAACACTAGTTAAATATTATTAACCCTTAATCTGCCGCCCCTAACATCGCCGCCACCTACCTACATTTATTAACCCCTAATCTGCCACCCTCAACGTCGCCGCCACTGCACTAAATTTATTAACCCCTAAACCTAAGTCTAACCCTAACAACCCCTAACTTAAATATAATTAAAATAAATCTAAATAAAAATTCCTATCATTAACTAAATAATTCCTATTTAAAACTAAATACTTACCTATAAAATAAACCCTAAGCTAGCTACAATATAACTAATAGTTACATTGTAGCTATCTTAGGGTTTAATTTTATATTACAGGCAAGTTTGTATTTATTTTAACTAGGTAGACTAGTTACTAAATAGTTATTAACTATTTACTAACTACCTAGCTAAAATAAATGCAAATTTACCTGTAAAATAAAACCTAACCTGTCTTACCCTAACACCTAACATTACACTACAATTAAATAAATTACATAAATTAAAAACAATTACCTAAATTACAAAAAAAACAAACACTAAATTATACAAAAGAAAAAACTAATTATCAGATAATTAAACTAATTACACCTAATCTAATAGCCCTATCAAAATAAAAAGCCCCCCCAAAAAAATAAAAAAAACCCTAGCCTAAACTAAACTACCAATAGCCCTTAAAAGGGCCTTTTGCAGGGCATTGCCCCAAAGAAATCAGCTCTTTTACCTGTAAAAAAAAAATACAAACAACTCCCCAACAGTGAAACCCACCACCCACACAACCAACCCCCCAAATAAAATCCTAACTAAAAAAACCTAAGCTCCCCATTGCCCTGAAAAGGGCATTGGCCTTAAAAGGACATTTAGCTCTATTGCTGCTCAAACCCTAATCTAAAACTAAAACCCACCCAATAAACCCTTAAAAAAACCTAACACTAACCCCTGAAGATCCACTTACAGTTTTGAAGAGCCGACATCCGTCCTCAATGAAGCCGGAAGAAGTCCTCAGCGAAGCGGCAAGAAGTCCTCAACGAAGCCGGGAGAAGTCTTCATCCAAGCCGGCAGAAGTGGTTCTCCAGACGGGCAGAAGTCTTCATCCAGACGGCATCTTCTATTTTCATCCATCCGGCGCAGAGCATTCTCTTCTTTCAATGTTTTCTTTCAGAATGAATGTTCCTTTAAATGATGTCATCCAAGATGGCGTCCCTTGAATTGCGATTGGCTGATAGAATTCTGTCAGCCAATCGGAATTAAAGGTGAAAAATTCATATTGGCTGATGCAATCAGCCAATAGGATTGAGCTTCAATCCTATTGGCTGATCCAATCAGCCAATAGGATTGAGCTCGCATTCTATTGGCTGTTCCAATCAGCCAATAGAACGCAAGCTCAATCCTATTGGCTGATTGCAGACAACTTTACTGGAAAGGGCTCCAAATCACATGTATATGTGTTTATATGTGTATATATGTCTGTAAATACATAAATACATCTGTGCGCACACACACACACACACACACACATATATATATATATATATATCTTAATACATGTGTCTGTATGTATCTCTATGTTGAAGCCTTTTGCCTGCAATCATTTTTATAAGATAGTGAGTGTAACTGTACTTTGTAATATATTTTGGATGTGTTTTGTGAGGACGCAGTAATCATTCTAGTGTGAATCGTGATTGTGCTCAAGCATTATTGTTTACTTTCAACTTGTAATACGAGCATTAAAGCTGACATGTGCAAACACCCAAGATAAATTTCTCTTCGGTTGCGCTTAACTGTTAGCGGGCCACTCGTAATCTGGCCCTTAGTTTGGTTTTCATATGAGTAGTAGATTTTTTTTCTGAAATTTTTTAAAAGTTAGTTTTATTTTCCTTCCCATTTCATCTTGTGACAGCCATTAGCCAATCACAAAATGCACACACATATAATATATATATATACTGTATATGTATATGTTCTGTGGTGCCTCAGAAAGTGTGCATATAAAAAGATTGTGCATATATAGATTATGTATGTGAATTGGAAAGTTGCTTAAAATTGTGATCTCTTTCTCAATCATGAAAGTTTAATTACTATACTCCTGCTCAACAGACCTGTTGATCCTCCCAGAGCATCACGTGTTCACACAAGGTTGTCCAACCAGTACAGAGTATCCCTTAAAAACTCAATTTCTTTGTAATAGGGGCTTGCCAAAGTCCCTCTACCCAGAGTCTTCTTCCAAACTTACATGCAGACTTGTTATACCAGTGCAGAGAGAGCTCCGGCAAAAACAACCACGCTACCGCTAGCTTATAGCGTGGTAGTGTAAACTTCAGCTACACATGTTTCACCATCAGCTAGATGCTCACATATCTTCTTAATTACATATATAATACTTTTAAATAGTTGCTGCAATATCATAATTCTAAATTATGCAGTCTGTCTGTGGCGATGTAAAACTCATTCAGCAGAGGGGGCTGTTACTAGTGGTGTTCCTCAGGGGTCAGTTCTGGGGCCTGTTTTGTTTAACATATTTATGTGATATCAGCAAAGGGCTACAGGGGAAAGTATGTCTGTTTGCAGATGATACAAAAATTTGTAAGAGAGTGGATGTTCCGGGGGGGGGGGGGGGGTAGACAAAATGAGAAGTGATATACAACAATTGAAGGATTGGACAAACGACCGGGATCTAAAGTTTAACACAGCAAAGTGTAAAATATTGCATTTAGGGAAGAAAAATCCAAATGCTAATTACAGACTCAATAACACTTTACTGACTGTTACAGATGAGGAACAGGACTTGGGAATTATTATTTCAGATGATTTAAAACTTAGTAAACAATGTAGTAATGCAGCGAGTAAGGCTAGCAGAATGCTTGGATGTATTGGTAGAGGTATTTGCAGCACAAATAGTAAGGTTCTTATGCCACTTTATAGATAATTAGTTAGGCTTCATCTTGAGTATGGTGTGCAGCTCTGGAGGCTATATCTTCAGAAGGATATTAACAAACTTGAATCTGTGCAAAGTAGGGCTACCAAAATGGTACATGGTCTAAACAATAAAACTTACCAGGTTATGCTCAATGACCTAAATATGTATAGTTTAGAGGAGAGAAGGGAAAGAGGTGATATGATAGCAACTTTCAAGTACGTTAAAGGGCTTAGTAAAACTGAGGCAGTGAGTATTTTACATAAATAAGGAAAATTCAAGAACAAGGGGTCATGATCTCAAGCTAAAGGGTAGTAGATTCAGGAGTAATTTGAGGAAGCACTTCTTTACAGAAAGAGTGATTGATTTATGGAATAAACTTCCTCAAGCAAACCCCCCAACAGTGAAACCCACCACCCACACAACCAACCCCCCAAATAAAATCCTACCTAAAAAAACCTAAGCTCCCCATTGCCCTGAAAAGGGCATTGGCCTTAAAAGGACATTTAGCTCTATTGCTGCTCAAACCCTAATCTAAAACTAAAACCCACCCAATAAACCCTTAAAAAAACCTAACACTAACCCCTGAAGATCCACTTACAGTTTTGAAGAGCCGACATCCGTCCTCAATGAAGCCGGAAGAAGTCCTCAGCGAAGCGGCAAGAAGTCCTCAACGAAGCCGGGAGAAGTCTTCATCCAAGCCGGCAGAAGTGGTTCTCCAGACGGGCAGAAGTCTTTATCCAGACGGCATCTTCTATTTTCATCCATCCGGTGCAGAGAGGCTCCATCTTCAAGACATCCGGCGTGGAGCATTCTCTTCTTTCAATGTTTTCTTTCAGAATGAATGTTCCTTTAAATGACGTCATCCAAGATGGCGTTCCTTGAATTGCGATTGGCTGATAGAATTCTGTCAGCCAATTGGAATTAAAGGTGAAAAATTCATATTGGCTGATGCAATCAGCCAATAGGATTGAGCTTCAATCCTATTGGCTGATCCAATCAGCCAATAGGATTGAGCTCGCATTCTATTGGCTGTTCCAATCAGCCAATAGATTGCAAGCTCAATCCTATTGGCTGATTGCAGACAACTTTACTGGAAAGGGCTCCAATTCACATGTATATGTGTTTATATGTGTATATATGTCTGTAAATACATAAATACATCTGTGCACACACACACACACATATATATTGTGATCTCTTTCTCAATCATGAAAGTTTAATTACTATACTCCTGCTCAACAGACCTGTTGATCCTCCCAGAGCATCACGTGTTCACACAAGGTTGTCCAACCAGTACAGAGTATCCCTTAAAAACTCAATTTCTTTGTAATAGGGGCTTGCCAAAGTCCCTCTACCCAGAGGCTTCTTCCAAACTTACATGCAGACTTGTTGAACCAGTGCAGAGAGAGCTCCGGCAAAAACAACCACGCTACCGCTAGCTTATAGCATGGTAGTGTAAACTTCAGCTACACATGTTTCACCATCAGCTAGATGCTCACATATCTTCTTAATTACATATATAATACTTTTAAATAGTTGCTGCAATATCATAATTCTAAATTATGCAGTCTGTCTGTGGCGGTGTAAAACTCATTCAGCAGAGGGGGCTGTTACTAGTGGTGTTCCTCAGGGGTCAGTTCTGGGGCCTGTTTTGTTTAACATATTTATGTGATATCAGCAAAGGGCTACAGGGGAAAGTATGTCTGTTTGCAGATGATACAAAAATTTGTAACAGAGTGGATGTTCCAGGGGGGGGGGGGTAGACAAAATGAGAAGTGATATACAACAATTGAAGGATTGGACAAACGACCGGGATTTAAAGTTTAACACAGCAAAGTGTAAAATATTGCATTTAGGAGAGAAAAATCCAAATGCTAATTACAGACTCAATGACACTTTACTGACTGTTACAGATGAGGAACAGGACTTGGGAATTATTATTTCAGATGATTTAAAACTTAGTAAACAATGTAGTAATGCAGCGAGTAAGGCTAGCAGAATACTTGGATGTATTGGTAGAGGTATTTGCAGCACAAATAGTAAGGTTCTTATGCCACTTTATAGATAATTAGTTAGGCCTCATCTTGAGTATGGTGTGCAGCTCTGGAGGCTATATCTTCAGAAGGATATTAACAAACTTGAATCTGTGCAAAGTAGGGCTACCAAAATGGTACATGGTCTAAACAATAAAACTTACCAGGTTATGCTCAATGACCTAAATATGTATAGTTTAGAGGAGAGAAGGGAAAGAGGTGATATGATAGCAACTTTCAAGTATGTTAAAGGGCTTAGTAAAACTGAGGCAGTGAGTATTTTACATAAATAAGGAAAATTCAAGAACAAGGGGTCATGATCTCAAGCTAAAGGGTAGTAGATTCAGGAGTAATTTGAGGAATTTGAGGAGTGATTGATTTATGGAATAAACTTCCTCAAGATGTAGTAGCGACAAACACTGTGGGGGACTTTAAAAATGCATGGGACAAGCATAAGGCTATCCTATGAACTAGATAAGTTTATTTTGTTAGGTAATATCGGGCAGACTTGCTGGGCCTATGGCTCTTATCTGCGGTCAATATCTATGTTTCTATATACTTTTTATGAGTTAAATTACAGGTAAAACAGGCAGGAATAAATATTGAAAATACATTATGCATGTTAATATTTATTTCCCTTTAACATTTGTTCTACAGAAATATATATGAATACAATTTAATTTCTCGATTCTGATATGCCTAATGCTTATCCACAATAGTATGTGAATAAGGCCTGAAAACAGTAGCTATAGATTACAGTCTGGGGAAAAAAGTTACTTGCTAGGAGAGAAACATTACTTGCAAACAGTGTTAAAAATAGACAGAATTCTAAATTATTATGTGTCTTTAGAAATGTTCTTTACTAGTTTGGAGCTAGTGGGCTAGCAGAAATTTCTATTAGATAGATAGATAGATGATAGATAGATCATAATTATTTTTATTATTATACTTTATTTATAAAGCGGCAACATATTCTGCAGCGCAATGAATTAAATAAAACAATGATAAAAAACTTGTAATAGACCAGACAAAATTTAACAAACAAATACAGGAATAAGTGAGTGCTGTATTCCCATGGAAACTCACAATCTATAAGATAGATAGATAGATAGATAGATATAGATAGATAGATAGAGATATATGTATTTAAAAATCAGTAATGCTACCCAAGATTTAAAAATATATAATTAAAATTAGAAGAAAAACACAATAGTTTGTTTTTGCTATTTGTGAAGTAATTAGGAAATTATAAAAATCAATGAAGAATATTGTAATGATTTCATATTCTACATAGCTTTTTTTAGCACATCCAAATACAGAGCTTGCTGTTAGTTTTTTGCATCCTCTGACTACACAACCTGAGATATACATAGGTTTAAATATACACATGACGTGAAAAGGGCCGAAAGTGTTGACAGAGCTTGACAGATTTGGCGTCTGACTTTTTCACAGCTATCTCCAAACAACATGTCACGGCTGACGCAATGCTATTCTATATTATTATTTAACGTGAAAATGATATCCACTTTCAGACAGAAATACCTATACAGTATCAGTATCAAGGTATCACATGCAGCAGTCTAAATGTGTCACTAAACGTTTAATTCCTAAATGTAAAATTCCACTGAAAAATGTATAAACATACACAGCCTCAATAAACTCTACAAAAATAGATTTGAAGTTTAAAAAAAAAAAAAATCTGTTTCTTAACAAGATCAGCAACTAGCATAAAACATGTTTTATATTATGGCTTTTGTAGGTTTAATGTGAATTCTAGTGCCATGTAGATAGTAATATACAGTATATATCTCACTCTATATAATTGAACTCACCTAGGAGCTTAGAGGCCCCAGTGTCAAGACACCCACTTAAAAAAAAGGGAGCCTCTAACTATGTATTTATTGGACATGTTTGTGAATCTTTCACTTTATCTTCACCTAACATTTTAGATCTCTAGGGAGCAGGACCTGTAACCCCTCAGTCATAGACTTGCTTGTCTTCATTTATTGCACCCTCTGTTTAGCACTGCAGAATCTGTTGTCACATTACAAATAAAGATAATAATAACATTATTTTTATTATTTGTTATTAATAATAATAATAATAAAAAGCATCATCATAATTTTATGATTCAATAAAAAATAATCTCAAATTGAAGGAAAGCCCATCATGAAAATCAAGACACATTAAACCTACATAAAGGACCTTAAATTACAGAAGAATGGCAAAGTCAATAAGTGCATAATAAAAATACAATGCAATAGGGCTTACTGTGAATCTTAACCCCTGGGCCGGTTATAGGATTTTTCGCCACACAGGCAAGGATATATTTTGCCCCCCCCCCACCCCCGATTACATACCATCCTAGTTAAAGGGATATGAAACCCACATTTTTTAGAGCATGCCATTTTAAGCATATTTCTAGTTAACTCCTATTATCAATTTTTCTTTGTTCTCTTGGTATCTGTATTTAAAAAGCTGGAATGTAAGCTTAGCCCATTTTTGGTTCAGCACCTGGGTAGCGATTGCTTATTGGTGACTAAATTCAAATCAGACAGTGGTAGTGCTGCATAGCAAATCAGACAGTGGTTGTGCTACATAGCATATATATATATATATATATATATATATATATATATATATATATATATATATATTGGATTTGTAGCACTGGGGAAATAGAGAAATTTTACATTGAGAAAGTTAATGTCCCAACAAAAGAAGGAAAGTTATGGATTACTATTGTAGGCGAAAATTCACACACACATTTACACACACGCTTACACACACACAAACTTACACATACACACATACTTACACACACACTCACTTACACACACACTCACTTACATGCACACACTCACACACTTACACACACACTCACTCACACACTCACACACATACACACTCACTTACACACACACACTTACACACACACACACACACTTACACTCACTCATACACACACACACACACACACACACTGGTAGAGACTCTGACTACAAAACAACATGAGTGCTGACTACAGATCATAGCAGCAGCCAGCAGAAATAGTGTGGCGTCTATTTGCTTTTGCTGCTCCAGAGTCCAGTAAGCCCACTAGGATTAATTTAAGAAGATACACTTAAAAGGACATGAAACCCAAACTTTTTCTTTCATGATTTAGAAAGAGTATGTAATTTTAAACAACTTTCTAATTTACCTCTATTATCTAATTTGCTTCATTCTCTTGCTATCCTTTGCTGAAAAGCAGATCTAGATAGGCTCAGTAGCTGCTGATTGGTGGCTGCACATAGATGACTCGTGTGATTGGTTCAACTATGTGCATTGCTATTTCTTCAACAAAGGATACCTAAACAAGAACAGAAATTAAATAATAGAAGTAAATTGGAATTTTGTTTGAAATTGTATTCTCTATCTGAATCATGAAAGAAAAGTGTTGGGTTTAGTGTCCCTTTAAGGGCTTTCCTGAATCCCGATAAATCTAATATGGCATCAATTGACGGTTGACCTGAAAAGCAGCCAGTGCCCAGGCCAGAACCTATACATTAAAGGATTTGACTCCTGTCTGTGACACTCACACAAATGATAGTTTAATGTATAGGTACTGGGCGCTGGCTGCTTCAGGTCAACCATCAATTGATGCCATATTACATTTATCACAGTCTCAGGAAACTAAGTCATGTCATTATAGTAAGACAGTTTCTCCCTCTCAGTCTCAGAGTGAGTGACGTCATAGGTAGACAGTCAGCCACTGGCAGCTGCGCAAGGCAAGTGAGCTCCGCCTCGGCGCCTCCAGTCCTCCACTCTATGACTCTGAGTCTGACACCACAGGCACGCGTGGCGTGCACAGGGCCCACATTCTAAATCCCATAGGCTATAAGCAATAATAGCTGGACGGCAGGGCCAGCCCAGAGTGAGACAGGTGTCACTGTCAGGCAGTAGTAGTAAAGAATAAGTTTAGTTGCGCCCCCTGCTGGTGAACGCTAAGGCGGCTGCCTATGATGCCTAATACAAAACGCCGGCCCTGCTTAACCCATTCACACAGTTTAACATATATGTATATATATATACATATGTACATAGCCCGTTGTACTGCATAATGTATACATACGTCGGCCCTTCAGGAAACTCCAGTATTCTTTGTCATTAAGTGACAACCAAGACTTGCTCTTCCTGGGCTGCTGACATCTGCCTTCATATGGTAACAGAGCGCGATCGGTGCTCCGTTACCATATGGGTGCAGACTACCTGATCATTACAGACAGTGACACTGTTGCTCTCTTCAACAATGTCAATTTGTGCCAGTGGGAGGTTTGGGAAGGATAGAGGTGGTTGGGTGGCACAGTGGTGGAGGGGGGAGGGATAGGCGAGGTCCTACGCTACAGAAAATGTAAGTGTAGATGGGAGATGAAAGAAAAGGATGCTGCACTACATAAAAATTATGAAACCGGTTGGGGGGGCCCTAAATTAGTGATCATAGGTAGGGATGGTGGAGGTTACTGCTACTCTACAGAAAAAATATTAAATAAATAAAATAAAAAATAATGCTATAAACTGGGTATTGGCAGATAGCTGCCAGTACCTAAGGTGGTGTACGCCATTGGGAGGGAAAGGGTTAGAGAGCTTTTTCGGAGAGATCAGAGAGATGAAAGGATAAGGGGGGATCCTATACTGCAGAAAATAAATAAATGCATATAATTTATTTAAAAGAAAAAACAATTACCCTAAAATTTTATACTGGCAGATTGTCTGCCAGTACCTAAGAGGGTGTTCAGAAGTGAGTGTGTGAGGGTGTAGGGGGGTAGTGCTGTTTGGGAGTGATCAGCAAGGTGGGAAGTGTCACTTTGGATCACAGTCTTCTGCCCATATATCCTCGCATGTACACAATCTCAATTCCTCCACCAATCTTGAAGGTGCATTGTCTTTTCAGGAAATTAGAGATGTGCATGCTTTAGAGGAATTGGGGTCAGAATCAGCTGAGAACCATACTAATAGTAATAGTTTTCCTAAACCTAAAGGTACCATCATCATTTTACCTATTCATGCCAGGGGGAATACTTTGGAGCTTTTTCACAACAAAATTATTGAAGAACTAATTATGTTGGACCAGTCCAGGACCACTGTACAATCCAATTTGTCTATTCAAGAGAAAGTAGCTCTAATTTCTCTTTGAGATAATCAGTCAATTGTCATTAAACAATCTGACAAAGGTGGAAGTATAGTGGTCCTAGATAGACTCCAATGCATTTAGGAAGCATTATGTCAGTTGCGTAATACATCCACGTATCTGACACTTATTGGTAATCCAGTAAAAAGATTTCAAAGTGATCTTAGACATATCATAGATGATGGGATATATTTAGGAGTTATAGATGAAGATACAGCTAAATATTTGTATGTTGATACTCTTGTGACTCCTATATTCCATCATCTTCCCATGATCCATAAAGGTACGGACAATGTAAAAGGCTGCCCAATTGTTGCGGGTATAGGATCCCTCTTAGAGCCATTATCTGAACGGCTGGATGCTATATTGCAGCCAATTGTCCTGAGCCTACCCAGTTATGTTAAAGATACTACACATATCCTTACTCTTGTAAAGGATATTGAGTGGTCTGAGGAAAATAGTTGGCTTACTGTTGACGTGAACTCCTTGTATTCAAGTATACCACATACTAAAGGCTTGGCAACTTTGAGATTTTTAATGGAATTGAATGGGAATATGGATACAGAAGTTTTGCTTTATGTTCTGAGAATTACTCGTTTTCTCTTAGAGCATAATTATTTCTGTTTTGAGTTTTTTTTATCTGCAGCAACAGGGCACAGCCATGGGAGCTAAATTTGCCCCAGCATATGCCAATATTTTCATGGGCTGGTTTGAACGTATGTTCATCTATGCAGATCAAAATCCCTTCTTCAGTTCCATTTGGTTCTATAAGAGATGTATTGACAATCTAATTTTTGTGTGGTCTCTGGATAGAGACCAAGCAGAGCTTTTTGTGGATTACTTGAATGGAAGTAATACTGGTATTACATTTACTTACGAGTGGCAACCGGATAGTATTAACTATTTGGATATCACTTTGGGGAGAGATCCAGTTGAACAATGTGTCCACACTAAACTTTATCCCAAACCAGTCTCTGGCAATACTTAATGGCATGCCAGAAGTGCTCACCCTAGGCTTGTCTTTAGGGGAATAGCCAAGGGCCAGTTTATTAGAGCTAAAAGAATCTGCACCAGAGAACTAGACTACTCAAATGAAAGTAATAGAATGAGAAAACGCCTTATTAACAGAGGCTATTCTCCTGGGTTAGTAAATAGTATTGAAAAAAGTGTCAAAACTACCACTAGAGAAGACACTTTTGTAAATAAAAAGAAGAACACTGACAATGATCAACCATTGTTTATTACACAATACTCTTCGGAATATTATTCTATTTGCAAGATCATAAAAAAGTATTATCCACTTTTATATGGAGATAATGGTTTAAAGGATATCGCTGAAAAAGGCTTTAGATATGTACAGTATATTCTAAGAATGCAACACTGGGTAATATTCTTTGTCCTAGCCTATTGCCTTCTTCACAGACCCAAGGGTCTTGGTTACAGACAAATGGCACATATAGGTGTGGGAGTTCAAGGTATAAAGCTTGTGACTACGTAACTATCAGTAAAGATGTCTATTCTAGTGTTACTGGACAACAGTTCCAAACAAAAGGTGGTATAAATTGTTCAACCAATTATGTAATTTATATAATTGAGTGAACTGAACATTGTCTCCAGTATGTGGGTATGATGACAAAAAAAGTAAGATCCCGTATTCGTGAACATCTGGGTTACATTAAAAATGAGAAGTATTGTTCAGCTTTATCAACACACTTCCTTAATATTCATCATAAAAATCTAAATACATTTCATTTGAGAGCAATAGAAACTGCTAAGACTCTTATTCGAGGTGATGAAAGAATTGGACTCCTATCCAAACAAGAAGTTAATTGGATTTTTAAATTATGTACACAGATTTCTAATGGATTTAACTCCGAATTTGATGTTATTAATCATTGGAGATAAGGTGTGCAATGCTACTAGTTTGTTGATAGGAGTCCTCATAAATAATCTAATATTTCATTCACTATTTATGTATCTATTCATCTGCCTACCTATTAATTAATTCTAACATGGATACCAGTTGTAAAATATGTCATTTTGAACTTAGTTAATTATGCGTGTTTGTACAAAATATTTATCAGTCCATGGGCAAAGTGTATATATAAGTGTGGTGTGTAAAGGGTTACGGTTGGAGGGTGTGTTACCCATCAACCAATTATGTTTTAGTGCTCCCTTTTTAAAGTGAGGAAATAGCTCAGACTGTAGTGTCTATGATTACGGCTTCATAGCCGAAACGCCTAGGACCTATTTTCTTTGTTATCTTTTGACATTTTTGTGCGTTTTCTATTTTAACTATTTGAATACATTTTGGATATTTTTACCCTGGATCCAGGACTACCACTTTTTCTTACAGCCTAATATATGTATACAATGTGAACTCTTGCACATGCTCAGTAGTAGTTGAAGCTTCATAACGTGTGCATATAAAAAGACTGTGCACAATTTTATAATGGAAGTAATTTGGAAAGTCTATTAACACTGTATACTCCATATCTAAATTATGAAAGTTTAATTTTGAACTCAATTTATTGTACATTAAAAACTTTCAGTAGTGTCTAACACTTTTACTATGTTACTATGAGGTATAGATAAAAATATGGGGTATAGATCAAAACAGGAATGTCCCTTTAAAGTGTTCTCAATGACTTGTTATACCAGTTGCAGAGTATAAAATGCATGGGAAATTGCTCATTTATGCTTATTTTTTATATTAAAAAAATGGTTGTGCTTATTAATACGACAACCCTTTGAAATGGGCTGAATTTGCAGTAACAATAGACCATTTTATCTTACCTCTATCTATATACACAAATGACTTTTTATCTTATCTCTTCCTGTATAAGCAAATGATAATACTGAAGCCTCAATATTCAGAGCATTCAGACTGTGAAGAAACTGCCTTACTGGCCCCGTCAGCCTTGCAGTCCGACTGTCTGTCGAGATATTCAAAGAAAAAGGGTGTGTTCTAGCTGCAATGTCTCTCCCGTAGAAGTCAATGGGAGCCTGACGTCACCACCCGCATTGCCGATATCACCATTTGACGGCCTATTGCTGCGGGCGGGGGGCCCTATTTGAAGTGGGCCTACACGGTGCAAGCAGTGCGCTCACTGAAATGAAAAATAGTTTGTGTGTAGGCATGTGGGGACCTAAGCTTAATTACACCTACACTAACTACCTCAGGTAATATAGTCTCGACAGCTGATTATGGACTAATAAATGGTAACCATCATTAATCATCTTTATATATTTTTGGGTACCACTTGATCCCAAATGGCTGATTTTAAATCATTCAATCCCTATTGGCTGATTTTAATCATCCAATAGCAAGTACGTTTTTAAATTTAAATTCTAATCATCCAATAGAAAAGGATAATTAGTATTTAAATTTAAAAATATTCTTGCTATTGACTGATTAAAATCGGCAAATAGGTATTGACTGATTTAAAATCAGTCAATTGGGATTAAGTGGTGCCCCAATGTATAGGGGTTTCATACTTCTGGAATTTCAGTGTGTGGTGGCGACCGCATGAAGATGAGGGCTCATGGAAGAGAGCTCAAGAAAATAATGTGGAGCAGAGGCAGTGGAAGAGGCCTCCGAAGTTGGCCTCCACCACCGGGAAGATGACCCCCGGTGCCAGGAACTGTGACGAAGAGGGACCCAACGTGGATGAAGAGGAGTCGGATTTTCCAATGGTAAGTACAACTTTTGGGGTTAGTTAGGGGATTTTTTTGGTGTGGGCTTTTTATTTTTAAGAATAGGCTTTTTTATTTTTACTTTTATTTTCTAGGATACATTTTTAGGTAGATTTTGTATTTTGGGGGGTGGGGGATACTTGTATTGAAGAGGGTTTTGTTTTGTAATTGTTTCATGTAATGCAAAATAATTGGAATCCCTTAGGGCAATGCCCTACAAAAGGCCCTTTTAAGGGTTATTGTAATTTATTTTAGTGTTATGGTTTAGGGATTTGTTTCGTTTTGGGTGGTATGAAGATTAGTGTTAGGTATAATGGTGGATATTATAGTTTATTATTTGATGTAACAGATTCTTTTTTATTGTATTAGATTTTTTTTAATGCAAGTTAGGGGTTTAGTTTAGAGGGGGTGGTTAGTTAAGAGGTGGGTTTAGTTGTTAGGTAGAGTAGGGTTAGTTTGCTTTTGGGGTTGTGACGGTTTAGGTTTAATATTTATTATTTTAGGTAACATAGTTTATAAAGTAAAAGTAGGTTAGGGTAGTTTGGGGTATGTGGCGGTATAGGGGTTAATAGTTTAGATACTTGCTGTGGGTATATGGTGGTATAGGGGTTAATAGAATTGTACTTGCGTTGGGTATTTGGCTGGTTAATGGGTTAATATGATAGATACTTCTGATGGGTATGTAGTTATTTAGGGGTGAATAGGATAGATACTTGTGGTGGGTATTTGGAGGTAGAGGGGTTAATAAGATAGATACTTGGGGTGGGTATGTGGCTGTTTAGGGTTTAATAGGATATATACTTGCGGCGAGTATTTGGCAGTTTGTGGGGTTAATAGGATAGATAATTGCGGTGGGTATGTGGCATTTTAGATCTTTATTATTGTTGTGTGGGTTATTTGGAGGTATAGGGTTTAATAGGATAGATACTTATGGTGGGTTGCGGTATAGGGGTTAAAAGGATAGATAATTGCAGTGAGTATGTGGCGGTATAAGGGATAATAGGATAGGTACTTGCAGCGGGTATTTGGCAGTTTAGGGGATCATAGGATAAATTATTATGGTGGGTATGTTGCGGTTTAGATCTTTATTAGTGTAGTGTTGGTTTGCGATTGTGGGGTACTTCGGTTTAGGGGTATTAGGTTAAGTGGTAAGGCACACAGCAGTTCTATTGAAAAGGATCCTTTTACTAGACGCTGATGCTGGGTGTTATCTATAGCCAGCATCACCGACCAATGGCATGTATAGTAAACTCCTCTTGGCGATGCCGCTATGTTGAGAGCTTGAAATATTTCGACAGGCTCACTTGACATAGCAGCGGATCCTTTGGAATATTATGTCGCCTCGTAGTACTTTCGTTGATTGGGGCCTTAGAGAGAACAATTTAAAATAAAAATTTTCGTACCTATCATATCAACCCACATTGGGAAGATGATTACAGCTGCTTTCTCTCGTTTGCATAGCTATTCTATAGAGAATGCAAACATATTCAGTAGAGGTGGCGGTTTTAATCTGCAAAAAGAAGATAAATTATCTATTTATAAACAATTTAATACACTGCAGTGGTTAAATAGATAGTTTGTGAACAAATGAAAGGGGGATAAAGTGTACAGTATAATGTCTCTTTAACAGGACATAAAACAGCTAATTACATGATTTTTCTGCAGTGTTGCAATAAATGACGATACTGAGCCATTATCAGATTTTAAAACATCGGAAAAAGGATTGAATTGTATTAGATGAAAGAAGTGCATTGTTATATACAATGGCTAACAGAATGCTGTTAAACATTATTAGTTTTCAGGCAAAAGCAATGTTAGAAATTTCTGTTTTAAACCCATTCAATAGTTTCTGAAATCATGACCCAGTTTGCAGCTTAGGAGATACCCTTTTAAAATAACTTTGTGTGTGCAAAATATATGCATATTTCCTTCTAGCTAAAATATTTATAAATATTTATAAATATTTTAATATTTCAGCTGTGTAGTGCGTTAGGATACAGAGTATGAGGTTTCTTCTGACATTGAAGCACAAATATTACTCCGCACACGGCACTTAATTCCATATTCTCTTTCTTCCCTTTGGTGAAATTCTGAGAACTTATATTTAATAATACGTTATTATTTAGTAGCCAGTTCTGTATCAAAAGTGTAAATTATAAAGTTGCTTAAAATTGCCTGCTCTATCTGAATCATGAAGGAAACAAAATGGGTTTAGTATCCCTTTAATTTACTTCCTTTCATGTAGACATATTTTTATATTTAGATTTAGTGCATTTCTTCTTTATCTTGTCTTATATGTGTGTGTAAGTGTTAGTGCATGAGTGCGTGAGTGTGTATGTAAGTATGTGAGTGTGTGTGTAATTGTGTGAGTGTGTGTATGAAAGTATGTGAGTGTGAGTGTGTAAGTGTGTGAGTATAATCCTGGTCCGGTTTACTGCTCACCATCCTAGACTGAGGGTGTGAAACATAATATATATTCCAATGCTGCTGTGTGCAGTAGAGGGAAGTTGTGCTTTAATTCAATGGTGAACGAAAGTAATTTCTGAATACATTTCTTTAATGATTATTCTGACAAAAAAGCCAAAATGAAACTTCCAAGATTCTGTGCAAAAATAAAATATTGTTGTTGAAGTTTCTTTGCTGTTTTGTTGATGCTTAGCTGAATGCCATGATAGAATACTGAGGTAGACGTATGAATGTGCACGTGTCTTGAGTACTATTTAGCAATGGTATTTTCAAAAAATATCTTTGTAACAATATTATACATTTTTAAAAACACAGCTGCAATATAGTTTGACACATGCACACTCCTATGCCCTGTCATTAAAAGGATGCTTCTACAAAGATTATGAAGATTTAGAAGTAACCATTGTAACAGAAGTATTTAAAAATTGTTTTAATTATAACTTGCAAACTCTGTCTCTGAATCTTGAAAGTTTCTTTTTGGCAACCATGTTCCTTTAAATAATGTCTCTTATTTTATTGTAATTTGTTGCAAAAGGTGGAAACTTGACAAAAGGAAGTGAACCTTATTAAGTGAAGTTTTTTGTGTCTGCAAACTCTGATTATCCATTTTCTCAGTGTAACTAAAAGTGCTATTTTCTCATCACTGTTAAGCCTTTAAGCTCTCTGTTGATGTGGAAGTATCAGCAAACATCAAAAGGAAATTCTTCACTCAAAGATCTATGTACACCAACCTCAGCATCAAGGGACCTTTCATTTGGATCATCTGCACTATACAGAACACTGCTTGAGTATTTTCATCCTATCAAGGCTTAATTTCTTTCTCTAAGTATTCTCAATGATCGCTAAAGAAGGTGCGGAAGACTTTAGGTTATGGGAAAATCAGAAATATTATAATTATTGCTAGTCCTTGACCTTGGCAATATAAAGTAAAATAAAAATCCAATTTACATGTTTTGCATCTTGTATCAGGTTTCTGGCTTTCTGTTTAGTTTTAATAAAATAAAACATTCAAAACATTTTTTAAAACAATTTAACATCTTGTTTGCTGCAATTGGTTTTCAATAGACAAACTCCATCCATAACTTGTCGATCCAGGCTTGAGTTTGCAGACAACAATGCTAGGCATGGTCATATTGTTAGTATAAAGGGCATTATATAACAGTTGTTATCTGCTAATGCTAATTAGCAACATATATGTAGCAGGGTTAGACTTGATAAGTCTGCAGTGTGATTTTCCAGCTCTGAGGATTAGAAAATACACAATTTTCAGAGTTAATAGTTAAAGGGACATGATTTTCACAAATATATTTTCTTGAGAATGTTTCAAAAATATTACAATGATTTAAAAAAATGATATATTTATGTGCTGAATAAACCAAATTTTTATGTGGGAATTGTCCCTACCAGCCAGTGAACATTAGACTCACAGGACTCAGTTAAATACAATCTTGCACTTCCTGTTCTATTTGAAATTTAAACAGATTTTACATTTACTTTTATATTCCCCACTGTTGCTCTTTTGGATACATGAAAAACATTCAGTATTGTGTGCCTTTAGCACCCAATTTACAGTTAAAACAGGAATAAGGAAATAATGCTCTGCTTCTGTCATTTGACAGCTGTTGAAGCAGAGGTGCAGGGAGACCTTTCTGACAATGGTATGGACACTACAGCTTGTGGTTGGCTGCATTACCAAAAAAATCAACCACAAATTATTTACTTTTGGCATAAAGAAATGTAAATTTGCCCAACCTTGCATACAATGTATTTTTATTGCAATTCAAATGGATTGGAATAGGAAAAGTGTTTGAAATAGACAGCTGTGCATTTCAAATACCACTTCTATGCAATTTCAATATGCACTCTGTACTTTATCACTTCAAAACACGATTTTACAGGAGCATTAAAGATATTTTTTTATTTATGCATTAGCAATTATTTACTGCATTGCAACAGACCTACTGTATATACAACATATATGTTTAAAAATCTTTTAAAACTTGCCATGTTGTTAAAACTTGGGTGTTGTATTTTTTACTTTCTTTATTGTAGCCAATAAGAGACAGATATAAACAATCTCCTGTCCATATTAACCAATCTCTGTTTAGCATGTAGAAGGAAGTGTTAGGGTTCTGTCATTCTAGTGAATTCTCTTGAACCTCTCTGGGGTGTGTGTGGAAACACCACAAAACAGGCAGACAAAATAAATAATGAAAGTGCATTGCCATTTTTTTTAAATGATGCATAATTACAATTTTATTTTAATTAATTGAATAACATTTTGAGTTTACTGTCCCTTTAACTATTAATTACATGGCAATAAGAATATAACAATTCAATGTGATATTAAAACCTGCCATGACTCCTACTCATAAAACATTTCTATGAAAGTGGCTTTGCAATTAGATTTTTACACAAAACAACTAGGTAGCTGCTAAGTTGAACATGTGAAGCTGATCGTATTTTTTGATTCGCCTTTAGCTTCCACTGACTGATTGCACAAAAGAAATGGCACACATGGATTTGTGCTTATACGGCAGTGTTTCTGAGTGCACTGTATAAAATATTGAAAGGACAGAGGTAGGGAACGGAGCCAAATTACCAAATATTTAACGTTATAAGTGATGCAAATCACATTTCATAGGGACATAGTACTTCAAATAATTTCTCTCATCCATATGAAGAAGCGTCATTTAAACATTTATTATTTGGCATGAGAAATATTCACAATGGAGGAATCAGTTTTCCAAGTGCAGGATAGATAAGAGTCCTGTTGAGATATTTGGATAGGGTCGAGGGAGTTCAGATGTAGCGTGGCCTATAGATGTGGTGAGTTTGAGGCTGATAGATGTATGGGATGCTATTTTACAATTCCCTGTATTGGTGGGAAAAATACATTTTGTTTTCTTTTTTTATACCAGTCATTTATCTCATTGTTCATTACAATGTTCACCAAGATGAGGTATTAAAGGGATATGAAAACCAAAATGTATAATTCATAATTCAGTTAGAGCATACAGTTTTAAGAAACTTTCCAATTTGCTTCTAATATCAATTTTGCTTCTGAAGAAGCACTAGGAGCTAGCTGAACACATCGGGTAAGCCAGTGACAAGAGGCAGCCACCAGGTGCTAGCTCCGAAGAGTAAATTGCAGCTCCTGAGCAAGAAAACACAGTAAATTTGACACTAGACACAAATTGGATAGTTATTTAAACCTGTACGTTCTATCTAAACCATGAAAGAAAAATGTGGGTTTCATGTCCCTTAAAAAATGTTGGCATTTTTCCTTTTTTATAATTTTCTAATAGTCATGCTCTTTTATTGAAACAGTTCTTGTATTATGAATATGAATCTTTTTTCTTTTTCTTGGTACTTATGGATATGTCATATGTCCTTGTATATTTTGATTATTGATGAAGGCGTCTTTTGTTCTCTTTAAATTGTTTCTATTAAAGGGAAACTGAACCCACATTTTTTCTTTCATGATTCAGATAGAGCATGCAATTTTTTTAAACATTTTTTTTTTTAATTAATGTTTTATACCAACAATGTATCGTGAACAATAATACAACATAATAGAAAAAAAAAACAGTAAAGAGAAGTACGGAAAATAAATACATCAACATAATTTCCAGTTAAATAGTATCCCAAACCTTCTTCACATTTTTCTTTTCCTTTGGTACTTTGTTGGGGTTTTTTGCTAATTATAACATACAAATTGTAATAACAAACAACCGGCAACTTGCCTGAAGGGTTGTAAAAAGAAAAAAAAAACAAAGAAATTAAAAGATAAAGGTTCTTGCACCTCAGCATTCTTGAAAAGATTGAGAAGATACTTAGCGCTACAATACAAATAGCCTAAAAAATAGTAAATTGAGCCTGCAATAAACTAAAAATAAAAAAGACTAAGAGGGATGAAAAAAACAACAACAACAAAATAAACAACAACACACACCCCTCCTCTGTGTTCCTCCTCTCCCCCCTCCATTCTACCAGATACCTAACAAGACTAATTCAGTATTTCTAAATGGGAATATCAGATGGTCAATTTCTCTGGGTGGAAATATTTTAATGAACTTAGACCATTTTTTAAAGAAAGCGGCTATTTCTCGGTCCGAGTTCAAGTCTGTAGCTAATTGTTCGACAAAATATTGTTCTCTAAGGTAGTTTTTAACTTCTTAACTTCCATAACTGACGGGGGGAACCTACGCTTCCATTTCTTAAAGATTACATTTCTGGCAGCAAGGATAACCAAGTTGACTAACTTACACCTAGATTTAGAGTTCTGCGTTAGCCGTCAAAAGCAGTGTTAAGGGGTCCTAACGCTGCATTTTACCGCCCGCTGGTATTTAGAGTCAGCCAGGAAAGGGTCTACCGCTCACTTCCCTACCGCGATTCCAGGCTACCGCAGATCCCCTTACGCCATTTGCGTATCCTATCTTTTCAATGGGATCTGCACAGCTGGTATTTGGAGTCTTGGGAGAAGTGAGCGGTAGACCCTCTACCGACAAGACTCCTAATGACAAAAAAAGTCAGTAGTTAAGAGCTTTATGGGCTACCACGTGAATATAAAGCTCTTAACTACTGTGCTCTAAAGTACCCTAACACCCATAAACTAACTATTTACCCCTAAACCGAGGCCCCCCGACATTGCTGCCACTGTAATAAAAATTTTTTAACCCCTAATCTGCCGACCGGACATCACCGCCACCTACGTTATACTTATGAACCCCTAATCTGCTGCCCCTAACATTGCCGACCCATATATTATATTTATTAACCCCTAATCTGCCCCCCCCAAGATTGCCGCTACCTAACTACACTTATTAACCCCATATCTGCCGACTGGACCTCGCCGCCACTATAATAAATGTATTAACCCCTAAACCGCCGCACTCCCGCCTTGCAAACACTATAATAAATTTTATTAACCCCTAATCTGCCCTCCCTAACTTCGCTGCCACCTACCTACAATTATTAACCCCTAATCTCCCGCCCGCACTGTCGCCGCTACTATAATAAAGTTATTAACCCCTAAACCTAACTCTAACCCTAACACCCCCCTAACATAAATATAATTTAAATTAAACGAAATAATATTCCTAAAATTAACTAAATTAATCCTATTTAAAACTAAATACTTACCTATAAAATAAACCCTAATATAGCTACAATATAACTAATAGTTACATTGTAGCTATTTTAGGATTTATATTTATTTTACAGGCAACTTTGTATTTATTTTAACTAGGTACAATAGCTATTAAATAGTTAATAACTATTTAATAGCTACCTAGTTAAAAAAAATACAAAATTACATGTAAAATAAATCCTAACCTAAGTTACAATTAAAACCTAACACTACACTATCATTAAATTAATTAAATAAATTACCTACAATTACCTAAAATAAAATACAATAAAATAAACTATTCTATAATACAAAAACAAACAAACACTAAATTACAAAAAATAAAAAAGAATTACAAGCAGTTTAAACTAATTACACCTAATCTAAGCCCCCTAATAAAATAAAAAAGCCCCCCAAAATAAAAAATTCCCTATCCTATTCTAAAATACAAAAGTAATCAGCTCTTTTACCAGCCCTTAAAAGGGCTTTTTGCGGGGCCTTGCCCCAAAGTAATCAGCTCTTTTGCCTGAAAATAAAAATACAATACCCCCCCAACATTACAACCCACCACTCACATACCCCTACTCTAACCCACCCAAACCCCCCTTAAAAAAATCTATCACTAACCCCCTGAAGATCTCCCTACCTTGAGTCGTCTTCACCCAGCCGAGCCGAATTCTTCATCCAAGCGGAGCAAGAAGATGTCCTCCATCCGGTAGAAGTCTTGATCCAAGCGGCAAAGAAGAAGTCCTCCATCCAGGCGAAGTCTTGATCCAAGCGGCAAAGAAGAGGTCTTCCATCCGGGCGATGTCTTCTTCCAAGCGGCATCTTCTATCTTCTTTCTTCCGGATCCATCTTCATCCCGCCAACGCGGAACATCCTCCCTCCCCGATGGACTAACGACGAATGAAGGTTCCTTTAAGGGACGTCATCAAAGATGGCGTCCCTTCAATTCTGATTGGCTGATAGAATTCTATCAGCCAATCAGAATTAAGGTAGAAAATATCTGATTGGTTGATGCAATCAGCCAATCAGATTGAAGTTCAATCCGATTGGCTGATCCAATCAGCCAATCGTATTGAACTTGCATTCTATAGGCTGTTCCGAAATTGGTATCATCAGCTTTGATAATAACTTGCTGGTGTCAAAAATATTTATATATAAATATAATATAAGTAGAGGAGAGTATTAGGGAGATCTTGTCTAAATGTTTCAAAACAGAATCTACATCCTTTTTACTGCAGTTGTTTAGCAATAGCTAAACTCCAACCACCATTTGCCATATCACGAGGCCAATACTTGTTAGCCATAAGAATTTAGCACAATACTTTTAAAGGTCTGAGAATTAGAATTTGAATTTCTTGATTGCATTTGGGTCCACACACACACACACATACAATATATATATATATATATATATATATATATATATATATATATATATATACTGTATATATAGGGAAACCAGACGTGAACTCCTTGCTCAGTGTGCTTAGACGAATATGGCTACACCTCACTGACAAGGCCCAATGAAGGCCAAAACGATTGTCTGGGGTTGCTGTGTTCTTTGTTCAGAGAGGAATTGCCTGGTATTTCGGCGCCTTTACTGACCATAATAGGCGGGATCAGACTGATGTACTACAGGAAAGGTCTACTCTGTAAAAAGCCTTACTGGGTTAAAAAGAAGCTGCACCCAGTTGGTAAATCGCCATAGAACAGGCTAACAATGGTATTGAGCCTGTTGTTCATTCCTGAGAGTGCGCTTCTCTGTGTGTGTATATATATATATATATATATATATATATACTGTATATATAGTTAGGTCCATAAGTATTTGGACACTAATGACTATGTATATATATATACTGTATATATAGTTAGGTCCATAAGTATTTGGACACTAATGAAGTTACAGTTATTCTAGCTGTTAGAAAAAAAGATTGGAGTTGTGTTATATAATGAATTTGGACTTAAAGTGTAGACTGTCAGATTTAATTTGAGGATATTACACCCAAACTGGGTGAATAGTTTAGGAATTAAAGCACGTTTTATATATAGTCCCCTCCTTGTCAAGAACTAAAAGTATTATGCAATTGGCTGAGAGGCTGCTTCATAGGGGCATATTTATCAATGTGCGAGCGGACATTATACGAAGTAGCGTATCATGTCCGCTGCACATTGATAAATACGCTGTCAGAATTTATCATTGCACCAGCAGTTCTTGTGAACTGCTGGTGCAATGCCCCCCCTCCCCTGCAGATTTGCGGCCAATCGGCCGCTAGCAGGGGGTGTCAATCAACCCAATCGTATTCAATCGGGTTGATTTCTGTCCATGGCCTCAGAGCATTCGGACAAGTTATGAAGCAGCGGCCTTTTGATACGGAGCTTAATAAATATGCCCCATAGTAATAAGTGACCTTATTCTTCTTTATTTTATTAACAATTAAGCAGTTAAAATTTCTGGCATTGATTCAAAAAGTGTAATTTGGATTTTGAAGCTGTTGCTATGAGCTCTCAATATGAGGTCATAGTTAGAATGGAAAAAAAACTCCTGAAACATTAGGGCTAGATTTATCAAAGTAATTTGCCTGTAATTTGCGGCAAAATAACACATACGCACCAATCGCCATATATATGAAAGTAATCTGCGCCTATAATTGCGAAAATCTGAAAGACACTTCTTCGCACTCCGCTTGCATTCGCCTAGGCGGACAGGCGATATCCCGAGCGCAGCAATATACATTAGCAATTGGCGTAATTTCACAGCCTGACCTACAAATACGCCCAGTGTCTTATTTATCATTGCTCTGTGCCAATAGTGAACTGTAGTTTCTCCTACAATTACGTCTTCTCTGTTTCGCCTTATATACATAGGCGAATCTCAGTAGAGCCAACATTTTCACACATCTGAAGGTGGGGTACTTTTTTATTTTAGCCAATTTGTCCATTGCTTGGCGCATGGAGGAGACTGATTCAACAACATATATGCGCTTAGAAAGGCGCACACGGGTGCTGAGAGTTTTCCTGCCCCGTTGCGGTCTGCATGCTCTGACTGATTATGAAATTAAAAAATGTTTCAGGCTCAACATATTAACTGTTTTAGATTTATATGGACTAATATGCCATGAACTAGATCCAAGCACAAGAAGGACAAGATCAATACCAGGAATAGTGAAACTATTGGCTGTGTTACATTTCTTGGCTACAGGATCTTTTCAATCAGTGTCTAGTCCAATTGTAGGAATGAGTCAGCCATCATTTTCAAGGCATATGGGTGTTGTGTTAAAGGCAATTTTAAAACATCTTAAGAAATATATATGTGTTCCAAAGACTGCAGAACAGTGGCACAGGATAAAAATTGGATTTTATAATGTTGCTGGGATTCCCAATGTGCTAGGTGCTATAGACTGCACTCACATTGCATTGGTACCACCTTCATCAGTTGAGGAACAGTACAAAATCTGAAAAAAGTTTTCACTCCTTCAATGTCCAAGCGGTGTGTAATGCAAAGCTTCAGATTTGGGAAGTGAGGTCTGGGTTTCCTGGTTCATGCCATGACTACCACATACTAAAGCAATCGCAATTATATACATCTTTCAAACGTGGGGAAATGCTCCATGGATGGCTATTAGGTAAGTGCGTTGTATATCAATATACGTGTTTGTATATTCATAATTAAATTTCCAAAAATGATATAGCTAGATATATAGGTAATATTAAAAGTTGTACGCAATTAGTGTATATTTGTTTATCGAAATATTCATTTTGATGAAATATCAATTCTTATATTCCTATTTTTTTAATAGCTGATAGCAGCTATCCTTGTCGCCCTTGACTTTTAACACCAGTACCAAATCCTAACAGCAATTCTGAAATTCGTTTTAACTAAGCACATTGAAGCACAAGGAGTGCAGTTGAGAGGACATTTGGAGTTCTGAAAATGCGTTTTCGGGCATTGGACCGCACAGGTGGTGTTTTAATGTATTCACCTGAAAAAGTCAATGACATCATACTTTTATGTAGTATGCTCCACAACATGGCAGTCCGGTGTGGAGATGTAGATAACTTAGAAATTCTGGATGTTCCACATGATGATTATTCACCACCATAATAAATAAGATAAAATACAACCCAAACTGGAGTTTCTAACCGGACACAGATAATAGAGAGATACTTAACCTGTAAGCATTTTTGTTATAACTTTTTTATTAACATAGCTGTATGAGTTATAAGCTATGCACAGTTCATTAGTAAAAAGCATTCATCCATCAAATGTAATATTGCTGTGTTTGTTTTTATCATATGTACATTGAAAGTTATTATATTTTCTCCTTATTTTACAATTTTGCCTAAAATGTATTTTCTTTGTATTCTACAGGAAACCCCACACCTTCTGAATTATCGAGTATTACGTATTTGGGAACATTTTTTTAAATGATTTTTTAAAAATCAATTAAATAAAATTTGGATTATTCATTACAAATTTTTTTGATTTCTGCTATTTATTGTAGTATTATATTTTGATGTGTGTTTGTGTGTGTGACTACAGGTCATTATCTCATTCATATCGCTATCATGTTTTTCATGATTGACGTATTATTTATTAATAGTTATAAACATCAATTACCATTTGCAAGAAAATAAAATGTAATAGAATAACAAGGGCTATCATTTAATTTCCTTAATTTGTGTTGAACATCTACTCTCAGTACAATAAAATGGAAACATTATATGAAATTACATTTTTATTTGTCAGAACTTGTTAGTATATCTCAGTGTTTCAATTTTCTTTACAAGGTCACACAATAATTCATTGTTTTTGATCAAGAGCTCATTTCTGTCGCTCAATACATCAGTTTTTCCCCGCAATAGATCATTTCGACCCCTCAATACATAATTTTTTCCCGCAATAGATCTTGTATGCTCCTCAATAGATCATTTTCTCCAACATTGGTGTGTCCAGTCCACGGCGTCATCCATTACTTGTGGAAATATTCTCTTCCCCAACAGGAAATGGCAAAGAGCACAGCAAAAGCTGTCCATATAGCCCCTCCTCAGGCTCCGCCCCCCAGTCATTCTCTTAGCCGCTCTGAACAAGTAGCATCTCCACGGAGATGGTGAAGAGTATGTGGTGTTTAGTTGTAGTTTTTTATTCTTCTATCAAGAGTTTGTTATTTTAAAATAGTGCCGGTTTGTACTATTTACTCTAAAACAGAAAGGGATGAAGAGTTCTGTTTAAAAGAGGAGTATGATTTTAGCAGCAGTAACTAAAATCAATTGCTGTTCCCACGCAGGACTGTTGAGCCCAGAGAACTTCAGTTGGGGGGAACAGTTTGCAGACTTTTCTGCTCAAGGTATGACTAGTCCATTTCTAACAAGACTGTGTAATGCTAGAAGACTGTCATTTTCCCTCTTGGGGATCGGTAAGCCATTTTCTTAGACTCTTAACAGAATGCAGGCTTATTATGGGCTATACACTGGTTGACACTCTTGTGGGCTAAATCGATTGCTTTATTTAAGTTTTTTATGAAGTTTGAAGTGATATTTCTAAACTTTTAGTGTGGGGAACGTTTTTAGATGCCAGGCAGTCATTTAGACACCTTCCCAGTCAGGAAGGGCCTTTCACTATAGTAGGCAGAGGCTCATTTTCGCGCCATAATTGCGCAGTTTCTTTTGGATGCAGTGCATGCAGCTGCATGTGAGAGGGTCTGGTGATCATTGAAAACGTTCCTGGAAGGCTTAATTTGATACTTATGCTTCTTCGGAGGCTATTTTTGGGAGAAAGGTTTTGCAAGCCGTGGTGCCTTCCGTTTAGGTAACCTGATTTGCGCCCTCCCTTCATCCGTGTCCTAAAGCTTTAGTATTGGTTCCCACAAGTAATGGATGACGCCGTGGACCGGACACACCAATGTTGGAGAAAACAGAATTTATGCTTACCTGATAAATTACTTTCTCCAACGGTGTGTCCGGTCCACGGCCCGCCCTGGTTTTTTAATCAGGTTTGAAAAATTTCTTTCTCTATACACTACAGTCACCACGGCACCCTATAGTTTCTCCTTTTTTTCTCCTAACCGTCGGTCGAATGACTGGGGGGCGGAGCCTGAGGAGCGGCTATATGGACAGCTTTTGCTGTGCTCTTTGCCATTTCCTGTTGGGGAAGAGAATATTTCCACAAGTAATGGATGACGCCGTGGACCGGACACACCGTTGGAGAAAGTAATTTATCAGGTAAGCATAAATTCTGTTTTTTTCCTTCAATAGAGGAAGCAATGCTTAAAAAGATACAATGACCTCAATCTGAGGCAACGGAGACTGCAAACTCTGATAAGGAGTTATGTATTGAAAGGTAAGGGTTTTTTTATTACATAGAATAGCATTGATTATAATACACATAAATATGTCTGCCCACTTCAATAATGAAATACACATGTCTTATCTGACATAATAGATTTACTGATCTTGTGACTATCAATTCACAGTGTCATGATTATTGTGTTAATTGTGAATAAACAAAATTTGTGGTGACAGTTATTTCTATAGTATTATTAGATGTTTGATAGTTCAGCAATTGGATGCAAACAAAAAAGGAGAAAGACAAGATGTATAAATTCATTTTTTTTTTTTTGTATATTTCTTTGATTTATAGTCAGGCAAAGAATATGTATAAAAACATTTTTTTGTATATTTATTTGATTTATAGTCAGACACGGAAGGGCACCAAGATTTCTGTGGCCAATTGCAGAGGGCCCGCCTAGAGATGCTGAATCGGACCCTCTGCCAAGGGTATTCTTAGATATCACCGAGATTCCAAACACAGGTACAACTATTACAGTTATTAAGCAATATATTTCTATTAATTGTAAGACTAGTAAAAACATCTGCAATACTGGTTTTTAAATGTAGAATGTAATAAAAATAAATAAAATACTGTAAGTATCGATAAATAGATAGAAAGATAATCGCATATAATCACTCATTGTGAATTAATTGTTTAAATTTGAAATTAAAAGATGTTAATAATTACAATTAGGAAATCGTGATGTTCCTGCGGATCTGCAAGAGTTGTCTGGCCCTGAACCACAGGAACAACAGGATGAGTCATCTGATATTGATGACGAATCTCAATCATGTAAGTGGTAGTTTATAGAGAATAGTACCGTATGAAAAAGTACATAACAATGTTTATGAAATAGATAGTTTAATCGATATTTCGATCAATAGATACATAGATCTATACTATATTTAGATTTAATTATTTTGTTGGTTAAAAACTTTTATTTTAATAATTTTGCAATAGCACATGAAGTTGGACCTATGGATGAAACCGCTCATTCTGACGTGGCTGAGGAGGAGGGAGAGGAGGAGACGCAGTCTCAAAAAGTTTATTACTGAAATAGATAGATCATTAGACAGGTATATATATTAACATTGTGCACTATAATAAAATAATAACAAAAATATTTATTGCAAACCAACTGTTGACGATTCGATTGTGGCTGAACAGGGGTCGGAGGTCGAACATATTACCAGTTCGGAGGAAGACATGGAGGAGGAAGCACCTGCCTGTAAGTTTTATTACAATATTAGTTAATAATATGTAGATAGATAGAAGATAGATAGATAAATGACATACTGTTAGTTAGATAGATAGATAGATAGATAGATAGATAGATAGATAGATAGATAGATTGAGATACTAGTAGATTTAAAGATACAGCAAAAGATAGGGGGCGCCCTAAGTCAAAATGGATGTAAATATTCAAATCTCCTTGTATAAAAGACCTAGGATGGTAAAACACAAGTTTCAATAAAGTAAATATATGAATATAAGAAAATATTTATAATATAAGGAACACCCTAGGTCTAAAATAATTAGTATGTCAATTAATATAAGCCCAAAAGGAAAAATGGACGAGTGGACAATGATCAAGCCAAACTACTAATATACAATACCAATTGCAAAATAGCGTAACAACACTCAGAAGACCAAGTGTATAAATGTCCCATATAATAAGGTGTAGTTGGAGGATCAGGGCCCAAAGATGGTTAAGGTCACAGATCCAGTCAGCTATCTGTGGACGGATCAAGGTCATGATCCAGGGTCAGCAATCTGTAGATAACATAAAGAAACAGAAGCGCCACATGGCCTAGTATTGTATGAATGGGAGATGAGATGTATCTATGTGTGGTCAATTACACTCACATTCGATGGCGCACCCCTAGTGGTGCAAATGGAACTGACTGGGATCAAAACAGTCACTCAGCAGACTGACCTTTAGTGTTGGTACAGCAATCTGTAGGTGATGTGAAAAGACAAACACGCCAATATGGCCTAGTACTGTATGATAACAGTATATAAGTGATAAAGGTTGCACTCTCGTGTGGTTAAGCACCCCTCTTGGTGCAAATGTAGCAGACTTTGACTAAACAGTCACTCAGCAGAATGGCCTCCGGTGTAACAGGATACTTATTCAGGATACTTATTCAGCTAAGGAATAAAGTCCATAAATTTGAGGATGTAGAATAAAAATAAAGGGGTGGAAGCAAGTGTTAAGTATAAAAACTTACTTTATTAAAATAGATAAAAAACAAGCAAGCATTTCTCAGCTGTTAGCTATCTGTTTCATCAGGCTTAATAACATGGTAATAAATCACTTACTATATATAACCAAACACATAATCAAAGAGAATATCCACACCTGTGAGTGGATGTAAACTAAGCCAAATGGTTGTCATGACAGCAGAGAACAACAATATCAATATGCAGGAATCATGACCAATGGTAACAATAATTCAAATCAGAAGTAATAACTTCCTATGGTATGTAAACTCAATGTGGATGTAATCATCAATATTCAGTAATACATGATTTCCATACATAGTGATTGTACAGAACAAAACAATAAAATATAACATTTAGTATTGAGTGAAGAATGGTAAAATAAATAGACACCTAAAATAACATATAACATAAATCTAATTAACAAACAATATTTGACAAAATTTAAAAATGATAGATAGATAAATTGAGATACTGGTAGATTGAAAGATAGATAGATAGATACATTGAAATACAGATAGATAGATAGATAGATAAATTGAGATACTGGTAGATTGAAAGATAGATAGATAAACTTAAATACAGATAGATAGATAGATAGATAGATAGATAGATAGATAAATTGAAATATAGATATATAGATAGATAGATGTTTTAATACATTGAGAGGAAGACAGACTCAAAATAATTATTCTAATTTCTCATATTTATTTCAGTACCAACAAATGAAGAAGTGACACTCAACAAAAATGATTTAGTACAGTTTTTAATAGAAACCGAGAAACAGCTCACGGACATGCTAAATAAAGTTATATTTGCACAACAAACTTTAGAATCTATCGGCTAGATTACGAGTTGTGCATTAGGCTGAAAAAGCAGCGTTAACAGGTCCTAACGCTGCTTTTTCCCTACCGTTGCCATTACGAGTCTTGCAGGTATAGGGGCACTGCACACTTCTTTGGCCTTACCGCAAAACGACTTACGTAAACTTCGTAAAGTCTTTTTTCTATGGGAATTCCATAGCGCTGATATTATGAGTCTGTCCTGGGAGGCCAAAAAGTCAGCGATACATCCTCTACCTCCAAGATCCCTGACGCATTTAAAAGTCAGTAGTTAAGAGTTTTATGGTACAACACTGTATCATAAAACTCATAACTAAAGTGCTAAAAAGTACACTAACACACATAAACAACCTATTAAACCCTAAACCGAGGCCCTCCCGCATCGCAAACACTAAAATACATTTTTTAACCCCTAATCTGCCGCTCCGGACATCGCCGCAACTATAATAAACATATTAACCCCTAAACCGTCGCACTCCCGCCTCCCAAACACTAGTTAAATATTATTAACCCCTAATCTGCTGTCCCTAACATCGCCGCCACCTACCTACATTTATTAACCCCTAATCTGCCGCCCCAATGTCGCCGCCACTATACTAAATGTATTAACCTCTAAACCTAAGTCTAACCCTAACTTAAATATAATTTAAATGAATCTAAATAAAAATTAATATTATTACCTAAATAAATACCTTTAAAATTAAATACTTACCAATAAATAAATAAATAAATAAATAAATAAATAAATAAATAAATACCTTTAAAACTAAATACTTACCTATGAAATAAACCCTTAGCTAGCTACAATATAACTAATAGTTACATTGTATCTAGCTTAGGGTTTATATTTATTTTACAGGCAAGTTTGTATTTATTTTAACTAGGTAGAATAGTTATTAACTATTTACTAACTACCTAGCTAAAATAAATACAAAAGTACCTGCAAAATAAAACCTAACCTAAGTTACAATAACACCTAACACTACACTACAATTAAATACATTAACTAAATTAGCAACAATTAAATAAATTAAATTAGCTAAAGTACAAAAAAAATACTAAATTACAGAAAATAATCAACAAATTACAAGATATTTAAACTAATTACACCTAATCTAATAGCCCTATCAAAATAAAAAACAGCCCCCCCAAAATAAAAAAAACCCTAGCCTAAACTAAACTACCAATAGCCCTTAAAAGTAATCAACTCTTTTACCTGTAAAAAAAATACAAACAACCCCCCAACAGTAAAACCCACCACCCACACAACCAACCCCCCAAATAAAATACTATCTAAAAAAACCTAAGCTCCCCATTGCCCTGAAAAGGGCATTTGGATGGGCAGAAGTCTTCATCCAGACGGCATCTTCTATCTTCATCTATCCGACGCGGAGCGGGTCCATCTTCAAGACATCCGACGTGGAGCATCCGCTTCAAACAAAGTCTTTTTACTGAACGACGGTTCCTTTAAGTGATGTCATCCAAGGTGGCGTCCCTTAAATTCCGATTGGCTGATAGAATTCTATCAGCCAATCGGAATTAAGGTAGAAAAAATCCTATTGGCTGATGCAATCAGCCAATAGGATTGAAGTTCAATCCTATTGGCTGATCCAATCAGCCAATAGGATTGAGCTCACATTCTATTGTACATTCTATCAGCCAATCGGAATCTAAGGAACGCCATCTTGGATGACGTCATTTAAAGGAACTGTCATTCAGTAAGAAGACTTCGTTTGAAGAGGATGCTCTGCGCCGGATGTCTTGAAGATGGACGATGGATGAAGATAGAAGATGCCATCTGGATGAAGACTTCTGCACGTCTGGAGGACCACTTTGCCCGGCTTGGATGAAGACTTCTCCCAGCTTCGTTGAGGACTTCGGCCCGGTTGGATGAAGACTTCTGCCGCTTCCTTGAGGATGGATGTCCGGTCTTCAGAACAGTAAGTCGATCTTCAGTGGGTTAGTGTTAGGTTTTTTTAAGGGTGTATTGGGTGGGTTTTATTTTTTAGCTTAGGGTTTGGGCCACAAAAGAGCTAACTGCCCTTTTAAGGGCAATGCCCATCCAAATGCCCTTTTCAGTTCAATGGGGAGCTTAGGTTTTTTTAGATAGTATTTTATTTGGGGGGGTTGGTTGTGTGGGTGGTGGGTTTTTACTGTTGGGGGGTTGTTTGTATTTTTTTTTTACAGGTAAAAGAGCTGATTACTTTGGGGCAATGCCCCGCAAAAGGCCCTTTTAAGGGCAATTGATAGTTTAGTTTAGGCTAGGGTTTTTTTTTTATTTTGGGGGGCTTTCTTTATTTTGATAGGGCTATTCGATTAGGTGTAATTAGTTTAAATATCTTGTAATTTGTTTATTATTTTCTGTAATTTAGTGGGGGGGGGTTTGTACTTTAGCTAATTTAATTTATTTCATTGTTGTTAATTTAGTTAATTTATTTAATTGTAGTATAGTGTTAGGTGTTATTGTAACTTAGGTTAGGTTTTATTTTACAGGTACTTTTGTATTTATTTTAGCTAGGTAGTTATTAAATAGTTATTAACTATTTAATAACTATTCTACCTAGTTAAAATAAATATTTTATAGAGGTCTAGCATGATAAATATGGAGAAGTCACATTACAATCAGCGGGATTAATCATAATACTCCACAGCTCGCCAGTTTCAAAAAGCACAGGATTACGAGCTGTTTAATGATAAATATAAGCGCATATGTGCGCCCTTGCAGAGGTTGAGATGAGGTGCAGTTACCGGCGCACGTAATAGACACTACGACTTGCCTTTGATAAATCTACCTCTAGGAGTGGACAAGTCAATTCTTGAAAAGAAGGAAAAAACAGCAACATCAAAAGGCCTGGATGACGATAGAAGACAACAGTGATGGTTGATAACAAAATGATTTCCTTGGGGAAGAAAACCCCCTTCACAACATCTAACCAAGTCAAGAACACTCTCTGGGATTTAGGTGTGTCATTGTCAAAGTCTACAATCAGGAGAACATTTCATGAAAGTAAATAATGAGGATTTACCAAAAGAATAGGAAGGCCAGATTAGACTTTACCAGAAAACACACAAACAAGTCTGCCCAGTTCTGGAACAATCTTATTTAGTCAGATGAAGCTAAGATCAATCTATACCAGAATGATTTGAACAGAACTGTATGGAGAACGGAAGTAACAGCTCATGATCCGAAGCATAACACATCTGTTAAACATGGTGGGGGTATTGTTAGGGCATGAGCATGTATGGCTGGCAATTGAATTGAGTCACTAGTGTTTATTGATGATGGGACTGCTGACAGAAGCAACAGGGTGAATTCTGAAGTGTATAGTGCTATACTATCTGTTTAGATTCAGCCAAATGATAAAAGGACAATGCTTCGCATTACAGATGGAGAAAGACCCAAAAATGTATTATGAAATCAACCAAAGAGCTTTTCAAGGCATAGAAGTGAAATAATCCTGAATGGCTGAGTCAGTCAACTGAGCTCAACCCAATTGAATATGCTTTTCACTTGCTAAAGACAAAACAGCAACTTAAAGAGGCAGTCAACGCCAACATTGTTATTGCTTAAAAATGCCTTTACTATCCATTCCCCAGCTTTGCACAACCAACATTATTATATTAATATACTTTTTAACATTTAAACCTCTACATTTCTGATTGTTTCTAAACCCCTACAGACAGCCTCTTATCACATGCTTTTGTATTAGCTTTTCACAACAGGAGACTGCTAATCCATGTGGGCCATATAGATAAGATTGTGCTCTCTCCAGTGGAGTTGTGGCTGACACTGCACTAGCTGGCTAAAATGCAAGTCAAAAGATAATAAATAAAAAGTCATGTGATCAGGGGCAGTCTCAAGAGACTTAAATACAAGGTAATCACAGAGGTAAAAAAGTATATTAATATAACAGTATTGGTTATGCAAAACTGGGGAATGGGTAATAAAGGGATTATCTATCTTTTTAAACAATTATAATTTTGGAGTTGACTGTCCCTTTAAGACAGCTACAGTAAAGACCTGGCAATGCATCACCAGGGAGGAAACCCAGGCCCTTGTGATGTTCAGAGGTTCCAGATTTCAAGCTGTCAATCACTGCAAAGGATTTTCAAGCAACTATTATAAAATGATACATGTATTTATGATTGTTAGTTTGTCCAATTACTTTTGAGCCACAGGAAAATGGGGGGGGGGGGGGGGGAATTGTATGTGAAAATAGCTGTGATTCTTATCGGTTTATGCAACATTTTTGCTAAACCCCTTGAATTAAATCTAAAAGCCAGCACAGTAATAATCTTAATTGCTTCAAGTAACATCCATTGAGGTGGCATACAGAGCCAAACTATAAAAAAGTGTGCAGTGTATAAATACTTATGGGCCTAACTGAATATGTATGTGTGTATCTGTGTGTGTGTGTGTGTGTGTGTGTGTGTATGTGTGTGTGTATGTGGGTGTGTATCTGTGTGTGTATATTTGTGTGTGCGTATATCTGTGTGTGTATGTGAGTGTGTATATATATATATATATATATATATATATGTGTGTGTGTGTGTGTGTGTATATATATATATGTGTGTGTGTGTGTGTATGTGGGTGTGTATCTGTGTGTGTGTGTATATCTGTGTGTGTGTATGTGAGTGTGTCTCTGTGTGTGTGTGTGTGTGTATATATATATATATATATACAGTATACAGTATATGTGTGTGTGTGTCATTATGCAGATTACCACCTTTGCAAGCTTATGAGGAGTACAATTATTGTAGACAGCATTGAAACTATTTTGTATGTCAATTTTTGTGGTGTGTGTGTCTGTATGTGTGTCACAGTCCATCAATACAACTATGAGATGTGTCCTGATCAACCAATGAGCAATTTTTCCCTAAGAATAAATGTGCCTAAACCATACTTTTGCTATCAGTTTAAATTTTCATGGGGGAAACAAAATGAACAATTAATTCATTTTATATAAAAGTATAGTACAGCATATATTTATTACAATTAAACTGTACTCTCAGACCCTACAACACTAATGTGACACTAAAAAGTTTGTGCAACCCTGGAATACAGTTTTTATGTAGTTCCCCCTTTTGTCTGAGCATTTTGTAAATTTCAATGATTTATAAAAGTAAAAAATGAAATACTGTGTATTGTCAGCTCACTCTGTGTTTTCATAACACAAGAGTCGTTTTGTTGTTTGCTTAATCTCTAGACATGTGCAGCGTCTAGGAGCGGATGTTCTACTGCTCACATGTAAGCCCAGACTGTGCATCCTCGTGCAGAGAGCTCAGTCTAATTCCACTCTCAGACTTCTCCGTTTTTATTTTCATCAAAGGGAGGACAAATCCTTAAGGGCTTATTGCTAATGCAAGGTCGCTTATAATAATAAGAATAGGCGAGAGAAGGTTTCAGATACTTAATGGCAGTTTATAATTATAAAGGAAACTTTAATATATTAATGCTGAGGGTATTTGTTTGAAAATGATTATAGAACATGACCTTTTCATTTTTCCTTTCAGAGACAATAAACAAGCTTCATTATCTACTCTAATGACCTCATTACACGTTGTATAACAATCTTTTATGCCTAGATTTGCTGGCTAATCAAAGGTGAAAAACAGAAGGTTCTTAAAGTCTTGTTCATTAAGCTTTACCCTCTGTGTTCTAGTGCCTAAATCACACAGATAGGGTTGCCACCTTTCTTGGCAGAAAATACCGGCCATGCTAATTAACATAAATGTGCATAAATCATTAAACAGCATTACTCAAAAACTAAAGCTGATAGGACTGATTTTAAATGCTCATTTGTTTATAACTGGTATTCATCACACACAGAACACGTTTCACTTTGACAGGGGCTTTCTTTCAATATTTATTATTTCTTTTCTACATTGACATTAACCTTAAAAATACCGGTTGTGTCGGTAAAATATCGGCTGGGTGGCAACCCTACACACAGATGTACAACAGTTTATATCTTTGTATTAAAGGGACATAACACACAAAAATGTTCTTTCATGATTCAGATACTTCTATTATCACATTTGCTTCATTCTCTCAGTATCCTTTGTTGGAAAAGTAGCAATGCAGTACTGGGAACTAGCTGAACATATCAACAGGAATATAAGTGGAGCTACCAATCAGCAGCTAGCTCCCAGTAGTGCATTGCTGCTCCTGAACCTATCTAGCTATGCTTTTCAACTAAGCATACCAGGAGAACAAAGCAAATTAAATCAAAGAACTAAATTGGAAGGTTGATGTGCATGCAATATTCCTTTGTATTATACATCATGTACACTTTGCATAGTCAGACATCCAGGGCAGCCCATACATCAGGACAGATTGTCAAGCCTTTTTGGGGTCAAAACTGTGATTGTCTCAGAAAAATCAGGGCACGTAACAAGTATGAACAATGTGCAGTATCTTTGAGAAATGTGGGCTCTGATCTAGAGCCAAAGTTAATGTTTAGTCAATTAGTTATGATTTTATCTTATGCTAGAATAAATGTGTAAAAACGATGTTTAATAAATGAGTAGGATTTATAAAAGAGCTAGAAAGGTTCTGTTAATTAACAGCATTTATTTATAACAATTACAGACTATGTGGCCCATTTATCATTGTGCGGGCGGACATGATACGCTGTAACGGATTATGTCTGCTGCACATCGATAAATGCAGACAGCATACACTGTTGGCATTTATCATTGCACATTTCTCGTGAAATGCTTGTGCAATGCTGCCCCCTGCAGATTCGCAGCTAATTGGCCGCTAGCAGGGGGTGTCAATCACCCAAAGGAGGCTCAAGTGGTCCATCAGAGGTCAGGGAGTGGGCGGTAGGGGACGAGACCGCTACACTATGGCAACATTTTAGGGAGTGGGAAGGAGGGAGAGGGCAATAAGAGTTGGGAAAGGGATCTGATAAGGGGAGAGTATTGAGGGGGGCAGCTACACTACGGAAAAACATGTTTTATTAAAATTTTTTACAAAAATGAAGCCCAATTTTACTACAAACTGGGTACTGGCAGACAGCTGCTAGTACCTAAGATGGCCGCAAATAGGTAGAGCGGGAGGGTTAGAGAGCTGTGTGGGGGGGATCAGGGAGGTTGGGGTTTAAGGGAGGATCCTACACTGAAGAAACTATATATATATATATATATATATATATATATATATATATGTTTAAAAAAGCCTTTTATTTTAGTACTGGCAGACTTTCTGCTAGTACTTAAGATGGGGGTGACCATTATGGGGTGGGGGAGAGAAGAGAGCTGTTTGAGAGGGATTAGGGAGGGATCAGGGGGTGAGATGTGTCAGGTGGGAGGGTAATATATACACTAAAGCTTAAATTAACCCTACAAGCTACCTAATTAACACCTTCACTGGTGGGATAATACAAGAGTGGTGCGCAGCTGCATTTAGGGGCCTTCTTATTACCAAAAAGCAATGCCAAAGCCATATATGTCTGCTATTTCTGAACAGATCCCAGAGAAGCATTTACAACCATTTGTGCCATAATTCCACAAACTGTTTGTAAAAAATTTCAGTGAGAAACCTAAAGTTTGTGAAAATGTTAGCAATTTTTTTTTTTATTGGATCGCATTTGGAGGTTAAATGGTGGCATGAAAAATACCAAAAATGGGCGTAGATCAATACTTTGGGTTGTCTACTAAAAAAAATATATACATGTGAAGGGTTATTCAGGGATTCCTGACATATATATCAGTGTTACAATGTAACTTTTGCTAATTTTGAAAAAAAATGGTTTAGCATAGGTGTTTTTTGGTGGTTGTAGATGAGTAAGAGATTTTGGGGGTCAAAGTTAGAAAAAGTGTGTTTTTTTCAATTCTTTCATCATATAATTTTCATTTTATAATTATTTATAGTAAATTATATGATATGATAAAAATAATGGTATCTTTAGAAAGTCCATTTAATGGTGAGAAAAATTGTAAATAATATGTGTGGATACAGTAAATGAGTAAGAGGAAAATTACAGCTAAACACAAACACCGCAGAAATGTAAAAATAGCCCTGGTCCTTAAAGGGACACGGAAACAAAAAAATTTCTTTTGTGATTCAGATAGAGCATGTAATTTTAAGCAACTTTCTAATTTACTCCTATTATCAATGTTTCTTTGTTCTCTTGCTATCTTTATATAAAAAAGAAGGAATCTAAGCTTTTTTCTTGGTTCAGAACTCTGGACAGCAGTTTTTGATTTGTGGATTTATCCACCAATCAGCAAGGACAACCTAGGTTGTTCACCAAAAATGGGCCGGCATCTAAACTTACATTTTTGCATTTCAAATAAAGATACCAAGAGAATAAAGAACATTTGATAATAGGAGTAAATTAGAAAGTTGATTAAAATGTCATGCTCTATCTGAATCACAAAAGAAAAAATTTGGGTTCAGTGTCCCTTTAAGGGAAGGAAATTGAAAAATGGTCTGGTCCCTAAGGGGTTCAACAAATTTATAGTTCCGCCGTCAGCTTGCTATGGATATGCCCCAGGAAATACGCTTTCCTTTTTTGGCATTTGTTTATATAGGATGCATTATGAAATGTACACAATCAGTGAATCAATTAACTGTTAAAAAAAAAAGTGTTAACACAAATGATAAATATATTATTCTATAGATATAATGCAGTACTTGGCCAAGCTCCCCTCTAGACTCATCAAAACATTCAGGGATGTAACAATAGGGGTCTCAGAGGTCTGAATTGAGACTGGGCCCAAACATCTAGGGGACCCTTAAGGCCAGGCAATCAGTAGAAGCATCACTACAGGGGGCTTGGGGGGCCTTGGCTCCAACTTCACATTGTCTGGCCCCTCTATGTGCCCCCCTGCATACAGGATAGTGTATGGATTTTCCTTTAGGATCTGGTGGCAGGGATTGCAAGATGGTCATCACAGTATTGTTGTATAGAAAAACTTGCAAATCCTCTGGTGCAGACTAAACCAAGAAGGAACGATAACTAGTAGTGACAGAGAAGTAGCTTTTCTTTCTTTCATGTAATTAGCAAGAGTCCATGAGCTAGTGACGTATGGGATATACATTCCTACCAGGAGGGGCAAAGTTTCCCAAACCTTAAAATGCCTATAAATACACCCCTCACCACACCCACAATTCAGTTTTACAAACTTTGCCTCCGATGGAGGTGGTGAAGTAAGTTTGTGCTAGATTCTACGTTGATATGCGCTCCGCAGCAAGTTGGAGCCCGGTTTTCCTCTCAGCGTGCAGTGAATGTCAGAGGGATGTGAGGAGAGTATTGCCTATTTGAATGCAGTGATCTCCTTCTACGGGGTCTATTTCATAGGTTCTCTGTTATCGGTCGTAGAGATTCATCTCTTACCTCCCTTTTCAGATCGACGATATACTCTTATATATACCATTACCTCTGCTGATTCTCGTTTCAGTACTGGTTTGGCTTTCTACAAACATGTAGATGAGTGTCCTGGGGTAAGTAAATCTTATTTTCTGTGACACTCTAAGCTATGGTTGGGCACTTTGTTTATAAAGTTCTAAATATATGTATTCAAACATTTATTTGCCTTGACTCAGAATGTTCAACTTTCCTTATTTTCAGACAGTCAGTTTCATATTTGGGATAATGCATTTGAATTAATCATTTTTTTCTTACCTTCAAAAATTTGACTCTTTTTTTCCTGTGGGCTGTTAGGCTTGCGGGGGCTGAAAATGCTTCATTTTATTGCGTCATTCTTGGCGCGGACTTTTTTGGCGCAAAAATTCTTTTCCGTTTCCGGCGTCATACGTGTCGCCGGAAGTTGCGTCATTTTTTGACGTTATTTTGCGCCAAAAATGTCGGCGTTCCGGATGTGGCGTCATTTTTGGCGCCAAAAGCATTTAGGCGCCAAATAATGTGGGCGTCTTATTTGGCGCTAAAAAATAAGGGCGTCGCTTTTGTCTCCACATTATTTAAGTCTTATTTTTTCAGTGCTTCTGGTTGCTAGAAGCTTGTTCTTTGGCATTTTTTCCCATTCCTGAAACTGTCATTTAAGGAATTTGATCAATTTTGCTTTATATGTTGTTTTTTCTCTTACATATTGCAAGATGTCTCACGTTGCATCTGAGTCAGAAGATACTACAGGAAAATCGCTGTCTACTGCTGGAGCTACCAAGCTAAGTGTATCTGCTATAATTTTTGGTATCTGTTTCTCCAGCTGTTGTTTGTATTGCATGTCATGACAAACTTATTAATGCAGATAAAATTTCCTTTAGTACTGTTACATTACCTGTTGCTGTTCCGTCAACATCTAATTTTCAGAGTGTTCCTGATAAACATAAGAGATTTTATTTTTTAAATCCATTAAGAAGGCTATGTCTGTTATTTCTCCTTCTAGTTTACATAAAAGTCTTTTAAAACTTCTCTTTTTTCAGATGAATTTTTAAATGAACATCATCATTCTGATACTGATAATGGTTCTTCTGGTTCAGAGGTTTCTGTCTCAGAGGTTGATGCTGATAAATCTTTGTATTTGTTCAAGATGGAATTTATTCGTTCTTTATTTAAAGAAGTATTAATTGCATTAGAAATAGAGGATTCTGGTCCTCTTGATTCTAAATCTAAACGTTTAAATAAGGTTTTTAAATCTCCTGTAGTTATTCCAGAAGTGTTTAATCTCCCTGATGCTATTTCTGAAGTAATTTCCAGGGAATGGAATAATTTGGGTAATTCTTTTACTCCTTCTAAACGTTTAAGCAATTATATCCTGTGCCATCTGACAGATTAGAGTTTTTTTGGGACAAAATCCCTAAGGTTATGGGGCTGTCTCTACTCCTGCTAAATGTGCTACTATTCCTACGGCAGATAGTAATTCTTTTAAGGATCCTTTAGATAGGAAAATTGAATCCTTTCTAAGAAAAGCTTACTTATGTTCAGGTAATCTTCTTAGACTTGCTATATTTTTAGCGGATGTTGCTGCAGCTTCAACTTTTTGGTTAGAAGCTTTAGCGCAACAAGTAACAGATCATAATTTTATAGCATTATTATTATTCTATAACATGCTAATAATTTTATTGGTGATACCATCTTTTGATATCATTAGAGTTGATGTCAGGTATATGTCTCTAGCTATTTTAGCTAGAAAAGCTTTATGGATTAAACTTGGAATACTGATATGTCTTCTAAGTCAACTTTGCTTTCCCTTTCTTTCCAGGGTAATAAATTATTATTTCAACTGTTTCTGGAAGGAAGGGAACTTTTTTACCAAAGGATAAAAAATCTAAGGTAAATTTATGTCTAATTATCATTTCGTTCCTTTCCTCACAATAAGGAACAAAAGCCTGATCCTTCATTCTCAGGAGCGGTATTAGTTTGGAAACTATTTCCAGTTTGGAATATATCCAAGCCTTTTAGAAAACCTATAGCCAGCTCCTAAGTAACCATGAAGGTGCAGACCTTATTCCAGCTCAGCTGGTATGAGGCAGATTACGTTTTCTTCAAAGAAATTTTGATCAATTCCGTTCTCAATTTCTGGTTTCAGAACATTGTTTCAGAAAGGTACAGAATTGGCTTCAGTTAAGGCCTCCTGCTAAGAGATTTTTTTCTTTCCCGTGTCCTAGTTAACACAGCAAAGGCTCAGCATTTCTGAAATGTGTTTCAGATCTAGAGTTGGCTGGAGTAATTATGCCAGTTCCAGTTCTGGAACAGGGGCTGGGGTTTTATTTTATCTCTTCATTGTACTAAAGAAGGTCAATTCCTTCAGACCAGTTTCGGATCTATCAATATTGAATCGTTATGTAAGGATACCAACATTCAAGATGGTTACTGTAGGACTGTCCTGCCTTTTGTTTAGCAAGGGCATTATATGTCTACAATAGATTTACAGGATGTGTATCTACATATTCCGATTCATCCAGATCACTTTTTGTGTCAGAGATTCTCTTTTTAGACAAGCATTACCAGTTTTGTGGCTCTACCGTTTGGCCTAGCCTCAGTTCCAAGAATTTTTTTCAAAGGTTCTCGGTGCCCTTCTTTCTGTAATCAGAGAACAGGGTTTTTTGGTATTTCCTTATTGGACAATATCTGGGTACTTGCTCAGTCTTCTCATTTTCGAAGAATCTCATACGAATCGACTTGTGTTGTTTCTTCAAGTTCATGGTTGGAGGATCAATTTACCATTCAGTTAATTGATTCCTCAGACAAGTGTAACCTTTTTAGGTTTCTAGAATAGATTCAGTGTCTATGACTCTGTCCTTGTCAGACAAGAGAAGTTTAACATTGATATCAGCTTGTCAAAACCTTCAGTCACAATCATTCCCTTTGGTAGCCTTATGCATGGAAATTTTAGGTCTTAGGACTGCCGCATTAGATGCGATCTCCTTTGCTCGTTTTCACATGCGACCTCTTCAGCTCTGTATGCTGAACCAATGGTGCAGGGATTACTCAAAGATATCTCAATTAATATCTTTAAACCGATTATACGACACTCTCTGACATGGTGGGCAGATCACCATCGTTTAGTTCAGGGGGCTTCTTTGTTCTTCCGACCTGGACTATAATCTCAACAGATGCAAGTCTTACAGGTTGGGGAGCTGTGTGGGGGTATCTGACGGCACAAGGGGTTTGGGAATCTCAGGAGGTGAGATTTCCGATCAATATTTTGGAACTCCGTGCAATTTCAGAGCTCTTCAGTCTTGGCCTCTTCTGAAGAGAGAGTTGTTCATTTGTTTTCAGATAGACAATGTCACAACTGTGGCATACATCAATCATCAAGGAGGGACTCACAGTCCTCTGGCTATGAAAGAAGTATCTCGAATTTTGGTTTGGGCGGAATCCAGCTCCTGTCTAATCTCTGCGGTTCATATCCCAGGTATGGACAATTGGAAAGCGGATTATCTCAGTCGCCAAACGTTGCACCTGGGCGAATGGTCTCTTCACCCAGAGGTATTTCCTCAGATTGTTCAAATGTGGGAACTCTCAGAAATAGATCTGATGGCTTCTCATCTAAACAAGAAACTTCCCTGGTATCTGTCCGGATCCAGGGATCCTCGGGCGGAGGCAGTGGATGCATTATCTCTTCCTTACAAGTGTCATCCTGCCTATATCTTTCCGCCTCTAGTTCTTCTTCCAAGGGTATTCTTAATATTCTAAAGGAATGCTCGTTTGTCCTGCTGGTAGCTCCAGCATGGCCTCACAGGTTTTGGTATGCGGATCTTGTCCGGATGGCCTCTTGCCAGCTGTGGACTCTTCCGTTAAGATCAGTCTTTCTGTCTCAAGGTTCTTTTTTCCATCAGGATCTCAAAACCTTAATTTTAAGGTGTGGAGTTTGAACGCTTGATTCTCGGTCAAAGAGGTTTCTCTGACTCTGTGATTGATACTATGTGACAGGCTCGTAAATCTGTATCTAGAGAGATATATTATAGAGTCTGGAAGAATTATATTTCTTCAGGATGGTTTAGATAAAGGTTTGTCCGCAAGTTTCTTGAAAGACAAATCTCTGCTCTTTCTGTTCTTTTTCACAGAAGGATTGCTAATCTTCCTGATATTCATTGTTTTGTACAAGCTTTGGTTCATATAAAACCTGTCATTAAGTCAATTTCTCCTCTTTGGAGTTTGAATTTGGTTCTGGGGGCTCTTCAAGCTTCTCCTTTTGAACCCATGCATTCTTTGGTCGTTATATTACTTTCTTGGAAAGTTTTGTTTCTTTTGGCCATCTCTTCTGCCAGAAGAGTCTCTGAATTATCTACTCTTTTTTGTGAGTCTCCTTTTCTGATTTTGCATCAGGATAAGGCGGTGCTGCGAACTTCTTTTGAATTTTTTACCTAAGGTTGTGAATTCTAACAACATTAGTAGAGAAATTGTGGTTCCTTCATTATGTCCTAATCCTATGAATTCTAAGGAGAAATCATTGCATTCTTTGGATGCTGTTAGAGCTTTGTATTATTATGTTGAAGCTACTAAGTCTTTCCGAAAGACTTCTAGTCTATTTGTCATCTTTTCTGGTTCTAGAAAAGACCAGAAAGCTTCTGCCATTTCTTTGGCATCTTGGTTGAAATCTTTATTTCATCATGCCTATGTTGAGTCGGGTAACACTCCGCCTCAAAGGATTACAGCTCATTCTACTAGGTCAGTTTCTACTTCCTGGGCATTTAAGAATGAAGCTTCGGTTGATCAGATTTGCAAAACAGCAACTTGGTCCTCTTTGCATACTTTTACTAAATTCTACCATTTTGATGTGTTTTCTTCTTCTGAAGCAGTTTTTGGTAGAAACGTACTTCAGGCAGTGGTTTCAGTTTGAATCTTCTGCTTATGTTTTTTCATTAAAATTTTATTCTGGGTGTGGATTATTTTCAGCAGGAATTGGCTGTCTTTATTTTATCCCTCCCTCTCTAGTGACTCTTGTGTGGAAAGATCCACATCTTGGGTAATCATTATCCCATACGTCACTAGCTCATGGACTCTTGCTAATTACATGAAAGAAAACATAATTTATGTAAGAACTTACCTGATAAATTCATTTCTTTCATATTAGCAAGAGTCCATGAGGCCCACCCTTTTTGTGGTGGTTTTGATTTTTTTGTATAAAGCACAATTATTCAAATTCCTTATTTTATATGCTTTCGCACTTTTTTCTTATCACCCCACTTCTTGGCTATTCGTTAAACTGAATTGTGGGTGTGGTGAGGGGTGTATTTATAGGCATTTTAAGGTTTGGGAAACTTTGCCCCTCCTGGTAGGAATGTATATCCCATACGTCACTAGCTCATGGACTCTTGCTAATATGAAAGAAATGAATTTATCAGGTAAGTTCTTACATAAATTATGTTTTCTCCTGTGTGGAAACCAGCTCAGCTACTGATGATGGCAAACAAGAGGGAGAGAGGGTCCCACCTCAGCCTTTGCCCTGACATCCAGTGACGTCTAGTTACACTCCTGCAAACAGTATATGGACTGGAGTGCTAACCTGGACAAATTATAGCTCTAAATTATTGTGTATTATTTGTGTATCTCCTGATAAGGGTAATTGCCAATTAGGCATTTCCTGCTAAAGCTCACTGGCTGTTCGGTACTTCCTCCTATGGCTGACTGGCTGTTCTGTACTGATTGGCTCTTGTTAGGAATGTCCTGTTAGGACATCTTATTTTGTTTGCTATTAACTTTTAGGCTACTGCTTCATGTTTATTTTAAACATATACAATTTTATAAAAGTGTAATTTTTTTTTTTTAGATATACAGTTATCCTGAATGTCTCTTTTGCCTCTGCACTGACTCTTGCATGCTTAGTTATAATGTGAACAATGTGAGCACTTGTCACATGGATAACAGGTTTTGCATAAACCCCCACCATGTCATGAGTCACACATTATTCCTCTGAGTTGAATTAAATAGCCCTGGGAGAGAAAAGAGGATTAGGACAACACAATATACAGTACATATGAGAGACAGCCTCACTGCAGTATCTCTCCAAACGAGCACAGATAACAGCTGCAGTTTAACCATAATTGTTAAGAGCAGGTTTTAAGTTGTCCACTTAGGGAATGCCAACTGCTACTTGGAAGGTGTTTGGAATAAGCTGTCTAAAGAAAGTATGTTTATTCTTTATACCAGATTTATTGGAGGCTTAAGTGGGTACACAACATAAAAGGCTGAAAAAATAAATCCTATTCTTTCACATATTGTTTAGTCAGTAAATGCCACATTCACATTTCGAATACAATATCTTTGTTTTACTATTAATATGTTTCTTTTATATTGACATTTTTTATGAAAGGTAAATGTCTTTCTCTTTTTTTTTTACTGAAAAGTCTTTGTATTGAAGCAATGAATAGCTTCCCTGGGTTGACTGAATCATATATTACATTTCTCCTCCGGATATTTCAGATTAACTCCTTGTTTGTAGAGTTCTAACTTCTGACCAATCTAAGGGGAAATCATACATTTATTCTATAATGCATATTGGGTTCCAGTGCAAGATCATTTTGGCCTCCCTCCCATATTATAATACTTTGCTGAAATGAAAGGGATGTAAAATAGTCTTATTGTTCTTCTAATAAAATGCACTAAGCAGTGGGCTCATTTAGCAAGAAAACAAATAAGTTGTTTGCTGTTTTCTTATCACAATCTGTTTCTTTTTATGTTTACTTTGATTTAACGTTTCATTTTTTCTCAAGAAGCACTGATTGATATCCATTTAATATAATGCTAGTAATACTACTTCTGCTACTAATAATAATACTAAGAAACACACGGCTAGATTACGAGTTTTTCATTTTGAGCTCTGCGGTGCTAACAAGCAGTTTTGTCTCACCACTCACTTACATGCAGTGCTGGTATTACAAGTTTTTACAAACCCGTCGTTAAAAGACAAGAAGTGAGCATTGAGCAAAATTTTGCTCATTACCGCACTCCAATACCAGCGCTGCTTAAGTCAGCAGTGAGCTGGTCGTACGTGCTCGTGCACGATTTCCCCATAGGAATCAACGGGGAGAGCCGGCTGAGAAAAAGTCTAACACCTGCAAAAAAAAATTGATTCCTATGTGGAAATAAAATTTATGTTTACACCTAACACCATAACATGAACCCCGAGTCTAAACACCCCTAATCTTACACTTATTAACCCCTAATCTGCCGCCCCTGACATCGCCGACACCTGCATTATATTTATTAAACCCTAATCTGCCGCTCCGGACACTGCCGCCACCTACATTATACTTATGAACCCCTAATCTGCTGCCCCCAACATCGCCGCCACCTACATTATATTTATTAACCACTAATCTGCCATCCCCAATGTCGCCGCCACCTACCTACACTTATTAACCTCTAATCTGCCGCCCCCAACGTCGCCGCCACTATAATAAACATATTAACCCCTAAACCGCCGCACTCCCGCCTCGCAAACATTAGTTAAATAGTATTAACCCCTAATCTGCCGTCCCTAACATTGACGCCACCTACCTACATTTATTAACCCCTAATCTGCCGCCCCCAACGTCGCTGCCACTATATTAAAGTTATTAACCCCTAAAACTAAGTCTAACCCTATCACCCCCTAACTTAAATATAATTAAAATAAATCTAAAGAAAATTAATATCATTACCTAAATTATTCCTATTTAAAACTAAATACTTACCTATAAAATAAACCCTAAGCTAGCTACAATATAACTAATAGTTACATTGTATCTATCTTAGGATTTATTTTTATTTTACAGGCAAGTTTGTATTTAATTTAGCTAGGTAGAATAGTTATTAACTATTTAACTACCTAGCTAAAATAAATACAAAAGTACCTGTAAAATAAAACCTAACCTAAGTTACACTAACACCTAACACTACACTATAATTAAATAAATTAACTAAATTAACAACAATTAATTAAATTAAATTAGCTAAAGTACAAAAACAAACAAACACTAAATTACAGAAAATAATAAACAAATTACAAGATATTTAAACTAATTACACCTAATCTAATAGCCCTATCTAAATAAAAAAGCCCCCCCAAAATAAAAAAACCTTAGCCTAAACTAAACTACCAATAGCCCTTAAAAGGGCCTTTTGCGGGGCATTGCCCCAAAGTAATCAGCTCTTTTACCTGTAAAAAAAAATACAAACAACCCCCCCAACAGTAAAACCCACCACCCACACAACCAATCCCCCAAATAAAATACTATCTAAAAAAACCTAAGCTCCCCATTGCCCTGAAAAGGGCATTTGGATTGGCATTGCCCTTAAAAGGGCAGTTAGCTCTTTTGCAAGCCCAAACCCTAACCTAAAAATAAAACCCACCCAATACACCCTTAAAAAAACCTATTACTAAACCCCTGAAGATCAACTTACCGGGAGAAGTCTTAATCCAAGCCGGGCCGAAGTCCTCAACGAAGCCGGGACAAATCTTCATCCAAGCTGGGCGAAGTGGTCCTCCAGACGGGCAGAAGTCTTCATCCAGACAGCATCTTCTATCTTCATCCATCCAGCGCGGATCTGGTCCATCTTCAAGACATCTGACGCGGAGCATCCTCTTCATCCGACGACTAAAGACGAATGAAGGTACCTTTAAGTGACGTCATCCAAGATGGCATCCCTTAGATTCCGATTGGCTGATAGAATTCTATCCGTTAATTCGGAATTAAGGTAGAAAAAATACTATTGGCTGATGCAATCAGCCAATAGGATTGAAGTTCAATCCTATTGGCTGATCCAATCAGCGATTGAGCTCGCATTCTATTGGCTGTTCCAATCAGCCAATAGAATGCGAGCTCAATCCTATTGGCTGATTGGATCAGCCAATAGGTTTGAACTTCAATCCTATTGGCTGATTGCATCAGCAAATAGGATTTTTGCTACCTTAATTCCGATTGGCTGATAGAATTCTATCAGACAATCGGAATCTAAGGGACGCCATCTTGGATGACGTCACTTAAAGGTACCTTAATTCGTCTTTAGTCGTCGGATGAAGAGGATGCTCCGCGTTGGATGTCTTGAAGATGGACCCGCTCCGAGCTGGATGGATGAAGATAGAAGATGCCGTCTGGATGAAGACTTCTGCAAGTCTGGAGGACCACTTCGCCCGGCTTGGATGAAGACTTCTCCTGGCTTCGTTGAGGACTTCGGCCCAGCTTGGATGAAGACTTCTCCCAGTAAGTCGATCTTCAGGGTGTTAGTGTTAGGTTTTATTAAGTGTATTGGGTGGGTTTTATTTTTAGGTTAGGGTTTGGGCTTGCAAAAGAGCTAACTGCCCTTTTAAGGGCAATGCCCATCCAAATGCCCTTTTCAGGGCAATGGGGAGCTTAGGTTTTTTTAGATAGTATTTTATTTGGGGGGTTGGTTGTGTGGGTGGTGGGTTTTACTGTTGGGGGGGTTGTTTGTATTTTTTTTTACAGGTAAAAGAGCTGATTACTTTGGGGCAATGCCCCGCAAAAGGCCCTTTTAAGGGCTATTGGTAGTTTAGTTTAGGCTAGGGTTTTTTTTTTTATTTTGGAGGGGCTTTTTTTATTTTGATAGGGCTATTAGATTAGGTGTAATTAGTTTAAATATCTTGTAATTTGTTTATTATTTTCTGTAATTTAGTGTTTGTTTTTTTGTAATTTAGCTAATTTAATTGATTTATTTGTTGTTAATTTAGTTAATTTATTTAATTATAGTGTAGTGTTAGGTGTTAGTGTAACTTAGGTTAGGTTTTATTTTGCAGGTACTTTTGTATTTATTTTAGCTAGGTAGTTATTAAATAGTTAATAACTATTTAATAACTATTCTACCTAGTTAAAATAAATACAAACTTGCCTCTAAAATAAAAATAAATCCTAAGCTAGCTACAATGTAACTATTAGTTATATTGTAGCTAGATTAGGGTTTATTTTATAGGTAAGTGTTTAGTTTTAAATAGGAATAATTTAGGTAATGATAGTAATTTTCTTTAGATTTATTTTAATTATATTTAAGTTAGGGGGTGTTAGGGTTAGGGTTAGACTTAGATTTAGGGGTTAATAACTTTAATATAGTGGGGGCGACGTTGGGGGCGGCAGATTAGGGGTTAATAAGTGTAGGTAGGTTGCGGCGACATTGGGGGCGGCAGATTAGGGGTTAAGAAATATAATGTAGGTGTTGGCCATGTTGGGGGCAGCAGATTAGGGGTTCATAAATCTAATGTAGGTGGCGGCGTGGTCCAGAGCGGCAGTTTAGGGATTAAAATTTTTATTATAGTGTTTGCGATGCGGGAGGGCCTCGGTTTAGGGGTTAATAGGTAGTTTATGGGTGTTAGTGTACTTTTTAGCACTTTAGTTATGAGTTTTATGTTACAGCGTTGTACCATAAAACTCTTAAATACTGACTTCTAAATGCTTTTGGACTCTTGACGGGGTAGGGTGTACCGCTCACTTTTTGGCCTCCCAGGACAGGCTCGTAATACCAGCGCTATGGAAGTCCCATAGAAAAAAGACTTTACGAAGTTTACGTAAGTCGTTTTGCGGTAAGGCCAAAGAAGTGTGCGGTGACCCTAAACCTTCAAGACTCGTAATTCTAGCGGGCGTAAAAAAGCAGCGTTAGTACTAACGCTGCTTTTTTACCCTAACGCACAACTCGCAATCTAGCCGATTGATTCTATATCAGATAGAGAGATAGAAGTAATTATTTATTCACCAATAAAATAGAGACGAACCTTTGTTAGCGGACTGATTATGCCAGCTGAATGCGAAAATGAGATCAGATACATGTGCGTACACCTATCATCATGCCAGCCAGAAGCCTAAATATATGCCCCCTGTTGCACTATGTATGAAAAATGCAAGAACAAGTCAGATCAAATAAGATACATGACTATCTTGCTAGTTACTTTACCTGGTGAGACCTCAAAACATTTGCACAGAGCTTGAATGCCACAATTTATTTGTAATAGGCACAAATTAAACCTCAAATAATATACATATACCTGCAAATCTCATTATACTAACTAGAAACCTGGTGAGACCTTAGAATGGATGCATGATGCTTGAAGACTACTTTATAGCAGGTATATTTCTAAATGATACTTTAGTCAATTAGTTAATAAAATAAAATAAATAATAATCACAATAATGACAATAATAATAATAATAAAAACAACAACAAAATACTTTTAAATACAAGCAGATTACCTGCTGTAATGTTGAATTACCTGTTGTAAGCCTACAAACCCATCTGTTTTGTAGATCACATTTATGAGAGGTGACTTACAACAGTGCAACTCTTGGCAGGGCCCTCTATGCATTTGTCTCCTATATATGTTACCTTTGCATATTATTCCTGTTTATAGCGCTGCAGAATCTGTTGGCGCTCTTCAAATAACTGATAATAATAATATTATTGGTCCAGACATGCTGTTTCCTGATTAGGTGACATTGCCTCATTATTTTGAGACCTTGCTCTTCTCTTTCACAAGGACACCCTTCTATAGGTTGGTGGGATATGATGAAGTTTCTTTATTAACCATCTTTCATTCAACAGGAAACCATGAAGATTACATTTAAACAATAGTGATCACCCTCTTTGCATAAAGTTATTGCCATTTAGAAATTAATTCTCATAAAAAAAAAATTGAAACTTTGAGCCAGAGAAAAGGAATTTACATTTTTGCATATGTCTTATGTTAAGGTTGCAGTTTAGTTGTTTTTTTTTTATTTCACTTGCTTTTTATATAAAGGAAAAAATGTATTTCTGGGTTTTTGTTTATACATACAGATACTTTTGCCATTATAGTGCAAGCTGTATCACAACAAATCACAAATGATATAAAAAAACTAGATATGTACTGTTGGCAGTTTTGTGAGGTCACGAATGAGGAAGATGGCGGCCGTCAGAGACATTCGACTCTGATTGGAGCTGTATTTCATCTTGTGAAAGTGCAATACGCTAATATCTGTGCAAATATGAAAAGAAATATGTCTCAGAAAATAGCCTATTGCCGCTAGCAGCCTCCATCTTCCCCATTCATGACCTCACAAAACAGCTGAATGCAAATCCCTGACAGAAACAAATTAACATTTAGGACAGTATGATGAAAATCAAACTTTATGTCTGATTTGCTAAAGCTGTCTGGTACTGTGAGGTTTTTTTAAGAAGGCTCATCAGTATGGCAAGGTCCCTCAAAGAATTTTAGAGAGGCAAATGTTAGATTGAGAACTGTTTATCTGTCTATACAAGTTTCTGGACGTGAATGAGATTCTCCTTAATTATAATATAAGGCTAAAAAATTCTCAAACACTTTGCAACATTTCTCTCCATCCTGGCACGTTTTTGATCATTGGGCCCTTTGTGTGTATAGACAGTTTAAAAATATAGATAACTGTCCACCATTGTTGTTAATGGCCAGACTTTTGTTTGAACAATATATTACAAAAATATATTCATATATATATAAATCTATATTTAAAAATAAAAAGAAAATTTTCTTCTATATGAAGAACATAGGAATTTAAAGTATTCCTATTTCCTAACAAACCTTCGGGTTTAGCACAGCTGGTTTAGCACAATTTACAGAATAATTAAAGGGACAATAAAGTAAAAATTAGAGGCTGTGAGCTAGCATAAAAGAAAGATTGCCTGTACTAGAATTCAAATGTAAATATTACACTTATAATCTGAATAGTTATGTGATTAGTTGCAGGGATATTCAGCAAATAAAGAAAAAAAATCTAATAAAGAAACTTTGGATAAAATTTTGCAGTAAAAGATTGCAATAAATGCAAAGGTAACTCGATGCACAAGACAATGGAAAAGAAAATGCATAGGGAGGTTACTCTGCTGATAAACCCCAGACACCCACTCAGCATGTTTAGGAAGCAACTTATTAGGCTCTGAGAGTTTATAGATAATTCTATGGTAACATTCTACCCTAAAAAAGAAATCTTATTTCCCAGTTCTAACTCAGAACTTAAAATGTAACTTGTTGACTTATCAAGGCTAACCCTGCTACATCTCTTTCCCTAATTGGCTTTAAAGGGATGGTAAACTCAGTATCGTTGGAATATGTAATCTGGATTGTCATACTCTATATTAATGTCCTGTGCAATTTCCATCTAAACATGAAATAGCAGTTTACCTTTTATTTTTCATATGCAGAATGTCTCCGTTCCGTAAATTCGCCAGCCCACCGTGACGTCACATTGATTTCCACTGCCTGTGACCAATCATCTCTCCAGTCACTAGACAGGCTGTTAGCAATAAAAATTTTAGCGCATGCGCCATTACGATCATTCCCGACGATACTACCAACCAATAAAAAGCATAAAAATCCGGATAAGACTTTGCGCGTGCACAGTCGATTTCACGCATGCGTCTTATGTCAGTTTTCACACGGTACTCTCTGCACTCGAAAGTAAGGAATGTATTGTATACTTTTAGTTTAGGATACATTCCTTACTTGGAGCAGTGCCAGTAAGTACATCACATCACATCAACATAATTTATATTATTAAAATAGTTTATTTATTAAGAATATAGAAAGATCAATATTATTATGGCAAATAATAACCTTTTTCCAGATCGCTCTAACACCCGATAGACAGCAAGTGAGCGTTACCAATGTGAAAAGTAAACATTGACTGTCACGAGTCAATGTTTACTTCCTAGACGTCAGGGAAACAAATGCGCATGCGTTTAGTAATATAATTTCGTGAACGAGCACTATGGATGACGTAAGGAGAGGGAGGAGAGAGGAGTAAATAGAAAGTTTGGTTACGGACATGTAAGAGGGGCGGAGTGAGGCGGGGAGCTGCGTTGCAAACATGATAACAAAATAAGAGTAAGATTACTGATAATTTACATTTGAAAATGAAAAAGTAATAATGCGGTTTGATATTACATAAGATTAACAATGTAAATATGTCATTTACAAATAAAAGAGTTTACCATCACTTTAACTAATACCAGCTGCAAAACAATGCACTTATACTAACATTATCACCATGACTAGCCGTGTTGTCTGCAGACTAAAGCACATATTTTCTCCTTCAAATAAGGCAAATGATGGGTGTTTTGTTATCGATAGACAATTGCAGTAAAAAGGATGTTAATTTGTTTTAAAAATGTTGAGACTTGGCTGATATGTAAATGGTATTCTATAGAAACACAACTGAAATATTTTGTAATTACAAATGAAGAAATATGTGTTATTAAATTGGCCCACTCCAACACTGTGGGAATATCATATCATAGCTGGAACAGTTTGGCCTTATTCTGAATAGGCTTGCCTTTTTGGCAGGGTGAGAGGGGCACCAGCTCTGGGCCCCATGTTTGGGGGGCTCAGCACTGCACTGTAATCAGAGGTGAGAGTATGATAAAGTGCAATGTACGTGTATTTAGTTTATGAAGAAGTGTTTATAGTATCAGGAGCTATAATATATAATGTTATTTATGTATACAGGACACACTGAGTGTTGAGAAAGGGGTGGGATATACACGGGCCAGAGCATACAGGTGGAGGGGAATTTGTCTTGTTTACAGCCCTGCAAAAACATTAAGGGAGTATGTGACTCTGAATAACTTATATTTACACTTTATTGGAGAAGGGTAATTCAATAAGAAGCCTAAGGGGTATTGGTCAAGGAGGCACCATAACATTTAAATAAAAAACAAAATAGAAAGTGCAGAGTTTAAATGTAACAAAATGTAATCTAAAGTTTAAAGTAATATAGAATACAAAGCACAAAGTGTAAATGCAGTATAACTCTCCTGTAAAACTATATTGCACTGGGTTTGTCTCTCCTTCACATACATAAATGCAGGGAGCGCCACTTGGAGAAGTAAAGCAAAATCTGCCTTTTAAGAATTTCACTAGGGATCTCGCAGTGCTGGAGGATCATTTTATATATTCTCGTCTAAGCAGAGAGCTTTAGATCATCAGGCCCTGTATGAGAATGACAGAACTCATCTAGTTTGAACTTGTTTAGAGCAAATATCAAGCATTGTAAGGGGCAGCATATTCTGTTGATGGGGTTGTGTATGTAAAAAATGTCTCAACTAAAAATTGGAGAACCCTTATTTAATGGATGAGGTACAAATTACTTGATTTTATTTGGGGTCTTAACAGTGTTTCCAGCAGTAAGACGGAAAATAGGAATATTAGTCAACCTGTCATATATGAAAGGGCGTAAGGGTAAATCAGGGTGGATAAAGAATGCATTTCCTGTAAGACGGGATAACAAAGAAGGGGTAAAAGAGATTTTAGGAGAAAGTTTTAGACCGTATTTTTGAAATATTTGGAAAGAAAACTGTTAGTGAAAAACAACTACTCTTTATGGCACTAATGATCGATAGTGCCTCTAGGTGGCGAGATATTCAAAAGGGATCCGTGGCGATGTGGAGAAAGCCGGCAAAATATTAAAAAGTGATGATAGTACTGTTTAAAGGCAGCATCGCCGAGAGGTGTTTTACCATACATACCAGTGGGTGGCAATTTACTCAAAGCAGCATCACCACCTACATCGAAGGTGTAATGTAATTATACCTTTAAACAGTACTGTAAGATAATACAATTTACATGTGTGAACAGATACTCAACTCAACAATAGTGAATTGAACATATCAATAATACACCTATAGGAGCAGGGGTTTGTGGGTATTTGATATATTCCTATACATTGTTTAATGTATATGTATTGTATAGTATAATGTTAGAATATGTATATAAACCTTAAGTGTGATTGTAAAAAACTTGTCCTTAGGCATGATGTTCCCAAAATTCATATTTCATAAAATTGTGATCGCGATTGTGCCATCATGTTTTACTTATAATATTGCAATCGCACTGTAGCAATATTACTATTAATAAATATCTATATCTATCTATAGAACAAGTTTGCTACAGTGCAATTCCAATATTATAAAACATGATTGCGCAATCGTAATATTATGAAATATGAATATTGTGATCGCGATTTCGCATTCCCAATATTATGATATGTGAATATTGAGAACGCGCGATCGCGTTCTCAAAATAAGTAAAAAAACTTGCCTTAGGACACAGGGAAAGTTTTTTACAATCACGCCTAAAGTTTAAATACATATTCTATCACTATACTATACTATACAAAACCAAGTAAAAGGAGAAAAGTTAGGGGCTTATAGCACTCCTTCCTCATAAAAGTGTAAATAAGTTAATTTTAACTTTGAGAAAAGTCCAAAATGCGTATTTTTATTTTGTAAATTATCCATGCTCTTCACCCTCGGTACCTGATGCCGACATATCCAGCTATTGGCCAGGAAACAGAGGGTGAAAAATGTTTTTTATTGCATTTAATTGGTGGTGGGGTGTTTATTTAGGGTTGTTTTAACTATTACAATAAAGTTGATGTTTTAACATATTTACTCTTGTATGAGGAAGTCCACCCTTTTAGCTATCCCTTTTCAGCTAAATCAGTCTCGCCAGATTGTCAGTGGCGATATATCTCAGTGTGACAAATCTAGTGAATGAACAGTAAAGCTGCATATAAATATGCATAATTTCAATATTACTACACAGAAAACATTTTTTATTTTTGCAAACGCACAATCCCCCTCATGTTGCCTACATCGTAGCTCACTGGCAATGTCGGTGGACTTTTGCTGAAGTTGCGATTCACATTATATCCTATGGGAGACATATCTCTGCTCATCATCACAGCGAGGTTCAGCCTGGCGAACACAAGAAAGGCAATTTGTAATCATCTGACAATGTTTTAAATATTGGGATCTATAAGAGAAGGCCGCAGCCAGCCCCAGCCTCTTCTCAGTTGCATGTCTAGTCCATAGTTCCAAAGAGGCAGCGCTGACATCTCATGTAACAGTGTTATGATGTCTCCATCACTCACTCCATGGAAACCTTGAGATAGAAGAGGTAAAAAAATAGTGTTGATAGACCATTTTTATTAATCTTGAAAAGGGCAGTTGTTCTACTAAAATGCATAGAGCTATTTAACTGTCCATTGAACTTCACTGCTTCTGGTTTAGTGTTTCTTCAATAAATCTTCAGTGATTGTCCTATATTCCTTCTGTGAGTGCATTCCTTCTAGTGCTTGCATTGTCTATTAAAGAACTCCACTATTTTAGCGCTCTTATATTTCAAGGTTCCCTTTGAGAGAATAACGTTTTAGACACCTATCTCATGCTGCCAGTTATAACGGGATTTTAAAGTATTGACGCTTTTCTATCTTTTTTTAGGATACCAACATTGTTATGTTATCCATGCCCACTAGTTCTTCTTATAGTCTTATCCATATTTTGTCAGTATTTCATTTTTATAATTTTTTCCCTGCTTCATGCTAACATCACTTTCCCCAACTAACTTTATTGGTATCTATGGGAGGCATCTCGGACCTTGCAGTGAGAGAACTCTCCTTTTTTGTAGAGATCATTCCCTGAGAGAAGCACCTGTGAGTGTCAACAAGGTTTTTTCTCCATCCTAGTGAATTTTAGATAGTCCGCCCTTTTTCCTCTCTTCTTAGAATATGATACTTATTTGACGCACTCTCGTGAAATGCTTGTGCAATGCCGCCCCCTGCACATTCGTGGCCAATCGGCTGTAAGCAGGGGGTGTCAATCAAACTGATTGTATCCAATCGGGATGATTGCTGTCTTATGACCGCTGCTTCTTAACTTACATTGCCGGTGAGCCAGAAAGTATGGGGGTAGATAGCAGCATCTGCTGCTTGGCAAATCTACCCCTATGTGTTAAAGGGACACAAAACACTTAGAGATTATGATATAAAATAAAAAGAGAGAAGTGCTCAATCTGGGAATGAACAATAACATAATAGCTTGTTCTATGGATAATTACCACCCAAGAAGCAGCCATGCTCAACATGTGCCTTTCACAGAGAAGAACTTTCCTGAAGCATATCAGTCTGATCCTGACTTAACAGTACAGTCCAGCCCCGAAATACCAGGCAATCCCTCTCTGAACAAGAGAAACAGCAAAACCCCAGACATACGTTTCGACCTATTGTGGGCCTCGTCAGTGAGGTGCAGTCATATCCCTCTAGGCACACTGAGCAACGGGTCCACATCTGGATTCCCGCATCACACTTATGGAGACTTCCCTAAGTGTCATAATTTGCATAAATAAAAAAAAAATGTATGCAAATTATAATATAAAATGTTTAATTATGTGTAGTAGAAACAACTTTGGATTATAATTTTATAATTAATTTGGATACATTCCATCTACTTTAACTCTGGCTGGCAATTAAGATTATAAAGCCCCAATATACTTTTGCAATATTACATATATTAAAAAAAAATAACAAGCCATTTTTTTCTGAACACCAAGAACTGCATCACATTCACAATCCAGGTGACGGTCTTAAAATGTGTCCGGGCACTGAAAACACAGAGTAAACCTACCAATCAGCACCCCTGTAAACCCTGTAAAGTTTGCCTGAGTACTTCACTTTTGTGAGTGGATGATCTTTATGTGGAGCAAGGGAGGACTGGCAACTTTTGGTGGTCCATGAGGCAAGTACAACTCGGTGGTCCAAGTACAACAATTATGCCCTCTGCTCTGAAATTCTATATGTTGAATAGTTAAAAAAAATAAGGGAAGCAAAACACCTAGGAAATGATAAAGTAAGGATATTTAAAGCAGAATTTTAATGCAAATGTTATCTAAAACACACACACATACAGTATATATAAATATAAATATATATATAAAACTTACTATAAAACCTTTTCCTGCAAGCTCACCCCATTTGGATAGATTGTGGTTCCAACTAGCAAAAGCAGCTATTTTATATACAAAGATAAACATAAATTAATATTTCCCCATACTCTTTATACCCTGCAGCTGGAATAACAACTCATTGGAAAACCAATTTTATAGTACACGGTCCCTTTAACTTTGCAATGAGAGACAAATTATTTGTAACAGCCATTTTCTTACACAAAAAACAAACAAACCACACAGTATAAATTATATTTTTGTTCTGTTAAAATTGTCAAATTATTAGTGCACTCGAAAAAAAAATATGTTGTTTTTGTCATTTTATTAGTTTTTTGTATTTTTATTTTATTTTGGTAGTGCTCTTTCAATGAAATGCTTAAATTCTGCAGTACTATTACACTATATATCTTTTTCTAGGAGTCCCCAGCGCCGCTTCTACACCCATCTTTCCTTATATATATATATATATATATATATATATATACATAAAAAATGGGTGATAGGTACATTTTTGAAGTCACCACTTTACATTCTATTTCTTACTATCTTATTTGAAGTGCCACTTCTCACCTGTCAACTTAGAAGTACTTAAAAAAAATCAAAGGGATTTACCTCTAATAAGAGAATATTTTATGGCAGAATGACACTGATGAGTTCTCATTAAATAGTATCTGAGACCAGCATGATTATATAACACACTTCAAACAATGTCTTCACTAACATACTAATACATTAGCGATATTCTGTACAGTCTCTTTATATTATTTATAAATCACAAAATGCTGGTTTAAAACGGTGCCCAAATTTTAAAGGGAAAGTAAAGTCCAAATTAATATTTCATGATTCAGATAGAGCATGCAATTTTAAAGGGTCACTAAGTAAATATTTTCTATGCCTGTTACTAACTAACTACCCCAAATACGCTTTTTATCAATAGCATTTCAATAACCGTATATCAGAAATCTTGTCTGCAAATTTAATTGTTTTCCAAACCCACTCCGTGGGTATCCTTTGCTCTGTACCAATCCGTTTACAATACCTAGGTTTCAAAATGGCGCTTTAAACACAAAGTTATTGGTTTAAGTATTTTGAACACTCAGTGCTGAAAATAGTGGGCAGGATAACGTGACATCATCGGCGAATAAAAGATATAACTTTTAGAACGTTATGAAACTTTGTTTTGGAGAAAATATAGGTCAGTAGGTTTTAATTAATGTTTATTAACTTTAATATGTTAGTTGTTTAGCTTAAAAATTATAACAGAAAGTAATCCTTTAAACAACTTTCTAATTTACTTTTATCATCAACTTTGCTTTGTTCACTTGGTATTCTTAGATGAAAGCTAAACCTAGATACTCTCATATGCTAGTTGCTAAGCCCTTGAAGGCCGCCTTTTATTTGAAGGCATTTGACAGTTTTTCACAGCTAGAGGGTGTTAGTTCATGTGTTTCATTAGATACAAGGTAATCACAGAGGTAAAAAGTATATTTCTATAACAGTGTTGGTTATGCAAAACTGGGGAATGGTAAATAAAGGGATTATCTATCATTTTAAATAATACAATTTTTGGTTTTTACTATCCCTTTAATATGAAATTAATGTAAAATAAATACATAAAACAAAACATAACAAAGTTGCTGAAAACTGATAATAATAATTAACAATGAAGACTTATTAGAAATTACACATTTCAGCTAGCCTTGAAAGTACAATGTACTTTTTATATTAATCAAGAGTTGGTAGCTTTATTTTGTTGACCCTGTTTATATACTAAGGCCTAGATTTAGAGTTGGGCGGTAGCCGTCAAAACCAGCGTTAGAGGCTCCTAACGCTGGTTTTTACCTCCCGCTGGTATTTGGAGTCAGTCAGGAAAGGGTCTAACGCTCACTTTGCAGCCGCGACTTTTCCATACCGCAGATCCCCCTACGCCATTTGCGTATCCTATCTTTTCAATGGGATCTTTCTAACGCCGGTATTTAGAGTCTTGGCTGAAGTGAGCATTAGAAATCTAACGACAAAACTCCAGCCGCAGAAAAAAGTCAGTAGTTAAGAGCTTTCTGGGCTAACACCGGTTTATAAAGCTCTTAACTACTGTGCTCTAAAGAACACTAACACCCATAAACTACCTATGTACCCCTAAACCAAGGTCCCCCCACATCGCCGCCACTCTATTAAAATGTTTTAACCCCTAATCTGCCGCTCCGTACACCGCCGCCAGCTACGTTATCCCTATGTACCCCTAATCTGCTTCCCCTAACATCGCCGACCCCTATATTATATTTATTAACCCCTAATCTGCCGCCCCCGCTATCGCTGACACCTGAATATTTTTTTAACCCCTAATCTGCCGCTCCGTACACCGCCGCAACCTACATTATCCCTATGTACCCCTAATCTGCTGCCCCTAACACAGCCGACCCCTATATCATATTTATTAACCCCTAATCTGCCGCCCCCAACGTCGCCTCCACCTACCTACAATAATTAACCCCTAATCTGCCGACCGGACCACACCGCTACTATAATAAATGTATTAAACCCTAAAGCTAAGTCTAACTCTAACCCTAACACCCCCTAACTTAAATATAATTTAAATCTAACAAAATAAATTAACTCTTATTAAATAAATTATTCCTATTTAAAGCTAAATTCTTACCTGTAAAATAAACCCTAATATAGCTACAATATAAATAATAATCATATTGTAGCTATTTTAGGATTAATATTTATTTTACAGGCAACTTTGTAATTATATTAACCAGGTACAATATCTATTAAATAGTTAATAACTATTTAATAGTTACCTAGTTAAAATAATTACAAAATTACCTGTAAAATAAATCCTAACCTAAGTTACAATTAAACCTAACACTACACTATCAATAAATTAATTAAATACAATACCTACAATTATCTACAATTAAACCTAACACTACACTATCAATAAATTAATGAAATAAAATACTTACAATTATCTACAATTAAACCTAACACTACACTATCAATAAATTAATTACATACAATACCTACAAATAAATACAATGAAATAAACTAACTAAAGTACAAAAAATAAAAAAGAACTAAGTTACAAAAATAAAAAAATATTTACAAACATTAGAAAAATATTACAACAATTTTAAACTAATTACACCTACTCTAAGCCCCCTAATAAAATAACAAAGCCCCCCAAAATAAAAAAATGCCCTACCCTATTCTAAATTAAAAAAGTTCAAAGCTCTTTTACCTTACCAGCCCTGAAAAGGGCCCTTTGCGGGGCATGCCCCAAAGAATTCAGCTCTTTTGCCTGTAAAAAAAACACATACAATACCACCCCCCCAACATTACAACCCACCACCCACATTCCCCTAATCTAACCCAAACCCCCCTTAAATAAACCTAACACTAAGCCCCTGAAGATCTTCCTACCTTATCTTCACCACGCTGGGTTCACCGATCGATCCAGAAGAGCTCCTCCGATGTCTTGATCCAAGCCCAAGCGGGGGGCTGAAGATGTCCATGATCCGACTGAAGTCTTCTATCAAGCGGCATCTTCAATGTTCTTTCTTCCGGATCCATGTTCATCCCGCCGACGCGGAACATCCATCTTCACCGACGACTTCCCGACGAATGACGGTTCCTTTAAGGGACGTCATCCAAGATGGCGTCCCTCGAATTCCGATTGGCTGATAGGATTCTATCAGCCAATCGGAATTAAGGTAGGAAAATTCTGATTGGCTGATGGAATCGGCCAATCAGAATCAAGTTCAATCCGATTGGCTGATCCGATCAGCCAATCAGATTGAGCTCGCATTCTATTGGCTGATCGGAACAGCCAATAGAATGCGAGCTCAATCTGATTGGCTGATCGGATAGCGTTTGTATTTTGTGCGGTATAGAGCTCATCGCCACCATATCGCATGCACAAGGCGGCTTTTTCAAAACTCGTAATTTCAGCGTTACAGAGGGTGAAATAACACAACTTTTGTTTGTGTAGCACCCTCTATAGCACAAAATTTGTAATCTAGGTGAATGTTAAAAAACAACTTATTATAGAGAAATGTGATAGTCGTATGAATGATGATCAAGAAACTTGTAGCTTTTTTTTTTCCCAAAATGGGAACATAATCATTTAATTTAATTTATTCATTTAGATATGCAGAGATCTATCCCTAGATGCATTGGGCTCCATGTACGAAGCAGCGAAAGCTGCTCCGGAGCCTTTGCGGGGCAGGTTCGCATATTCGAGCCTGCTTCCCACAATGGAAGAAGCAGCGGTCATTAGACCGCTGCTTCCTACACCTTACGCCACCTCTTAGCTGGCGAAACAAAATCACAGAGAGCACACTTGCTCTCGGTGATTAACAGCCCCTTCAGTCGCGTGATTGGTCGCGCGATTGAAGGGGCGGTCATTACACACTCCGATCAGTGTGTAATGATACATACGGGCAAGCGGATCAACAAAGCGGATGTAGCGAAGGCGGGCAGACAGCTTCGCGAGTTGAGAAGCTGTCCGCCCGCTATTTAGTACATGGCGCCCATAAGATGGGGGAGAGAAGAGAAGGGAGAGAAATATTATGGTTATTTTTTTATTATTTTTTTATGTAAAATATTAGAGAAATTAAGAGAGAAAGAAAGTGAATGAGGGGGACAGAGCCTATTCTCAATGTGGCAAGACGTGTTTTTGTGAAGCTCCTCAAGCTTGAAAGACTTTATATAAGTTTTGTATAGTAAACCTATCCCAACCGACATATTTGTGAACGTCTTTCTTGCCTGGATCTGATAGATGCCCAATACTGGGATTCAGACAGAGTCTTTGCCTATGTTCTTTGAGACAGCTATGTCATCAACGCCTCCACAGGCTGGGAAACCATCTTTGCAGCTAGCTACAACTATGCAGGTCTGGGGCTGCCGTAACTTATACCCCCCCCCCAAATTCTGGGGTTACGATATCCTATGATAGGATACTGGACTACCTTGTAAAGGAGCTTATACGACTAAGGTGACCATTACCAAAAAACCCTCAAAGCGGCTACCGTCATACTTAAAATGCCAGCCATGGAGGATTTCTATTATAGTCTACATTCCCTTCTGAAGGAGTTCAAGAGGAAGTTCTGTGAAAAGATGGATGAACTAGTCTTTTCTGTATATATGGGAGAGGAGAAATCCGAGCAACTTACACTGAGGATGCCAGTGACATGCAGCAACCCCCCAAGTGTGATTAGTGAAAGGTGGCCTGAGGACTTACATGCACCCACCCCGCCACTGTTGGAGCTCCCTACTGTTCTGGCTCCAGAGTCTACTACAGAAGGTGCAGGTATGCTGGAAAGACATAGTGCTGTGCAATATACCCACTGATTAGAGGCAATTGGAGGCCAACACTGCTGATCAGTTACCCTAACCAGCCTCTGATTCCCGTGGATGCGGCCGGGCTGAGGGATCGAGTCCCAGATATATCCGATTCCTCCACTACCTTCCCTCATGGAAACCGAGACCTCAGGGCACTATACCAGCACCAGCTCACATCGATAACCCTGGAAAAGCCTGCGGTGGGAGCATACGCATGGCGCTATTTCGAGACCCCCTTCCTAGTGATGGGTTCTACACCTCTGGCATCTGGCTCTCCCTACTGGGCATTTCAGACCCCCTTCTTGCAGTCCGAGACCCAGTTTGACATTTCTGGTGTGGGTTGAGGTAAATTTGGAACCCGGTTTATTTCAACTGTAGGATCTCAGACCGGACTATGACTTTACTTCTCATATAGTGAGAGCGATCTCAGGCATCTTAGACTTTTATTCCAGGTTGCCTAGCTCAGTAAGCATATCATTTAAGTATGCTGAAGTTCACTGTTTCAACCTCCATCTATATATGTATTCAATTGTTCTCACGGATATGTATATGTGTGTATGCCTATTCACCTATTCCCCGTAGATCTCTCTATATTACACATAGTGTTATGATACTACATATATAATACTCCCTATGGATCTACCTGACGCAACCCATATATAGTAACAGCTGTTAACACATTTCTCCTATTCACCAGAGCCACAGTATGCTATTATATGAGAAATCTGTATTATTATGCATATACCTGTAATAAGTTGTAAAAGTTTGGTTATCTTGAGTTATTGGGTTTTGCAACGTTTTAACCTTATCCTTGTTTTTAGGTTTATGACAATATATATTGGAAGGCTGATAGCATATTTAACGATTCTATTCATGATTGCTAGTATATATAGCACTCTATACAGACAAGAGTCTCAACTCACAGAAGTCCACTGGGGACATGGATGGGATTGCCATTTCTTTAGATAGTAACTTTTTACTTTCTCATATATTCACGCCCACATATGGGACGCTGGTACAGCTAAGTAGTAAGAGTTTGATTATTTTGAGTTATTGAATTTTGAACTATTTTTAAGTTTATTCTTGTTTCTAAGACTAATAAGCTGATTTAACTGTGATTACACTGCTTTACACTATATATTGAAAGGCAGATAACTTGTTAAACGCTATTAATTAATAGTGCTATTAATTACTATACTCTACACAGATAAGGTTTTAAATTTTCAGAAGCCCTTTAAGCACACAGATAGTAACACCACTTCTTTAAATATTTTTATTGTAACCTAGGTATAGCAATATAAATTATACAAAACCACTTTTAAGTGGCCGGTGGCCGGGGCTAATCAAGGTAGATTATATAAATACCTCAATCAGCATCTCACACTATAATATACATAAACTGAAGTCTAGTCCACAAACCATTGGAATACTTACAACTCCATTTGTGATAGATATTGTTTAATGGTTTACACACTCCAGAGGGCGATATCTCTCTTCCTTAGAACATTGATAATATCAAATTGACTAAAAGGGGAATGCCCTTTTCTTATTTTACTTAATCAGATATAACTTCTCAAAACTCTGCCTAATAATTTGCACTTCATATCCCCAGTAAGATGGAAATCTCATTCTAATTTAGAGGGTTGCTTTTGTGAGACATGGCCTGTAGATCATTTGCAATATCCTGGTCTCCACAACTTAGTCTTAACGTTATTCTCCCATGCTAGCCTTAACAAAATGGTGATCATTGTTTATTTACTAGTATGTATGTGCTGATTTAGTCATTTAGCTGCTATTCCAACTGAATGCATATATTTAATATCTCTGTTTACATTTACTTAGAGTTCATATACAAGCACAGCCCAAATCATTATATCTTTCAGCTAGGGCTCTTGACATAAATATTAATCTGCCCATTCATGTCCATAAGGATAGTGATATATTTATCAATTCTGGCCATATATGAAACTGATCTTGGCTATGTTCCATGATATATTATAGTTAGGCGAGCTGGTACTTAACCATATAAATATGATGTGACCCTTTATAGATGGGAACCTACATATGACCCATATCGGGATCAGGTGCCACGGGTGGAGTTGACCCCTCACTGTGTTGTCATTCTAGTTGGGGTGGTTCCGCTACCTACGGCCGGGTGGTGGGGCTAGCCCGACATGCATAATATGAAATGTGAAATATGAGTAAAGGTTTATAGCTAGCAAACCTTTCCCATAAATAGTAATACTCTGAGAGTCCTCAGCTTCACATTAAAATTGGGTCTGTTCTGATTACCATAAATATATATCACACATGTTCTAATACCAAATTAAAGAAATAGATCATTCAAGTCCAACCCATAATGCTGCTTAGCGACACAAGAACATATCTTGATTTACTACTTCCATCAGAAATTTTGGAGGCTAGCGAGCTCTACCACACACATGATAGAAATCCCCAATTTCATCTTCATGTTATGATGGTTTTCTTACTTGTTTCTTTATATTGGAAAGCTCTTCACTTTATATATATTTATACTAATGAATAACGTGTTATCTGTTTTAATTTCACTTTCTGTGTTAAAAATGAAAAACTAAGATTCACCATTTGAGGTCCAAGAGTGGCTTTGTCCTTTTGTCCATGAATACCCTCTGTAACGCCACAATGTTGTACTAGGAGGCCCAAGATTGGCCTCATAGAACTTTTAGAGGGTACACAGTTTGCTTGGCACAATAACTGTTCAATTCTACTTATGTGCATTGTCATTACTCTGTGTAACTCCTCATTTGTTCCCTATTTGAGATTGTATATATGGAAAATATGTTTCCGAGTTGATTTTATTGCCATAAATTGTATACGTGCCTCAAATAGAATCTCAATAAAAATATACTTAAAAAAATAAAATAAAAAGGGAATGAAAAGAGAGAGAGAGGGGAAGGAAAGGAGGGGAAGAAGGACGGAAAAAATAAAAATAAGGGATATGACTGACAAAAGCTGCTATCTTTTTTCAATTTGTTGACAGTATGCGCTCTCGGCATTTATCATTGCACAAGCAGTTCTTGTGAACTGCTTATGCAATACCGCCCCCTGCAGATTCAGCAGGGGGTGTCAATCAACCTGATCGTATTCGATCGGGTTGATTTCTGTCCGCCACCTTAGAGCAGGCGGACAAGTTATGGACCGCTGCTTCATAACTTTTGTTTCCGGCGAGCCATTCGGAGCTTGATAATTCGGCCCCTTGGTACCTTTTAAGTATTAATGCATGGGCTGTTAAATCCCTTATGTAAATGTTTGTGATTTTAAATTATTTGCATGTCTGTTTTGCAATGGGAAAGTAATCTTGCTGAACAGAACATTTAGAGTCTCAGAAAAGATTCTGTCTATGGGCATTTAGGTTTTCATCTACTGTACTTCAACATACCAATCATACAGAATTTATAAAGACTATTCTGTCCTTGGAAAGTATGTTGCCTTTCTGTAATGTCCCAAAGCTGATTTGAAAGCAACAGAGCTTCTGTGCAACAAGGTGAACAGTTACCAGATAGATTTTGCTCCATTGATCTTGATAGACTCCTTTGCAGTGCTCTGGTAAAAACAAATATGTTAAATCAAAGTAAACAGAAACAGATTGTGTTAAAAGAAAACACGCAACTTACTTACTAAGGTCTAGATTACAAGTGGAGCACTAACTAGCTCTTTTGTTAGAGCCCTATACTGCGCTAGCAGCAAACTTTTTGTGTGATTCGGGTTGTACTGGTATTACAAGGTAAAAGTAAAAAGTAAAAGTAATCGCTCCAGCGCTAACCTGACTCGCGCAAGAAGCCAAATTTACAATATTGCTAGAACGATAACCTACTGCCCCATAGAAGTCAATGGAGCAAAATAAGTGCAAAAAAACACGCTACTCGCGACCTGACCCAAATCGCCATAAGACCTCTACTGTAATAGCCCCTAAACCACCACACCCCAACATCAAAAAGTCTGTCAGTCACTGTGATGCTATACTTTGACAATTATGCTTTTAACCTGGTGAAATAAAATTTATTTATTTTATTTTACTCACCAAGGCCGGATTTGTGGTGAAGATTATTGTGACTTTGTTGTACTTTTTGGCGTTTCTTTGGACAGAGACGCCGCCTGCAGTTCACATCTCACTAGCCGGGTGACGTCATCCCCACTCTCCCCAGTGCTGCATGATGCTGATGGTTGGGTAAGGCAGAGCGCACCGCTTCTATCTGTTTGTAAAACTACACTATTAACCCCTAAACTGCCAGCCCCCCAACGCAAATGAAACCTCTACACTATTAACCCCTAAACCGCCAGCCCCAATGCAAACTAAACCTCTACACTATTAACCTTTAAACTTCCAGCACCCAACGCAAGATAACCCACGAACCTAACTCCCCCTAAGTTAAACCAAAATAAAATAACCCTACCTTTAACAAAAAAAAAAATAACTACCTTTAAAAAAGAAAAACTTAACTGTGAAATAAACAAAATAAAAAAATCTTACCTCTTAAGACAGTAAAACCTAACATAAATATTAAAATAAAAAAATACTGGGGGGACTTCCGGTAGCGGCCAACTTACTGGCCGCAAAAAATCTGGCTCCTACAAAGGTCATTGTAATCTCTCCAAAATAACTATTTTGACGCAGCAATCATAAATACTGTCAGTAGTCAAATGCATAAGAAGATATCACGCATCGACAGGTCTAACAATTTTGGAAATTGGTGAGCTCAAAATGTAGAATAGTCAGCAGCAAGGGCCTGCATTCTGCGAGATTGATGCACATCTCAATGGAGCAGCATTGTCAGGTTAATCTTCAACTGCAACCCCCCCTCACTGAGTGAGAGGCTATCTATGCTCATTCTATTCAACAAGTTCATACTTTTGTGTGGTGTAATGCTTCTAAATTGGATATTTCTGAAACTTTAATGTAGAGATTGGATACTCTGACTATGCAAAGCGCTACTAATATGGCGGAGCTGGACTCATGGTAGCGAGAATTGAAATCCCTGATCAACCTACATTTCCTAAAATTGTAGCTAAGTTTGAAGACTTTGATGTACTCTTTAGTGCCAGCAACTAGGCAGGAGCCAGCGGTTCCATCTATTAAAGAATCAAAATTTAATATTATAAAGGCTGCATCTGAGAAGCCAATGCCGCTCTCCTCAGAGGGATCTACAGCAGAGACTCTGTGTACCACACAAACCCACTTGAGAGGCTCCACATCAGGAACTTTTGCTAAGAAGTTGTCCTTCAGATCAAAATTTGTCACACAACTCTGAGGCTCAATCGGTACCCACATTACAGGACCCCAAGACTTTATGGTCTACAGTTATTGAGCTGGTAAAAATGTACACGATGGATCGCCTCGCTGTTTTTGGAAAATCCGGAGTTGGTTAACCTAAACATACCCTGATACAGCCAGCTGTGATAATGTTACAGCAGGCTGAATGAACTGCCGATTGGGAAACACGCACAGTTGAAGGAAGACTGTTCTTCTATGTAGAGATAGTATTCTTGTGACTACAATGAAACAACTAGATGTTTTGCTTTAATATGTATGTTTCTATTATTTTTTTCAACTGTGTGTGTTTTACTACGCTTCATATTATATTTAATTGTGCTGACTATTCAGTGGAGTAGGATTTAAAATGTCCTACGTTCTAGGTTTATTATATATGGATAGATATATACAGACCTTTAGATACTGTTGGGGCTTATATATGTAAGGATTTTAGCACTGTACATACTCTTAGGACTATTCTGTGCGAACACAATGCTATTAGAATTCTAAGTAAAAAATGTTAAGCATCATAATTTCTCTTCATGACCTTACAGCTATGTCAGCTGCCTGCAGACGGGGCAGCTTGGAATGTGTGTCTTGCATGTGCTGGAAACTGTTTGTTGTGACCCATTGCAAGAGAAATGTCAACATAGGGAAATTTGATTCTGAAATTGAGTGCTTGACAATTGTAATAGATTATTTCCTGCTTCCTATAACATAAGTCTCAACAATAAAAACTAATTTAGTTAGGCTTGTAGATCTATTAGCTAACCCTCACTAACTGTTGGGGCATTAACACTTTGGAATTAATTATAGTAGAAGGCACCTGAAATAATTTATTATTGATCTATCCCTTCATATTTTTAGCATTTCATAGGTGTGTCATTTATTTAGCTGTTTACCTGAAGTGTAAAGTCCTTATAGGGAATGATATCTTCACAACTATCTCTATCAATGACAACTGCAGATTTGATAACTTTTAGAGAAAATATGTTTTTATTTGTTATTCCCATTATAGTAATAAGGGAGGCTTCCCAGTTCCTAACCCGTAGCGCCTAATCTCACATAGATTGATTGTCATTTCCAACTGTGTCTGGTGAAAACTCTTGCTACATATGCTAAACCCAAGTTTACTGGCACTTAATAACTTATGTCTGGCATCTAAACATGAAAACAGAGACTGCAACAGTCAGAGTTTTCAATATTTACACCTCATGTTTAAGATCCATTTCCGTTTTTCCTTCTTTCTAGACACCCACAAATATTAGGCCCGCAAGTGGCCTCTACATGCTAAATCATTTTTCTCTCTCATCCTGAATTAATATATAGGTTAGGTCCAAAAGCGGTCTATTGAGTTTTAACTTAAAAGGATAGTAAACCCAATTTTTTTCTTTCATGATTCAAATAGAGCATGTAATTTTAAGCAACTTTCTAATTTACTCCTATTATCAATTTTTCTTTGTTCTCTTGGTATCTTTATTTGAAAAAGCAGGAATGTTAGCTTATGAGCCGGCCCATTTTTGGTTCAGCACCTGGGTAGCGCTTGCTGATTGGTGGCTATATTTTACCCACTAATCAGCAAGTGCTACCCAGGTTCTGAAACCAAAATGGGCCGGCTCATAAGCTTACATGCATGCTTTTCAAATAAAGATACCAAGAGAACAAATACAATTTTTGATAATAGGAGTAAATTAGAAAGTTGCTTAAAATTGCATGCTCTATCTGAATCATGAAAGAAAAAAAATGGGTTTAGTATCCCTTTTAGAGAGATGTCTTAAATTCATTCTTCCCTCTTCTTCTTGTTAATGTTTGGGTTAGGTCCAAAAGTGGCCCATTGAGTTTCACAAGGGAAGTATCAGATGGAAGGGGAATTCATTCATATGTTATATAAATATGTAATTGGTGTACCCCTTTGTATGATTATTGAGGAAGTTTTGTATTCCCCTTAATTCTAGCTCTTATAAAAACCTAATAAAAATGATAAAAATAAAATAAAAATAAAATACTAACATTACCAAAAACAATTACATTACTTAAAAAAAATAACCCTACCATTTTCTAATAATTAAAAAACCCTACCATTACTAAAAAAAATTTTTAAAAAATGATTGCAATGTTAGGATTTATTACTTTAAAAGGTTTTTTTTAAAGGTAGTTAGTTTTTTTGTGTGTTAAAGGTAAGGTTAGTATATTTTGGGTTAACTTAGGGGTTGTTAGGTCAGAGGGTTAGATGTTAGTGGGTTATCTTGCGGTGGGGGGCTGGTGGATTAGGGGTTGATAGTGTAGTGTTTTACTTTGCAGTGGAGGGCTGGCGGTTTAGGAGTTAATAGTGTAATGTTTTACTTTGTGGTGGGGGGTGTGGCTTTTAGGGGTTAATAGTATAAAGAGTTAGTTTATGATGTGGGGGTGGCAGTTTAGGGGTTTGTAGTGTATTTAGTGTAACTGTTTCATCCGGATAAACTCTTTCAGGACCTATCTGGTCGCGTAAAAAGTTTGAGCGGTAAATGTGACTACATTTGCCCGATCATATTTACTTTTACTTTCAACTTGTAATACGAGTGCATATTACAGCTATATGCTACCCATAGAAAATATGGGGACTGTAAATTACAGTGCGTTCATGCAAACACATTTGCGGTAATTTAAACATTGCGCCACTTGTAATTTGAGTGTAAAGATCTTTCAATCTCATTTACACTCCTATCGCTAACGATAATTGTAATCTGCTATTAGAGATTTTTATAAATTCGGGCCATATAATACTGTACAACATTTCATGTAACTAGAACTGTCCCTAACTGTCCTAATTTAATATTATTTTCTACAATGCATCTGAAATTCATATTTTCAAATGTTTCATTAACTTTTTATCTATTTATTTAAAAACAGATATTTCTGTCCAAAAATAAATAAAACATAAATAAAATCAAAAAGGGATCTGTTCTCAATCACACTTATTTTCCACCGAACAACAATACTTGGAGTGTAATATACTTCATCAGAACAATCTGATTAAAGTGTCTGAGATTATTTTCAAATTCAGAGATAAGAATCATTAATTTAAAGCATATCTCCCCTGGGCTTATCATAAATTAAATTACCAATTGGTTTTATTTTATCTTTCATACACATTTTAAAAATTAACACATATATCAAGAAACTGATTAGCTTTAATCACATATTAAATGTATGATTTTATGATGAATTAAAATTGGAAAGATACTGTAAGATTTTAAAGACACAACTCGTTTAAAACCGGATTGTTCAAACTTTTTCCCCCAATTTCCAGTGCAATGATTTCATATACCTTCATGACCCTATTTTTATGCTTGATCTGAAAATTTCTGAAGTAATATACAACAAGATAGCTGCAATTTTTGTCAAAGTGACTAAAATGTGTGCGTACTTTATTCCTGACTGTAGTCAAACTTAAAAGTGTTGTAAAAGGTAATAACACACTCTCATACAACACACACACACTCTCATACAACACACACACTCTCATACAACACACACACTCTCATAGAATACACACACTCTCATACAATACAAAAACACACCACACACTCTCATACAACACACACCACTCACACAACACACACTCTCATACAACACACATCACACTCTCCTATAACACACACCACACAAACACTCTCATATAACACACACGTTATACTCTCATATATCTCATTGCGACCCAGTAAACATGGTGTTGCGACCCAGAAATGAGTCATGACTTGTGGTTTAAAAAACCTTGTCTTAATGGAGCTTTACACTCACAAACTTTTAGAAAACTTTTTTTTCAACTTATTTTTTTATTAATGTACTAGTTCAGCAATTGCTGTCATTTTGTTTAACTTTATTTTCTTCATAAATGGAAAGAGTCCACAGCTGCATTCATTACTTTTGGGAATTCAGAACCTTGCCACCAGGAGGAGGCAAAGACACCCAGCCAAAGGCTTAAATACTCCTCCCACTCCCCTCATCCCCCAGTCATTCTTTGCCTTTCGTCCCAGGTTGTTGGCAGAGAAGTGTCAGAAGTTTGCGATTTGTCTCTTATGGAGGGTACTCTTCGGCATGGGACTGGAGTTTTAAGTAATCCTGTCAGCCTCTCAGTGAGAGCTTGGATGAAAGTTAGAGTCCGGAGATGCAGGGAGAGTCTTTCTGCAAAACCATCCCGACTCATATTAACAGCTCCTTAGCAATCAGCCTTGACGTGTTTCCCTGCCTGCTTTGTTCACTCAAGTCCATGTCAGAAGCGAGGCTACTATCTTTCACACTTGAAGGGCCATGTTCCTGTTCCACGGCGTAGATTCCAGGAAGATCGTTTCATTTTACTTTTCTCATGACTGGTTTGTACTACAAATGTTTTCCCGAGAGGCTATCACCTTGCGGGACCATCTAGAGTAATCAGGGTCTAAGTGAGGCTCCTTTTCTCCTAAGGGAGGTTATATGAACAGGGTTGTTTTTTAAATCATGTTTGTTATGTGATTCAACCTGCTTATGTGTAGTGATACTTAGGCTCATGGTTTAGTGGAACATAAGAGCCTTGGAAGTGACGCGGCCTTTGCAGTCGGGTGCACTTTTTCTGGACTGTGCGGCTTACCATGTGACCGGGCTTGGTCACGTTTTGCCTCTCCAGTTCTGCATTCCTGACCATGTGGCGATGGAGAAATTCTGGTCCGTTGGTGTCTGGTGCATAGGAGGTGATGAGTGCGCCAGCCATTGTGGGTGTGAGGTGCCGCTTAGATTTTTGTTTCTCTTATTTGGTCAATTTTTTGTATTCATATCCCAGTTATGAAGAATTTTGATGTTGAGATTGAAGTGGTCTCTGATTCAGATTCTACTCATTGTAATGAATATGAATTTGCCCAGATAACACGTGACAGTCAGTTATGTTCACTAGGCTGTACTAGAGGGCCCAATTCCTCGGGATCGGGAATCTAGGGGCCGCTGAACCATCCACCTCTGGAGGTGCTGTCCCTCAAGTGGCGAGTTCCCTACCTCTTACTGTTGCTACATGTGCAGGTGACCCAGATTATGCTTATCCTTCCCTGGATGGGGGTTTGTTCCCTCCAGAGGTTGCAGCACGTTTTCGTATTCAAATCCTGCTGGCGATGGCACATCTGCAGTGTCTGGATGTCTGCTTAAGATTATGTTCGTGTCCAGTCAACCCGGGCCCCACAGGCAAGGGATGGCCCATTCAGATCTCCGGGGGAGTGACTGTTCCCTAGGCTCCAGTGGAAGTGTGCTGTGTTTTTCCTATAGGATGGCGTGCCTTTGGGTTCTGTTATGGCACGGTTTGGCGTTGTTGGACGATTCCATCCTTGAATGGATATAGGCATTTGCAGTCTTCTTCGAATAGCTCACAGAATTAAATATAAGAAGCAATCTTCCTATAGTCTGGTACTGAGTATCCTTTCCAATCTGAGCTTCGATGAGCAGAGTTCCATTAGGCTAGCCCATTGGGTGTGTCTGTTCTTTTTAGGCAAAAACCTTCGGGTTGCCTTTTCTTTTCTTTAATCCCCTTAGTATGACTTTTATTTGTTTTTAAAAGCTCATGTTTGGTTTCCTTCTCCTTCGGGAGTTTTCCTTCTGGAATCAATTCTCACGATTTCTTGATCGCACTGTTTACATCTACGGAAGTTGTTCTGGGGACAGGTTTAGTCCTATGTGTTGTCTGTTGTTTCTTTCTCCCTCCCTAGGGGCGAATATTGCGGCCTTGACAGTAAGGGCTATTGTTCAAACTGGTTCTGATTGGGTTCAGCTCCATCTGCCTTGAGGCCTCTTTCAGTAATGTGGCATCTGTTCTGCCTGGCTGGTCCAGTTAGGGCCCTGAGTGAATGCTTTATTATTTTGTTTTTTCTAAGCATTCTGAGGGGACCTGAGGGTCCGTGGGGCATAAGAGACTGGTTCAGTCCTCAGCGGCCTTTGAGCTGGTCATTTGGTACTCGGTGGAGTTCTAGTGCATCACACTACATTGGTTCAGATATCGTCGGGATTTGAGTGTTTCCTTCCCCGTGTGGGTTGAAGATTGGAGGTTCTTAGGGCCTCCTTGCTGCCGTTTTGGGTGGTCTTGTCCTTCTAGGGCTATTGGAACTGTCCTTTTGGACTTGTTACTTTTTGAGGACTCTTCCTTTGGGTTGAGATCTCTGGACTTTGTCCGTTTCTCCTTGGAGGTTGACCTTGTGGTCTTTTCCTACTCTGACGGTTAGTCATTCCATATATAAGGAATGATAGGCTATGTGGTCTCCTTATCCTGGCTCCATCTAGGGGCTGTTTTTGGGGTTTGGGATGCTATACATTCTTTTTCCTTGGAGGTTGTCCTCTGGATTTGTACGCAGAGGTGATTATGGAGATTAGCCTTTGTTACCTTGCTCTTTCGGTGACTTCGTCCCTGAGGTTCCCCCTTGGTCCTGGTAGTTTGTGGTATGCCTATTGGGCTTAGAATCTTAGCGGCTCTGTCGTGCCCTAGCTCCTTTGGAGTTAGACTTTTTGTAGGGGTGTTCTCTTCCCTTTGGGTTGGGATTTATGTTTAGACCCATTTTACGGGTCATTCTTATCCCTTGTGTAGTCTGTTTCATTCAGACGGGGGATGGTGTTCCCTGGGGTATTATTTATCTAAACAATTCTGGGGCTCGGGCCTTGTTTGTCGGGATCTTTCGGGACCTAAGCCAGCTGGTCTGATTGGTGGTTAGCCCCATGGTTTCTGTGGCTAGATCCCACTGCGGTGCGGTTACTTTCTCTTCATGGCCTTATCTGTTTTTTTTCTGGATTTATATGATCCTGTGGTTGGTTTAGGAGCTCCAGTTCTCCAGGTAACATAGGCTATAACTTATGGTCTCGCTAGTTTAACTACTAGCAGCTTGGCCAGGAGTGCTGTGTGCTTAGGCTCCTCATGGCTGGCCTTGTTCTTAATCGGTATGTACTTCCCTTCTTGAGGAGTTTTCCTTTTCGTATCATCAGTGGTGCCTGGATGGTATTCATTCGGCTCAATTTAAGGCTTTGGCCTTGTGAGTGTGTGCGCTGTTTATTTGGCTGTGCCCTTCCCATGGGTTTTTTTTTGTGTGCCTTCCTTAAGAGGTGGGGGTTTCCTCTCTCTCGAGGGTGGTAGTCCTCCCCTGTGTAGGTGGTTGGAACAGGTGGGTTATCTTGTAAAGAGAGCGGTCCACTTTTCTAGAGTTGCTCTGTTCCGTCTGTGGTTGCAGTCTTAATATTAGAGCATAGGGCTCTTCTGCCTTGGTTCTGCCTATATCTATGGGGTCCTCTTTGGGGGTACCTGTTTGTGGGTACTTTTGGATAATGTCCAAGCTCTGTTGGGGTGACTGGGGGCCGGGGGTTGGTGTCCTTTTCATTCCCCTGTCCTTCAGACCTGCCTGTTGCTTGGGCTGGTCCGGGGCTCTGTGTACCCACTACTTAGTGGATGTTAACAGTCCGTCGGTTGGTGTTGGTTATCTATCTTTGGATGTCTTTTACTTGCCTGCAAGTATTTTCCTTTCAGAGTTATCCTGGTATGACTGCAGCGTGTGGTGTTCAGAGGTTGTTCTCTGGGTTTGATGCACGCGTTGTCTGTGAATAGTTTGTTATTCTGAGTTTCTGGCGACTTAGGACTCCGGTTTCAGTTGTTTTTTGGGGCGTTTGCTCTGAACCTTTCTTCTCTGTTCTGATTACTGGTCTCAACCTTGTGGTTCTGTACTGTTTGGGGTTAGGGTGTTGCCTTCCCTTGGCTTCAGAATCCCTTAGGGTCTCTGTGAGCTTGGCTCACTTTTGGGGTTTTCCATTTTCTATTTGGATATTCTTACAACCTTTTTGGGTCTTCCTTGTTTGTTCCTCCATGTCCTCTCCCCATTGGGAGTTTTCAGTTGTGGACCGACCTTGGGGAGATGGGCCTTTTCTTTTCAAATATTTTCTTGGCTTCTGACAAAGCAAGATTTTGGTTGGGTTGTGGTTTCAGGCCTGGTGCCCTCAGAATGGGCCGCCTGTTGTACCCTCCCGTTTTAGCATTCAGTGTCCTCTATAGCTTGGGTATTGTTTTCCCAAAAGTAATGAATGCAGCTGTGGACTCTTTCCATTTATGAAGAAAAACATAAATTATGCCTACCTGATAATTTTCTTTTCTTCAGATAGAAAGAGTCCACAGCTCCCCACCCGTGTTTATATGTGAGGCGGTTATACTTTTTTGTTCTTCTGGCACCTTTTCACCCTGATATGCTTCTACTGTTCCTTGTTCCTCGGTAGAATGACTAGGGGATGAGAGGAGTGGGAGGAGTATTTAAACCTTTGGCTGGGGTGTCTTTGCCTCCTCCTGGGGGCCAGGTTCTGAATTCCCAAAAGTAATGAATGCAGCTGTGGACTCTTTCCATCTGAAGAATTTTTTTTTTACCAGGTAAGCATAATTTATGTTTTTTTACTTCAATTTTTTTTTTGTAGAGGGCAATAAACATCTTGTAATTACAAGGGGTCAAGTTATCAAGCTCCGTACGGAGCTTGATGCCATGTGTTTGCAATGAGCCTTCAGGCTCGCCGAAAACAGAAGTTATGAAGCAGCGGTCTAAAGACCGCTGCTCCATAACCTTTCCACCTGCTCTGAGGCGGCGGACAGAAATCAACCCGATCGAATACGATTGGGTTGATTGACACCCCCTGCTAGTGGCCGATTGGCCGAATCTGCAGGGGGCGGTATTGCACCAGCAGTTCACAAAAACTGCTGGTGCAATGATAAATGCTGACAGCATATGCTGTTGGCATTTATTAATGTGCAGCGGACATGATACGCTACATCGTATCATGTCCGCTCGCACATTACTAGATTGACCCCCAAGAGTTTTCTGCAGTCTTGCTATAAACTGCACCTGTTTTTCAGCAGCCAGTCTCCACCCACCTCCTTATTTAGAGGAGCCAATCTGGACTTGTTACTGTATTACACACATCGAGCCATTGTCATTCTGTTAGCAAGCTCTCTATCGTTTTGCAGTTCTTATCTTATTCTCTCTGCTGTGGCCTGTTAGGTACAGGTATGTAGCAAGGTTAGCACAAATATTAGTACTGTTGTGCATTAACATCGCTCAAGCACAGTCAATAGTGCTTCCATTTTTACTCTCATATTACAAGCCTAAAAGTATTTTTTGTTATTGCTTGGGCGATGTTCTAGGGTGTGCTAAAGTCTGCAATGGTGCGCAAGGAGTGGAGATCTTTGTGTAGTTCTGTTCTATACTTTTAATAATAATTGTTTACATCAGGTATTAAAAAAAATACTAATTTTTACAGAGCTATTCATTAAAAGTATAGGGTGGTCTAAATACAGGTGAAACTTGAAAAATTAGAATATAGTGCAAAAGTTCATTTATTTCACTAATGCAACTTAAAAGGTGAAACTAATATATGAGATAGACTCATTACATGCAAAGCAAGATAGTTCAAGCCGTGATTTGTCATAATTGTGATGATTATGGCTTACAGCTCATAAAACCCCCAAATCCACAATCTCAAAAAATTAGAATATTGTGAAAAGGTGCAATATTCTAGGCTCAAAGTGTCCCATTATAATCAGCTAATTAAGCCATAACACCTGCAAAGGGTTCCTGAGCCTTTAAATGGTCTCTTAGTCTGGTTCAGTAGGAATCACAATCATGGGAAAGACTGCTGACCTGACAGTTGTGCAGAAAACCATCATTGACACCCTCCATAAGGAGGGAAAGTCTCAAAAGGTAATTTGAAAAGAAGTTGGATGTTCCCAAAGTGCTGTATCAAAGCACATGAATAGAAAGTTATGTGGAAGGGAAAAGTGTGGAAGAAAAAGGTGCACAAGCAGCAGGGATGACCGCAGCCTGGAGAGGATTGTCAGGAAAGGCCATTCAAAAGTGTTGGGGAGTTTCATAAGGAGTGGACTGAGGCTGGATTCAGTGCATCAAGAGCCACCACACACAGACTAATCCTGGACATGGGCTTCAAATGTTGTATTCCTCTTGTCAAGCCACTCCTGAACAACAAACAACGTCAGAAGCGTCTTACCTGGGCTAAAGAAAAACAGACCTTGTCTGTTGCTCAGTGGTCCAAAGTCCTCTTTTCTGATGAGAGCAAATTTTGCATCTCATTTGGAAACCAAGGACCCAGAGTATGGAGGAAAAATGGAGAGGCACACACTGCAAGATACTTGAAGTCCAGTGTGAAGTTTTCACAGTCTGTGTTGATATGGGGAGCCATGTCATCTGCTGGTGTTGGTCCACTGTGCTTCATTAAGTCCAGGGTCAACGCAGCCGTCTACCAGGAGATTTTGGAGCACTTCATGCATCTTTCCGCAGACGAGCTCTATGGGGATGCTGACTTCATTTTCCAGCCCACACTGCCAAAAGCACCAAAACCTGGTTCAATGACCGTGGGATACTGTGCTTGATTGGTCAGCAAACTCGCCTGACCTGAATCCCATAGAGAAACTATGGGGCATTGCCAACAGAAAGATGAGAGACATAAGACAAAACAATGCAGAAGAGCTGAAGGCCGCTATTGAAGCATCCTGGTCTTCCATAACACCTCAGCAGTGCCACAGGCTGATAGCTTCCATGCCACGCCGCATTGAGGCAGTAATTGCTGCAAAATGGGCCCAAACCAAGTACTGAGTACATACAGTATGCATGCTTATACTTTTCAGAGGTCCAATATTGTTCTATGTACAATCCTTGTTTTATTGATTGCATGTAATATTCTAATTTTCTGAGATTGTGGATTTGGGGTTATCATGAGCTGTAAGCTATAATCATCACAATTATGACAAATCACGGCTTGAACTATCTTGCTCTGCATGTAATGAGTCTATCTCATATATTAGTTTCACCTTTTAAGTTGCATTAGTGAAATAAATGAACTTTTGCACGATATACTAATTTTTTGAGTTTCACCAGTAAGTGAATATTTATCTATCCACTTGTAATATTAGATTGTCTGTTATTCTCAAATAGATTAATAGTTAAAGGAACAGTCTAGTCAAAATTAAAATTAAACTTTTATGATTTAGATAGGGTATGCAATTTTAAGCAACTTTCCAATTTGCCTTTAACATCAAATTTGCTTTTTCTCTTGGTATTCTTTGTTGAAAGCTAAACCTAGGTAGCCTCATATGCTAATTTCTAAGCCCATCTCAGTGCATTTTTACAGTTTTTCACAGCCAGACAGCGCTAGTTCATATTTTCCATATAGATAACATTGGGTTCACTCCCATGGTTATTTATGAGTCAGCACTGATTGACTAAAATGCAAGCCTGTCAACAACTGAAATAAGAGGGCAGTTTGCAGAGGCTTTGATTTAAAGTAATCACAAAGGTAAAAAGTATATTAATATAACAGTGTTGGTTATGTAAAACTGGGGAATGGGTGATAACGGGATTATCTATCTGTTTAAAACAATAACTGTTCTGGAGTAAACCGTCCCTTTAACTATCCAATACTTGCTCCCTTTTAGGAAAGTGCCTTTGTTTTCTATTAATTGAGACTATGGCCTCTAGTTCTCAAGGTCTGGCGGACCTGATCCGACAGTGCGGATCAGGTCCACCAGACCTCGCTGAATACGGAGAGCAAAACTCTCGCCGTATTCAGCATTGCACCAGCAGCTCACAAGAGCTGCTGGTGCAACGCCGCCCCCTGCAGACTCGCGGCCAATGGGCCGCCAGCAGGGAGGTGTCAATCAACCCGATCCTACTCGATCGGGTTGTATTGTGTCGATGTCTGTCTGCCTGCTCAGAGCAGGCGGGCAGGTTATAGAGCAGCGGTCTTTGTGACCGCTGCTTCATAACTGCTGTTTCTGGCGAGCCTGCAGGCTCACCAGAAACACGGGGCATCAAGCTCCATTCTGAGCTTGATACAAATGCCCCTAAGCCTCTGAACAATAATTTATTTTGTATAACTTTCAAAACAGTATGAACTGGATAGCCATGAACAAGGCTGTATCATGCATGTGTAACATCACTAAGCAGAGTGATACACTTCATCCAATAGAAAACAATCTCTGCTTCAAGCACATTTCAAGCTTTTCTTCTCCATTAGGTTTTACTTTTTCCAGCACACTGAAGCCATAATTTCAGTCACTATAATTGAATCTTATTATGTTCAGATATTTCTTCTCGTCTGACTTTTTTTTTGTCCAAATTTTTTTATTGAGGTTTGCAAAATATAAGAAAATAAATCATAGGCTGTATAAACAGAATTCCGTAGGCATGTTACTTTTAGGCAACAATAAGAAATTACACTTCCATCTCTAAATAGACCGTTAATACATATTGTTTTAGTTGTATACTTAGGAAAGGCATAGTCCTTCTTTGAAATATAGTAATAACAATTAATAATGTGTAATATGCATAGTAGGTTCAGCATCAATACAATAGGCATCAGTCAATATTAATGTTGAGCCTTTACGAGTAAAACCTCATTTTCTATAGTTTATATTGCATTGGGGTAACTACTATTTAGGCCTCTTATGGACCAATTGAGTTTGAGCAGGTATTTTGAATGGTAGTTACATAAATGATCTCTTTTGGACCTATTTGTACAAGATTTTATTGGTAGTTACAAAAGAGGTCACTCGGATCAATTGAGGGTATGGGGTGAATACAGCGGGCAAAAGCCGCTCTAGTATAAATTTCTGATATCTAGGGTTAGGAAAAAGATAAACAAATAATTAGAGGCTGGGAAGTAGATTATTATATGTCTCTTAGAATTGTGTGTAAATAAGACTCAAGTGTATTCTTTTAACTTTCAGTATAGAACAATCTATGGCTGCTCTAATATAAAATGATCCTCTAGAGTGAGTCAGTGCTAATTAGTGACCAAATGTTTAAATCAATAGAATTGTAAACACACCCATATTTTTATAGAATATATATAAAACATTAGAACATACTTAACATAAATGAAGGAAACTCCGTAAAAGTCACTAGGCTTTAGGGTAATAGATAGTGCCCTAATATTCGCTAATCTAGACTTTAGTTTTTTTGTTAATTAACCTATCTCCCTCAGCTCTCAATAGACGTTGTGCTACTTATAGGCTTTATTTCTAGCGAGGAGTTAAGACTCTAAGTATTGTTACTATTTCAGCTGACACTCTGGAGCCTCTTTATTAAATATGTAATGTCTTAATGTAGATGTGTGATGTCACTAATATTAAAAGAGCTCTATGGATCATACTGATAACACCTAGACATCATCCTCCAATATTAACAAGAAACAAATAAAAGGAACGGTGATAAAACATCCTGTCTTAACTACAAACAGTATACTGCAAGAAAAACCACATTGCATTACTTAACTGAACTTCTGCTCTCAAAAGACTAACAATGGAATAATTAAGGGAGAGAGGATCATACAAACGAAGGAGGAGCTAGTGGTATCCAGAATAGAATTTATAGGCATACGTGAATATACAGATATGTTTAACCTACTCCGGATTTAACACAGCCAAGGCAAAACAGGGTGAGAATGCATATGTGTCCCATAAGCTGTCTTAAGTCCCGTATTTGTGCTGATGGGAAAACAGTTATGCCCTGGACGATGTGGTGATGTGACCTACGTTCCTCCCTATTGAAGGTTAAGTTCCACAAAAGTGTTTTCTCTCCCCCATGGTTGGAAACCACCCGGGTGAGTAGGAAGGGAGTATGAGACCCGGTGTTAGTTGCGTCTTTGAGCAAGATGTTGTCAGTCTATTTGTGAGAAAATATCCCGAAGCATGACATCTTAGTATAGAGCGTTTCACATACCAACCCTGTGGCATTTTGATCTATAAGTGTTTCACCATCTCTTGTAGAGTGAACTCCATTCAGTATGAAGGGGGTCTCAGTACTTCCATGTTGCGGTGTTGTTTGTGCAGCTTGTGGTAGCTGTTTGGCAAGTTCCCATACTGCAAGCAAGCTTTGCTTATGATGGGCAAAATGTTCCTCCAAATTTGTTAGTATCATGTCCTCCCCTCCTTAAACGATCTCCATATCCTTGGGAGATTAAGCTGAGGATATTATGTAAGCAGCCACAAGAGTGTGTTGCGGGCTCTATTATCCACTATTTTCTAGCAATGCTTTGGCCTAGATATCAGAGGGGAAAAAGGGGGGGGGGGGTTCAGCAGCCCTGAATGTAAATAGAGCACTATTGTTATTGAGCAAGGTCAGTGTAGTAGAAGAAAACAAAGAAGTTCCCACCCGCTTGCCTGCAGCTTGGAATGAGGTGTAGTGATGCAATATTCCACTTCTCTAGGCAACAAGGGGAGGCCTATAATGGAGGCTCAATTTTTCAGTGAGTCAGGGCTGCTTCATGCAGGAGCTTTGCGTCAGAGCTCCCACTCTATAATCTCAGTCATTTGCGTTAACACAGGCACCATAAGATGAGACGTTAGGGTAAAGAATTGATTATTTTCTTAGAAATCGTTAAGTAGATAAAGTATATTCAAGTAGGAGCTTCCAGAAAACATGTCTGCTATCTTCAACAGCTAGCTCCGCCCCCTCTTCTCGTCTGACTTTCTATTTATTTATTTCTTAGACTCTCTGTAGTATCCCCAGTTAAACATTTGTCATGCTCACACTTTCTGCTTTTTTATATCTAAAATTAAAATCCCTTACTTTAAAATATCAAAAAATATTTGTTTCCAACATGTGATTTGATACCCTTGTGTACATAGGTAGAACTACACCTGAATAGCAGATTTTTGTTAAATTTGGACAGTAAAGTCAAAATTAAATTTTCATGCTTCAGCTACAGCTTGTAATTAAAAAAAACATTTTCAAATTTACATCTCATTGTTTAAAATGTAGCTCCTTTCCTTGAGAGCAAAAGTTAGGCTCAGGAGTGTGCACATAAGGGATTAAACCATCTAGTCACTATTCTGTTTCCTGCTCCCCACTTACGGGGGTACCCTTAGGCCACCACCTAAAGTGTGTAATTGTCATGGCTGCTATTCACCTTTAGCATGTCCCTTTAAATCTCTCCCTTTATATTGTCTCCTCCCCTCTTCCTACTTCCCACTTAATGTTTGTTAGTGCTTGTTGTGCATCTAACTTCCACTGTCACAGTGATCTTGCTAAACACTTGGCTGACTAAGTTACCAGCTGATCCACAGTTGCTACTTATTATCAAAACTCTACTTCTAAAGAAACTAATCTACAGATTTCCAGTAACCTGATTTACATCAACAGGATTTCACCTAGCGTGTTGTTGCTTTGTGTTACACAGCAGTCTCTGAACAAACTCTCTCCACTGGCTCAATCTTCGTTTGTGTCAGCTCCCAAGGACGGACTACTTAACCTGCTCCTCTGCTACTACACTTACCGGATTATACAGACTGCTGCTTGCGGTGCTCTCAGCTCTCTGCTGGTCCTCCGTTACTACACGGAGCTAAACGAATCCTCCCGACACAGCACGCCTCCTTCACTGCATGACAGCAGCTCCATAGGACTGTAAGGTTGCGCACTGTATTCTACTACACACAGCCTTGTAAAGATCATCTGGACAAGGTTGCTATACAGTCTAGCATCTATCAAAACACTGGTAAAAAGTATATAACCAGTTGGAGCAAACAAACCAACTCCGTGCTAAACCACGCCCCCTGGCTGATGTCATACTAAACAAACAACAGCACAGGACTTGCAGTTTGCAAGTCTCCTGTAACATAAAAACATTCACAACTAAATTATCCTTTCTGATCCTTTTACTGCACAGAAGATAGAATCCATAAAAAAATATATCTGCAGTTGTGATTCCACATCATATTTCTTACATTAGTCACACGTCATACTTCTCTCCCTAACATATTAAGTGGCCATAAAAATGGATCCAGCAGATATACCCAACATTGTTTTCAACCTCTCTCATTGTGTAGACCAACTGTCACAGGGTCTAAGAGAGTTGCAGATACAAAATTATAGCCTTAGAAGTGTGATTAAGGATAGCACACCTGAACCACAAGTCAGTTTACCAGAAAAATTCTCAGGTGACAGGGCTTGTTTTAGGCAATTCAAAAACGCCTGTAATTTACTGTTCCATATGAGACCAAAAAAATACTGTACAGAAAGGATTAAGGTATTGACTGTCATCTCCTTCCTTAGAGGTGAGCCCAGGGTATGGGCTGACGTCTTTTTTGAGAACGATGATCCTATATTGGTGTAACTGACAGATTTCTTTACAGAGATGAGTGCCCTTTACGAAGATACCCATAAACAACTATCTGCAGAAGCCAAAATGAGGTCCTTGAGACAAGGAAGATGACCTGTAGAAGAATACCTCACCAAATTCAAATTGTACATAACGGATTCTGAGTGGAGCAATATCACTTTAAATACAGGCTTGGGTTGTCAGACGCACTCAAGGATGAACTGGCTCACACAGAACTTCCTAAATCCCTAGAGGGCCTGATCACACTCTCTATCCAGATAGACAGGAGGCTTAGAGAAAGGAGATCTGAACGCCAACAATCTGAATCCTCACCCAAGTATCATCCTTCTGCCACCTCCTACTCTCCTAAGGATGCTTCTGTACCTATGGAATTGGGTTTCCTAAAGGGACTGCTGCAACCAGAAGAAAGGTCACGTAGAAGACAGAAAAATCTGTGTATGTACTGTGCCTCACCTGCACACACTGTAAAAGACTGCCCTCTTCTACAACGCCAAAGAGGAGTAAGTTGAAGAAATCATTAGACTGTTTAACAACCAAAGTTACAAATGCAGCTTACTGCACTCTTTCTCTCTCTTTGTAGTGGGACCATCATCTCCTACACACTGATGCCATTGTTGACTCCGGTGCATACTCCAACTTTATTAATGTTGTTCTTGTGCAAAGAAATAAAATACCACTGGTCTTGAAAAATAACCCTATCTCCATTAGAGTTATTGATGGTTCTTATATCAATACAGGTCCTATTACCCACCAAACTGTTCCATTAAAGGTCACAACTGGTTCTGGGCATGTAGAACATATTTTTTTTGAAGTCATTCCCTCACCCATGTTTCCCATTGTTTTAGGTATATTATGGTTGCAACAACATCAACCCACCATTCACTGGGAGACTCTGCAGCTGGATTTCAAATCCTCTTACTGTGACAAAACATGTTTTCCCCATCAGAACATACTTCAGCTGACAGGATACACTCTACCTGAAGAGTATCATGATTTCATTGATGTTTTTAGTAAAAGGGAGGCTGACTCTCTGCCACCACATCGCATCTACGATTGCCTGATTGAATTACTCCCTGGTTCCTCCATTCCATTTGGACATGTTTACCCCTTGTCCCAACCTGAACTAGATCATCTGAAGTCATATCTAGACGAAAATCTCAAAAAGGGGTTCATAAGACCTTCAACTTCCCCCGCTGGGGCTGGGATTTTTTTCGTCAAGAATAAAGACAATTCATTGAGAACAATTATTGATTACCGCAAGCTCAATAAAAGAACAATAAAGAACCGGTATCCCCTACCTCTCATCCCTGAACTCATAGAACATCTTGGTCAAGCAAAGATCTACACCAAACTAGATCTCAGAGGAGCTTACAATCTAGTCAGAATCAGAGAGGGGGATGAGTGGTTGACAGCTTTCAGAGCTAGACATGGGCTTTACGAGTATATGGTGATGCCCTTCGACCTCTGTAATGCCCCTGCCACGTTCCAATACCTAATAAATTATATCTTCAGAGACCTCTTGGACATGAGTATGGTGGTTTAACTTGATGACATTCTCATCTACTCCAACAACATCGAACAACATAGGAAACATGCACGTTTGGTTCTTGGTAGACTCAGGACACATCAGTTGTTTGCCAAACCTGAGAAGTGCCGTTTTCATGCCACCAAGATATACTTTTTAGGATATCGCATTTCTTCTCTAGGGATCCAGGTGGAAGAAAATAAAGTCGATGCCATAAAGGACTGGCCTACTCCAAATAGCAAGAAAGATGTCTAACGTTTCCTTGGTTTTTCCAATTTTTACCGCAAATTCATTAACGGATTATCTGCAATTGCAAAACCTCTCAGTGCTCTTACAGGTTCAAATTGTTCATTCTCTTGGACTCCAGCTGCTCAAGCTGCCTTTGCATTCCTAAAGAAGAGTTTCACAGAAGCACCCATCCTCCGTTTTCCAAACCCTGAACACCAATACATCTTAGAAGTAGACGCATCAGATTATGCAATCGGAGCAATAGTTGCTTTCTATTCAAGGTTGATGACAGCTCCTGAGCAGAATTACCCCATTGGGGAGAAATAACTTCTCGTAATAAAGGCCTCATTTGAGCATTGGCGTCACCTACTCAAGGGAACAAAACTACCGATTCTGATTTTTACGGATCATAAAAACCTGGAGTATATCCAAACAAGTAAGACCTTATCCGCTAGACAACTCCGTTGGAGTTTGTATTTCACAAGGTTCAACTATCACATCATGTACAGACCAGGCTCAATGAATTGGAAGGCTGACGCCCTATCAAGATAGGACAAAAGACCTTCCAACACTCCTTCTGTAGAGACTGTTATACCTATCGATCATTTCCTGGGTATTACTACTGAGTTCACCAAACTTATTCAGGTTGCCCAACAAAAGGACTACACTGTCCCTAAGGAACTATTAAATATCAAAACCGATTAATTTTGCTATCATAAAGATAGGATATACATACCACCTACCATAAGGGAGATTCTCATTCAGAACCATCATGATTCCCCCATTGTAGGTCATCTGGGTATCCATAGAACTCCGGATTTACTCAAGAGGAATTATTGGTGGCCTTCTATCACTGAAACCGTAAAAGATTATGTAACAGCCTGTCAAGTATGTGCAGTATCTAAAACCGAAAAGTGTCTTCCATATGGATTCCTGAAGCCTCTCTAGATCCCAGAAAGACCTTGGTAGATTGTAGGAATGGACTTCATAGTTGAACTACCCGTATCCAACAATCATAACACCATTCTAGTAGTTGTCGATTTACTCACAAAGATGACCCATTTTATTCCTTATAAGAAACTGCCCACCTCAGCTGAAACCGCACAACTATTTCTAAACCATATAATAAAGTTACATGGACTACCTTCCATAGTAGTAACTGACAGAGGTTTGCAATTCCCCTCCCGCTTTTGGAGACAACTTTGCAACGTATTACAGATTGATAACCGTTATAGCACAGCTTACTACCCTCAAACAAATGTGCAAACAGAAAGAGTAAACCAATGGCTAGAACAGTACATTAGGTGCTATTGCTCATACCAACAAGATCAATGGGTTCATTGCATCTCCAAGGCAGAGTATGTCTACAACAACTCCACTAATGCGTCAACTAAATCCTCACCTTTCTTTTCTAACTATGGGTTTCACCTGACCTTCCACCTCTTCCCTAAGTTGAACTCCACTTCTCCTCAAATTGGTGACACTACCAACAGCCTAACTAATATACTCACTTTCCTCAAAGAAAACATCAAGAATGCACAGGCCAAACAAAAACTTAATTATGATTCCAAAAGAATATCTCCCCCTTCTTATGCAGTTGGAGATAAAGTCTGGCTTTCCACCAAACATCTAAGACTGAAAACGCCTTGTAAGAAATTCACTCAACTGTTCATAGGACCATTTGAAATACATAAGGTTGTGAACGAGAATGCCATGACCCTACTACTTCCTCCTGAATATCATATTCATCCGACTTTTCATGTTTCTCTCTTGAAGCATTACAACCCCACTCGCACCACGGACATGGTTTAACCAAACTCTCCTGTTATAGAAAACGATGAATTGTATGAAGTACAATCCATTCTAGATTCACGTATTCGAAAAGGTGTCTTGGAATATCTGACAACTGGAAGGGTTATACGGCTGAAGAAAATTCCTGGGAACCTTCCACAAATCTCCATGCTACACGTCTCATATCTTCGTATAATAGAAGGAACCCGTACAGACCTGGCCCTTCTGCTGCTGGGCAGCACCTTTGAATGGGGGAAATGTCATGGCTGCTATTCACCTTCAGCATGTCCCTTTAAATCCCTCCCTTTATATTGTCTCCTCCCCTCTTCCTACTTGCCACTTAATGTTTGTTAGTGCTTGTTAAGGTTGTTGCATCTAACTTCCACCATCACAGTGATCTTGCTACAAACTTGGCTGACTAAGTTACCTGCTGATCTGCAGTTGCTACTTATTATCAAAACTCTGCTTCTAAAGAAACTAATATACAGATTTCCAGTAACCTGATTTACATCAACAGGATTTCACCTAGCGTGTTGTTGCTTTGTGTTACACAGCAGTCTCTGAACAAACTCTCTCCACTGGCTCAATCTTCGTTTGTGTCAGCTCCCAAGGATGGACTACTTAACCTGCTCTCTGCTACTACATTTACCGGATTATACAGACCGCTGCTTGTGGTGCTCTCAGCTCTCTGCTGGTCCTCCGTTACTACACGGAGCTAAACGAATCCTCCCGACATAGCACGCCTCCTTCACTGCATGACAGCAGCTCCATAGGACTGTAAGGTTGCGCACTGTATTCTACTACACACAGTCTCCATAGGACTAGTAAAGATCGTCTGGATAAGGTTGCTATACAGTCTAGCATCTATCAAAACACTGATAAAAAGTATATAACCAGTTGGAGCAAACAAACCAACTCTGTGCTAAACCACGCCCCCTGGCTGACGTCATACTAAACAAACAACAGCACAGGACTTGCATCTTGCAATTCTCCTGTAACATAAAAACATTCACAACTAAAGTATCTTTTCTGATCCTCTTACTGCGCAGAAGATATAATCCATAAACAAATATATCTGCAGTTTATTATTTCTTTCTTTCATTAGTCACACATCATACTTCTCTCCCTAACAGTCATCCCCTCTTTCAGCATGGCCAGTGCTCATCCCTTTCCGCCCACTCACTTAGCTGCGACCTACCGCCGTGGCTAGGGTTTATTTGCACTCCAACTAGTAGGCAACCCCGGTATGAGCCAGTCATTCAACTTGCAACAACGGGTGGAGTCTAGATTAAAGGGACATAAAACTCTCCTTAATGGGAAGAGTTCACTTAATAAAAATGTGTATTTTACCTAGAGTTATTTACCCGCTTCAGCTACTTCCATTCCTTCTATCTAGCAAGGATAAGAAATCTCTGGATAAAGTTATTAAAAATTTCTTATGGAAGGGGAAAGGACCAAGAATATAATTTAACAAATTACAAAGGCCTGAATGTAAGGGAGGGCTCGGTTTACTGTGTTTTCAAAAATATAATTAGGCCGCTACTTGCGAATTTGAGTAGATTGGTTAGCTAAGATATATCCTCCTAACTTAGCATAAATTGAATACGATTCTAGGAACAAATTTTAAAATCTCCTCATATATACCTATAAAAGGCAACCCAACTTTTCCAAAAACGGACAGTATAGAAGTTTTACATACATGGGCAGATAAAGGGATAGTACATATTTTAAACATTGTCAAAAGGTATTATTTCTCTTTTATTAAAGTTGACTAATTTCAACAAAAATTTGATATCCCTATTACAGAGAGAATATATTACGAACAGTTAAAACACTACACAATGACCTAGCTCTATAATAGTTGGACAAATAAAAAAACTATCGGCTAGATTTAGAGTTTTGTCAGTAACGACCCGCATAGCTAAAGCTGGCTTTTTTTCTCCCGCACCTTTTAAATACCGCTGGTATTTAGAGTTCACAGAAGGGCTGCGTTAGGCTCCAAAAAGGGAGCGTATAGCATATTTACCGCCATTGCAACTCTCAATACCAGTGGTGCTTACGGACGCGGCCAGCTTCAAAAACGTGCTCGTGCACGATTCCCCCATAGAAAACAATGGGGCAGTTTGAGCTGAAAAAAAACCTAACACCTGCAAAAAAGCAGCGTTCAGCTCCTAACGCAGCCCCATTGTTTCCTATGGGGAAACAGTTTCTAAGTCTGCACCTAACACCCTAACATGTACCCCGAGTCTAAACACCCCTAACCTTACACTTATTAACCCCTAATCTGCCGCCCCCACTATCGCTGACCCCTGCATATTTTTTTGAACTCCTAATCTGCCGCTCCGTACACCGCCGCAACCTACATTATACCTATGTACCCCTAATCTGCTGCCCCTAACACCGCCGACCCCTATATTATATTTATTAACCCCTAATCTGCCCCCACAACGTCGCCGCCAGCTACCTACAATAATTAACCCCTAATCTGCCGACCGGACCTCACTGCTACTATAATAAATGTATTAACCCCTAATCCGCCTCACTAAACCTATAATAAATAGTATTAACCCCTAATCTGCCCTCCCTAACATCGCTGACACCTAACTTCAAGTATTAACCAATAATCTGCCGTCCGGACCTCACCGCTACTCTAATAAATGTATTAACCCCTAAAGCTAAGTCTAACCCTAACACTAACACCCCCCTAAATTAAATATAATTTAAATCTAACAAAATAAATTAACTCTTATTAAATAACTTATTCCTATTTAAAGCTAAATACTTACCTGTAAAATAAACCCTGTAATATAGCTACAATATAAATAATAATTATATTGTAGCTATTTTAGGATTAATATTTATTTTACAGGCAACTTTGTATTTATTTTAACCAGGTACAATAGCTATTAAATAGTTAATAACTATTTAATAGCTACCTAGTTAAAATAATTACAAAATTACCTGTAAAATAAATCCTAACCCAAGTTACAATTAAACCTAACACTACACTATCAATAAATTAATTAAATAAAATACCTACAATTAAATCTAACACTACACTATCAATAAATTAATTACATGAAATACCTACAAATAAATACAATTAAATAAACTAACTAAAGTACAAAAAATAAAAAAAGCTAAGTTACAAAAAATAAAAAAATTAATTACAAACATAATAAAAATATTACAACAATTTTAAGCTACTTACACCTAATCTAAGCCCCCTAATAAAATAACAAAGCCCCCAAAATAAAAAAATGCCCTACCCTATTCTAAAATTAAAATAGAAAAGCTCTTTTACCTTACCAGCCCTTAAAAGGGCCTTTTGCGGGGCATGCCTCAAAGAATTCAGCTCTTTTGCCTGTAAAAAAAACATACAATACCCCCCCAACATTACAACCCACCACCCACATACCCCTAATCTAACCCAAACCCCCCTTAAATAAACCTAACACTAAGCCCCTGAAGATCTTCCTACCTTGTCTTCACCATGCCAGGTATCACCGATCGTTCCAGGCTCCGAAGTCTTCATCCAAGCCCAAGCGGGGGCTGGAGATCCATCATCCGGCTGAAGTCTTCTATCAAGCGGCAAGAAGAAGTCCAGAAGAGTTTCCAAAGTCTTCATCCTGTCCGGGCATAAGAGGAGATCCGGACCGGCAACCATCTTCATCCAAGCGGCATCTTCTATCTTCATCCGATGACGAGCGGCTCCATCTTGAAGACCTCCAGCGCGGATCCTTCCTCTTCTTCCAACGTCCTAAGTCCGAATGAAGGTTCCTTTAAATGACGTCATCCAAGATGGCGTCCCTCGAATTCCGATTGGCTGATAGGATTCTATCAGCCAATCGGAATTAAGGTAGGAAAAATCTGATTGGCTGATGGAATCAGCCAATCAGATTTAAGTTCAATCCGATTGGCTGATCCAATCAGCCAATCAGATTGAGCTCGCATTCTATTGGCTGATCGGAACAGCCAATAGAATGCGAGCTCAATCTGATTGGCTGATTAAATCAGCCAATCAGATTTTCCCTACCTTAATTCCGATTGGCTGATAGAATCCTATCAGTCAATCGGAATTTGAGGGACGCCATCTTGGATGACGTAATTTAAAGGAACCTTCATTCGGACTTAGGACGTCAGAAGAAGAGGATGGATCCGCGCTGAAGGTCTTCAAGATGGAGCCGCTCGTCATCGGATGAAGATAGTAGATGCCGCTTGGATGAAGATGGTTGCCGGTCCGGATCTCCTCTTCTGCCCAGATAGGATGAAGACTTTGGAGCCTCTTCTGGACTTCTTCTTGCCGCTTGATAGAAGACTTCACCCGGATGATGGATCTCCAGCCCCCGCTTGGGCTTGGATGAAGACTTCGGAGTCTGGAACGATCGGTGATACCTGGCATGGTGAAGACAAGGTAGGAAGATCTTCAGGGGCTTAGTGTTAGGTTTATTTAAGGGGGGTTTGGCAAAGATTAGGGGTATGTGGGTGGTGGGTTGTAATGTTGGGGGAGTATTGTATGTTTTTTTTTTACAGGCAAAAGAGATTAATTCTTTGGGGCATGCCCCGCAAAAGGCCCTTTTAAGGGCTGGTAAGGTAAAATAGCTTTTCTATTTTAATTTTAGAATAGGGTAGGGCATTTTTTTATTTTGGGGGGCTTTGTTATTTTATTAGGGGGCTTAGAGTAGGTGTAATTAGCTTAAAATTGTTGTAATATTTTTATTATGTTTGTAATTAATTTTTTTATTTTTTGTAACAGCTTTTTTTATTTTTTGTAATTTAGTTAGTTGATTTAATTGTATTTATTTGTAGGTATTTCATGTAATTAATTTATTGATAGTGTAGTGTTAGGTTTAATTGTAATTATTTGTAGGTATTTGTATGTAATTAATTTATTGAAAGTGTAGTGTTAGGTTTAATTGTAACTTAGATTAGGATTTATTTTACTGATAATTTTGTAATTATTTTAACTAGGTAACTATTAAATAGTTATTAACTATTTAATAGCTATTGTACCTGGTTAAAATAAATACAAAGTTGCCTGTAAAATAAATATAAATCCTAAAATAGCTACAATATAATTATTATTTATATTGTAGCTATATTAGGGTTTATTTTACAGGTAAGTATTTAGCTTTAAATAGAAATAATTTATGTAATAAGAGTTAATTTATTTCGTTAGATTTAAATTATATTTAATTTAGGGGGGTGTTAGGGTTAGACTTAGCTTTAGGGGTTAATAAATTTATTAGCGTAGAGGTGAGGTACGGTCGGCATATTAGGGGTTAATACTTGAAGTTAGGTGTCGGCGATGTTAGGGAGGGCAGATTAGGGGTTAATACTATTTATTATAGGGTTAGTGAGGCGGGAGTGAGGCAGATTAGGGGTTAATAACTTTATTATAGTAGCGGTGAGGTCCGGTCGGCAGATTAGGGGTTAATAAGTGTAGGTAGCTGGCGGCGACGTTGGGGGCGGCAGATTAGGGGTTAATAAATATAATATAGGGGTCGGCGGTGTTAGGGGTAGCAGATTAGGGGTACATAGGGATAACGTAGGTGGCGGCGGTGTGCGGTCGGCAGATTAGGGGTTAAAAATTTTTAATAGAGTGGCGGCGATGTGGGGGGACCTCGGTTTAGGGGTGCATAGGTAGTTTATGGGTGTTAGTGTACTTTAGAGCACAGTAGTTAAGAGCTTTATGAACCGGCGTTAGCCCAGAAAGCTCTTAACTACTGACTTTTTTCTGCGGCTGGAGTCTTGTCGGTAGAGGCTCTACCGCTCACTTCAGCCAAGACTCTAAATACCGGCGTTAGGAAGATCCCATTGAAAAGATAGGATACGCAAATGGCGTAGGGGTATCTGCGGTATGGAAAAGTTGCGGCTGCAAAGTGAGCGCCTACAAGACTCCAAATACCAGCGGTAGCCCAAAACCAGCGTTAGGAGCCTCTAACGCTGGTTTTGACGGCTAACGCCAAACTCTAAATCTAGCCGTATAGAAATTGGAGATATAATTAAATAATTAAGAAGCATGAGATAAGTTTTCTTTATCAACAATATATGGTTGGATATCTAAGGAATTACTATCCATAGATAAAGATAGTGTAAAGGAATAAAGGAAGTATGAAGCAGAATATTAAAACATAATACAATAGAAAATATGATTGAAAATAATATTAGAGCTGTTTTTAAAGCCACACTATCATCTGCTTTAAGAGAATCTCCATTTAGAATGATCAATAGAGATTATTTGACTGTATCCAGATTTATACATTGGAAACAAGATCTGACAAATAGCTGTTTAAAATTTAATTTATATAATCCATTCCTGATATGAGACATTGGGGCAGATTTACCAAGCCCTGTATCGGCCCCAATGCCATGTTTCCATGCGAACCTTCAGGTTTGCTGTTTCTTAACTCGTCCGCCTGCTCTGAGGCGGCTGACAGCAATCTGCCCGATCGCATACAGCGGATCATGGAGGATATTTATCAAGCCGTCAACCGGAAATACGCTGGAATTCCGCAGCATAATTGTGGCGAGCTTGATCCGACCTAGTTATCAAAGCCTACAGACCGGCAAATGTTGAAATCTGTGACGTAACATACGATCCGCCGGTCTCAATCCGACACATATCGATGCTTATGTCATTACAGATGTTCCCAATACACATTCGCCACTATTTGACACTTTTTCAAAGTTATCAAATAGTTAACCGGTACACTTGCGGCTATTCCGGTCCAGCGTACCTGGTTTTCAATCCGCCACCCTGGAGGCCGCGGATGCCATAGGAATCAATGGGAGTCTGAAAGCAGCGAAAGCTTATGTTCGATGCTGCCAGATATCCCATTGATTTCTATGGTAGAAAACCAGTAACGTTTACACCTAACACCCTAACATAAGCCCTAAATTTAAACACCCCTAATCTGCCGCCCGACTTCGCCACAACCTACATAATGTTATTAACCCCTATCCCGCCGCTCCCGGACCCCACCGCAACTAAATAAAAGTATTAACCCCTATACCGCCGCTCCCGGACGTCACCGCAACAAAATAAAAGTATTAACCCCTAAACCCTGGCCTTCCACATCACTACCACTTACTAAACCTCTCTTAACCATTAAACCACCAGCCCCCCACATCGCCATAAACTAAATTAAGCTATTAACCCCTTAACCAAACAAACCGCTAACCTTACATTAAAATTACAACATCCCTATCTTATAATAATTTTAAACTTACCTTTAGAATGAAATTAAACTATTAATTAACCTACCCTAACTATTATACTAAAATTAAATTAAACTATATTAAACTATTAATTAACCTACCCTAACTATTATGCTAAAATTACATTAAACTACCAATTAAATTAACTATATTACATATTTAAAAACCTAACCCTACTTTTATTATTTAAATCTACAATTAAAAATTACTAAATTATAAAAAAAATAAAAACTAAGTTACAAAAAATAAAAAACACTAAGTTACAAAAAATTAAAAACCACATTAAACAGTTTGTTTTTGCAATTTAGTCATTTTTAATAAGGTAAAATAGTATTTTATAGTACCATTTTTACTCTACAAGAGATAATAAAAAAGGGGGGTCTCAATATTAATACATTCCTCGTTGCAATTCACCCATAATGAGATGATTTTGGATAAGGAAGGAAGATATTTAATTGTCCAGGGCCAAATTCAAGGTATAGATATAGTGTTATGCAACATTTATGCCCCAAACGATAACCAGCCTTCCTTCTTTGCCACTGTCATGCAAATGTTCACGGGATGGTATAAATCACGTATAATTCTAGCAGGGGATTTCAACTTAGATTTACAGGCACACATAAATAAACAACCTCAAACACAGAATAAAAAGAATGCCAGATTAAGATCTATGGCCAAAAGAGTGCTTGAAATGCTAGCTCCACATACTCTTGTGGATTCCTGGAAATCTCTATATGGGATTACTTCCGACTCCACTTTTTATTCGACAGCACACAATAGTTATTCTAAGTTGGACAACATTTTTACCAGTAAGATTCTCCAATCAATTATTAAATCATCTGATATTCATGTATGTGCATAGTCAGATCATGCAATTGTACAGATACAGTTAGGGGAGTTATATGACCCCAATAGAGTGAAAGTGTGGACGTATGACCCATCATGCTTAAAGAACCCCACAACAAACTCTAACTTATTGTAGGCCATAGGAGAATACTGGCAAATTAATTTAAATACAACCAACAACCCTACATCGGTTTGGGCTGCGCACAAAGCGGTAGTTAGAGGACTTCTCATTAAAGAAAAAGTGATATATTGCCCCAAAGAAATCAGCTCTTTTACCTGTAAAGAAAAATACAAACACCCCCAACAGTAAAACCCCCAACAGTAAAACCCACCACCCAACCAACCCCCCCAAATAAAAAGCCTATCACCTATATTTGATTAGCTGTTCCAATCAGCCAATAAGATGGAAGCTCAAACCTATTGGCTGATTGTAACAGCCAATAGGATGAGAGCTGCTAAAATCCTATTGGCTTATTGGAACAGCCAATAGGATTTTAGCAGCTCTAATCCTATTGGCTGATTGGAACCTTTCAGCCAATCGGAATGCAAGGGACGCCATCTTGGATGACGTCACTTGAATTGAAGATCCAGTTTACGGCGGCGACCGTATTGAAGAGGAGCTCCGCGCCGGATGTCTTCAGGATGGACCCGCTCTGCGCCGGATGGATGAAGATAGAAGAGGACGCCTGGATGAAGACTTCGCCGGATGGATGGATCTTTCAAGCAGAACTTCAAAAACTGTAAGTGGATCGTCAGGGGTTAGTGTTAGGTTTATTTAAGGGTTTTTTGGGTGGGTTTTATTTATAAAGTAGGGTCTGGGCAGGTAAAAGAGCAAAATGCCCTTTTAAGGGCAATGCCCATACAAATGCCCTTTTCAGGGCAATGGGGAGCTTAGGTTTTTTAGATAGGCTTTTTATTTGGGGGGGTTGGTTGGTGGGTTTTAATGTTGGGGTTGTTTGTAAATTTTTTTACAGGTAAAAGAGCTGATTTCTTTGGGGCAATGCACCACAAAAGGCCCTTTTAAGGGCCATTGGTACGGCTAGATTTAGAGTTTTGTCGGTAAGGACCCGCGTATCTAACGCTGGCTTTTTTCTGGCCGCACCTTTAAAATAACTCTGGTATTGAGAGTCCACAGAATGGCTGCGTTAGGCTCCAAAAAAGGAGCGTAGAGCATATTTAACGCAACTTCAACTCTCGATACCAGAGTTGCTTACGGACGCGGCCAGCCTCAAAAATGTGCAATCAGCCAATCAGATTGAGCTCGCATTCTATTGGCTGTTCCGATCAGCCAATAGAATGCAAGCTCAATCTGATTGGCTGATCGGATCAGCCAATCAGATTGAACTTGATTCTGATTGGCTGATTCCATCAGCCAATCAGAATTTTCCTACCTTAATTCCGATTGGCTGATAGAATCCTATCAGCCAATCGGAATTCGAGGGACGCCATCTTGGATGACGTCATTTAAAGGAACCGTCATTCGGCTAGTAGGCGTCGGGAGAAGAGGATGTTCCGCGTCGGATGGAAGATGATGGCTCCCGAAGAAAGAAGATTTAAGATGCCGTTGATAGAAGACTTCATCCGGATCATGGACCTCTTCAGCTCCCGCTTGGATGAAGACTTCAGCCGGATCATGGACCTCTTCAGCTCCCGCTTGGATGATGACTTCAGCCGGATCATGGACCTCTTCAGCCCCCCGCTTGGGCTTGGATCAGGACATCGGAGGAGCTCTTCTGGATCGATCGGTGAACCTGGTATGGTGAAGATAAGGTAGGAAGATCTTCAGGGGCTTAGTGTTAGGTTTATTTAAGGGGGGTTTGGGTTAGATTAGGGGTATGTGGGTGGTGGGTTGTAATGTTGGGGGGGGGTATTGTATGTTTTTTTTTACAGGCAAAATAGCTGAACTTCTTGGGGCATGCCCCGCAAAGGGCCCTGTTCAGGGCTGGTAAGGTAAAAGAGCTTTGAACTTTAGTAATTTAGAATAGGGTAGGGTATATTTTTATTTTTGGGGTCTTTGTTATTTTATTAGGGGGCTTAGAGTAGGTGTAATTAGTTTAAAATTGTTGTAATATTTTTCTTATGTTTATAAATATTTTTTTTATTTTTTGTAACTTAGTTCTTTTTTATTTTTTGTACTTTAGTTAGTTTATTTCATTGTAGTTATTTGTAGGTATTGTATTTAATTAATTTATTGATAGTGTAGTGTTAGGTTTAATTGTAGGTAATTGTAGGTATTTTATTTAATTTATTTATTGATAGTGTAGTGTTAGGTTTAATTGTAACTTAGGTTAGGATTTATTTTACAGGTAATTTTGTAATTATTTTAACTAGGTAGCTATTAAATAGTTCTTAACTATTTAATAGCTATTGTACCTGGTTAAAATAAATACAAAGTTACCTGTAAAATAAATATAAATCCTAAAATTGCTATAATATAATTATAATTTATATTGTAGCTATATTAGGATTTATTTTACAGGTAAGTATTTAGCTTTAAATAGGAATAATTTATTTAATAAGAGTTAATTAATTTCGTTAGATTTAAATTATATTTAACTTAGGGATGTGTTAGTGTTAGGGTTAGACTTAGCTTTAGGGGTTAATACATTTATTAGAATAGCGGTGAGCTCCGGTTGTCAGATTAGGGGTTAATGTTTGAAGTTAGGTGTCGGCGATGTTAGGGAGGGCAGATTAGGGGTTAATACTATTTATTATAGGGTTAGTGAGGCGGATTAGGGGTTAATAACTTTATTATAATAGCGGTGCGGTCCGGTCGGCAGATTAGGGGTTAATAAGTGTAGGCAGGTTGAGGCGACGTTGAGGGCGGCAGATTAGGGGTTAATAAATATAATATAGGGGTCGGCGGTGTTAGGGGCAGCAGATTAGGGGTACATAGCTATAATGTAGGTGGCGGCACTTTGCGGTCGGCAGATTAGGGGTTAATTATTGTAGGTAGCTGGCGGCGACGTTGTGGGGGGCAGGTTAGGGGTTAATAAATATAATACAGGGGTCGGCGGTGTTAGGGGCAGCAGATTAGGGGTACATAAGTATAACGTAGGTGGCGGTCGGCAGATTAGGGGTTAAACAAATTTAATCGAGTGTCGGCGATGTGGGGGGACCTCGGTTTAGGGGTACATAGGTAGTTTATGGGTGTTAGTGTACTTTAGAGCACAGTAGTTAAGAGCTTTATGAACCGGCGTTAACCCAGAAAGCTCTTTACTGACTTTTTTCTGCGGCTGGAGTTTTGTCGTTAGATTTCTAACGCTCACTTCAGACACAACTCTAAATACCGGAGTTAGAAAGATCCCATTGAAAAGATAGGATACGCAAATGACGTAAGGGGATCTGCGGTATGGAAAAGTCGCGGCTGAAAAGTGAGCGTTAGACCCTTTTTTGACTGACTCCAAATACCGGCGGTAGCCTAAAACCAGCGTTAGGAGCCTCTAACGCTGGTTTTCACGGCTACCGCCAAACTCCAAATCTAAGCCGTAGTTTATTGTAGGCTAGGTTTTTTTTATTTTGGGGGGCTTTTTTATTTTGATAGGGCTATTAGATTAGGTGTAATTCTTTTTTATTTTTTATACTGTTTTTTCTCGTAATTTAGTGGGGGGTTTTCGTAACCTAGCGTTAATTTTGTTTTGTAATTTAGTTATTTTAGGTTTAGTTAATGGTAGTGATGTGAGAGGCCAGAGATTTAGGGGTTAATACATTTTTATTTAGTGGCGGCGGGGTCTGGGAGTGGCGGAATAGGGGTTAATAATATTATGTAGGTGGCAGCGATGTCGGGGCGACAGATTAGGGGTGTTTAGACTCGGGGTTTATGTTAGGGTGTTAGGTGTAAACGTTACTGGTTTTCTACCATAGAAATCAATGGGATATCTTGCAGCATCGAACATAAGCTTTTGCTGCTTTCAGACTCCCATGATTCCTATGGCCTCCAGGGTGGCGGATTGAAAACCAGGTACGCTGGGCTGGAATAGCCCACGAGCTTACCAATTAACTATTTGATAACTTTTTTTTTTTAAATAATTTTTTATTGAGGATATTATAAAGATAAACAGCGTATGAAAAATGCCAAAACTTAAGTATTACAAACATTGGGATATCATTCACAATAGTAAACAGTGTATAATCAGGTAAATATAGATTCAAAATGTAATGGGCAAAAATAACGATATCCTAATTTTTATATTGATATATACCTCCTCTAAAAATAGTAGGCCACTCTTGGACCATGGTATAATATAGATACTCATCGGAGGTAAGTAAATTGGGTCTATAGCCACTTTTGGGCTTGGTATAGTATGTAACATTAAATATATATATCAAAAATAATTATGAAATAAGTGTCAACCATCATGAATAACAAATCATTCTCCTGAAAACAAATGTGATACACTCATCAACACATCCTCATTATCTAAAGAAGAACAATTAAACAGACACCTGCGTATATTTAATATCACAATATTGTTGAGATCACTAAAAGGAAATAATGATGATGATTGAGTTAGGTGGTTGTCATGCAAAAAGAAAATAAATGTTTCTATAGGATTCATTTTCCGTTGCCTATGAAATAGGCTCAATGGTGTCGGGGGGGGGGGGGAGAGGAACAGGAGTGAAATCAAAGGAGGTGAGGCTGAAATGAAAAATAAATAAATATAAGTTTAAGACAGGGTTGGTAAGGGAATATATCACCATTGGATCCATATGGTAAAAGGACTTATGCAGTATCTCCCCTCAGGGGTGTTATCACCACTGGACACAGACGGGTAAGGGGTAGTGGATATGACCCGCTCACTGATCTAGAGCGGGAAAGGGTGAGGGGAGATACAATCGGCGGAGAAATATTATAGGAGCTGATGGCCCTATAAACCAGAAACCAGGGGATATTATATTAAATAAAACCTATATACTGGCGTAAGTATAGCAAACTAACAGGAACAGTATTCTTCCCATACATTAAGGGCTATGGGCCAGAATGTACCTAAAATAAACTCTGTTGAATATAGTTTAAATAAATACATGTATAAAACAAAATAGAACCTATAAGTAAATAATCGCTATAGTGCCGCATCTATGGTTAAGCCCACATATATGGATTGTGGGACTTCAAACATGGGATCTGTGTCTCTTAGCTTAACAGGTAAACTATGTGAGGGGGAACAGAGCCTGTGCTACCAAAGGAGGCCTCTAGCTCAAATATATTTCTATGTCTTAAAGGGAGGTGTATCTAATATTATAGGGTCAACAGGTACATAAAATATATTGGGTTTAGCTGCGCCATTGCTTCAAGACCTATGAAGAGAAACCCCTACCACATATGGATGAGGAATAATGTTCAAAATATATAGCATTTAGGTCTACAGATTAAGGAGAAACCATGGGTCAGATATCTAGGCATCCGAAGGTAGTCTAAAATATTCTCATACAGGGTGAGTTCCCAGATCTGCAAAGTAAGTATCTGAAGTGAATGATTAGGTAGTCTAAGTAGATAATGCCCGTCTCATTTTAAAATAGGGGATCCTACATTAATGGCAGTGACGTGCAGTGACGTCAGAGGCTGGTGAGGCAGTGGTTAGGATACACCTTCATTCTTTAGATATCCTTCGTTAAAGAAATAGCAATGCACATGGGTGAGCCAATCACATGAGGTATCTATGTGCAGCCACCAATCAGCAGCTACTGAGCATATTTAGATATGATTTTCAACAAAGGATATCAAACGAATGAAGAAAATTAGATATTAGATGTAAATTGGAAAGTTATTTAAATTTGCATATGGGTTTCATATGGGTTTCATGTCCCTTTAAATGGTGTCTTAGAAAACTGGTCAACTTAGTAAACATCTGATTTTAGTCTAAAAGGTTTGTAACAGAAACTCTTGCCAGATAACACAATGCTCTGATTATGAGATCTAGAAATCCATGCCCATTAAAATATGTTTAAAACATTCTTTTTACTTTAATGCTGCAAATTATGCTTATAGATTCTTTCAATATTCAGTAAATATAAAAATGACTTGATCCAGTGGCGGCTGGTGAAATTAAAAGATGGTGGGGCGCTTGACCCCACCCCTTTAAATAAATATACCAATATAAATATACCAATTCATTAATTAAATAAATAAAAGGTAGACAGAAACACAGAAAAGCACTCGGGGGGAAAGGGAGAGAGAGAGACGGGGGGAGAGAGACACAGAGGGTTAGAGAGAGAGAGAGAGAGACACAATCACACACAGAGGGTTAGAGAGAAAGAGAGACACAATCACACACAGAGGGTTAGAGAGAAAGAGAGACACAATCACACACAGAGGGTTAGAGAGAGAGAAAGAGAGAGAGACACAATCACACACAGAGGGTTAGAGAGAGAGAAATAAAGAGAGAGTGAGAGACACAATCACATACAGAGTTTTAGAGAAAGAGAGACACAATCATACACACAGGGTTAAAGAGAGAGAAAGAGAGAGAGACACAATCACACACAGAGGGTTAGAGAGAGAGAGAAATAGAGAGTGACACAATCATACACAGAGGGTTAGAGAGAGAGAGATACAATCTCACACAGAGGGTTAGAGAGAAAGAAAGATAGAAACAATCATACACAGAGGGTTAGAGAGAGAGAGAGAGAGAGAGAGACACAATTACACACAGAGGGTTAGAGAGAGAGAGAGAGAGAGAGAGAAACACAATCACACACAGAGGGTTAGAGAGAGAGAAAGAGAGACACAATCACACACAGAGGGTTAGAGAGAGAGAAATAAAGAGAGAGTGAGAGACACAATCACATACAGAGGGTTAGAGAAAGAGAGACACAATCATACACACAGGGTTAAAGAGAGAGAAAGAGAGACACAATCACACACAGTGGGTTAGAGAGAGAGAGAAATAGAGAGTGACACAATCATACACAGAGGGTTAGAGAGAGAGAGATACAATCTCACACAGAGGGTTAGAGAGAAAGAAAGATAGAAACAATCATACACAGAGGGTTAGAGAGAGAGAGAGAGAGAGAGAGAGAGACACAATTACACACAGAGGGTGAGAGAGAGAGAGAGAGAGAGAGACACAATCACACACAGAGGGTTAGAGAGAGAGAAAGAGAGACACAATCATACACAGAGGGTTAGAGAGAGAGAGAAAGAGAGACACAATCATACACAGAGGGTTAGAGAGAGAGAGAGACACAATCACACACAGAGGGTTAGAGAGAGAGAAAGAGAGACACAATCATACACAGAGGGTTAGAGAGAGAGACACACACAATCACACACAGAGGGTGAGAGAGAAAGAGAGAGACACAATTACACACAGAGGGTTAGAGAGAGAGAGAGAGAGAGAGAAACACAATCACACACAGAGGGTTAGAGAGAGAGAGAAAGAGAGACACAATCACACACAGAGGGTTAGAGAGAGAGAAATAAAGAGAGAGTGAGAGACACAATCACATACAGAGGGTTAGAGAAAGAGAGACACAATCATACACACAGGGTTAAAGAGAGAGAAAGAGAGACACAATCACACACAGAGGGTTAGAGAGAGAGAGAAATAGAGAGTGACACAATCATACACAGAGGGTTAGAGAGAGAGAGATACAATCTCACACAGAGGGTTAGAGAGAAAGAAAGATAGAAACAATCATACACAGAGGGTTAGAGAGAGAGAGAGAGACACAATTACACACAGAGGGTGAGAGAGAGAGAGAGAGAGAGAGACACAATCACACACAGAGGGTTAGAGAGAGAGAAAGAGAGACACAATCATACACAGAGGGTTAGAGAGAGAGAGAAAGAGAGACACAATCATACACAGAGGGTTAGAGAGAGAGAGAGACACAATCACACACAGAGGGTTAGAGAGAGAGAAAGAGAGACACAATCATACACAGAGGGTTAGAGAGAGAGAGACACACAATCACACACAGAGGGTGAGAGAGAAAGAGAGAGACACAATCGCACACAGAGGGTTAGAGAGAGAAAGAGAGAGAGACACAATCACACACAGAAGGTGAGAGAGAGAAAGAGAGAGAGAGACACACAATCATACACAGATGGTTAGAGAGAGAGAGAGAGAAACACAATCACACACAGAGGGTTAGAGAGAGAGACACAATCGCACACAGAGGGTTAGAGAGAGAGAGAGACAATCACACACAGAGGGTTAGAGAGACACATAAGGGATGAGAGAGTCAGAGGGGGAGGAAGAGAGACAGAAAGAGAAAGAGACCATGGGGGAGAACAACACATAAGGAGAGAGATGGATAGATAGAGAGAGAGACACACACACACACACACACACAAGGGGGGGGGACCACTGCATTTTAAAGTAATAAAACAGTAGAGCTACAGAGAGTTCAGAAAATGAGTCTATAATTTAGTGTGAAGTACAGAGGCAAGCTGCTAAGTTAGTGGGTGTAAAGTTTGAGTAAACAAAATACAAAAACAACCCTGCTGTAAAAGAGTAAAAAAACACTAAACCACATTCATTAAAACAACTTTCAAATATTTTGTTGCTGTCCTGTGAACCTGCAAGCTTTGCTAAAGTGAAAAAGAGAGTTCTGTTCTTCCCCTCTAAGTGCAGTGGAATGTGCCACTGTCACTTCCTGAATCCTTATACAGAGCAGGAATAGAGGCACAGAGAGCAGTGTTTCAGCCACATCGTATTAAAGTAAGATTTTACTGAAAGGGATTCTGTTAGTGAAAATGATAATTTTTCCGTTTTTGTTTTGTTTTATATGATTTAACATCCAGCCCCAACCTTATGTTCCACTTACTAATGCCTCTCGCTGGATTGGTTCAGCCCAAATAGGACTGCCTCAAATAAGCAGTTAATGGGCCATGCAATGATCTTAACCACTTGCATCCAGTAGGTGGCGCAGCATGTTGTGTAATGGTGGGCAGACCTGCTTATGCCTCTCCATTGCACAACATGTAGCTGTGAGAAAAAAAAATGCTGGGGAAAAAAAAATTACAATTTTTTTTTTAAAGCCAATAAAAAAATATATATTTCTTTCATGTAATTAGCAAGAGTCCATGAGCTAGTGACGTATGGGATATACATTCCTACCAGGAGGGGCAAAGTTTCCCAAACCTCAAAATGCCTACAAATACACCCCTCACCACACCCACAATTCAGTTTTACAAACTTTGCCTCCGATGGAGGTGGTGAAGTAAGTTTGTGCTAGATTCTACGTTGATATGCGCTCCGCACCAAGTTGGAGCCCGGTTTTCCTCTCAGCGTGCAGTGAATGTCAGAGGGATGTGAGGAGAGTATTGCCTATTTGAATGCAATGATCTCCTTCTACGGGGTCTATTTCATAGGTTCTCTGTTATCGGTCGTAGAGATTCATCTCTTACCTCCCTTTTCAGATCGACGATATACTCTTATATATACCATTACCTCTGCTGATTCTCGTTTCAGTACTGGTTTGGCTTTCTACAAACATGTAGATGAGTGTCCTGGGGTAAGTAAATCTTATTTTCTGTGACACTCTAAGCTATGGTTGGGCACTTTGTTTATAAAGTTCTAAATATACAGGGAGTGCAGAATTATTAGGCAAATGAGTATTTTGACCACATCATCCTCTTTATGCATGTTGTCTTACTCTAAGCTGTATAGGCTCGAAAGCCTACTACCAATTAAGCATATTAGGTGATGTGCATCTCTGTAATTAGAAGGGGTGTGGTCTAATGACATCAACACCCTATATCAGGTGTGCATAATTATTAGGCAACTTCCTTTCCTTTGGCAAAATGGGTCAAAAGAAGGACTTGACAGTCTCAGAAAAGTCAAAAATAGTGAGATATTTTGCAGAGGGATGCAGCACTCTTAAAATTGCAAAGCTTCTGAAGCGTGATCATCGAACAATCAAGCGTTTCATTCAAAATAGTCAACAGGGTCGCAAGAAGCGTGTGGAAAAACCAAGGCGCAAAATAACTGCCCATGAACTGAGAAAAGTCAAGCGTGCAGCTGCCAAGATGCCACTTGCCACCAGTTTGGCCATATTTCAGAGCTGCAACATCACTGGAGTGCCCAAAAGCACAAGGTATGCAATACTCAGAGACATGGCCAAGGTAAGAAAGGCTGAAAGACGACCACCACTGAACAAGACACACAAGCTGAAACATCAAGACTGGGCCAAGAAATATCTCAAGACTGATTTTTCTAAGCTTTTATGGACTGATGAAATGAGAGTGAGTCTTGATGGGCCAGATGGATGGGCCCGTGGCTGGATTGGTAAAGGGCAGAGAGCTCCAGTCCGACTCAGACGCCAGCAAGGTGGAGGTGGAGTACTGGTTTGGGCTGGTATCATCAAAGATGAGCTTGTGGGGCCTTTTCGGGTTGAGGATGGAGTCAAGCTCAACTCCCAGTCCTACTGCCAGTTTCTGGAAGAGACCTTCTTCAAGCAGTGATACAGGAAGAAGTCTGCATCCTTCAAGAAAAACATGATTTTCATGCAGGACAATGCTCCATCACACGCGTCCAAGTACTCCATAGCGTGGCTGGCAAGAAAGGGTATAAAAGAAGAAAATCTAATGACATGGCCTCCTTGTTCACCTGATCTGAACCCCATTGAGAACCTGTGGTCCATCATCAAATGTGAGATTTACAAGGAGGGAAAACAGTACACCTCTCTGAACAGTGTCTGGGAGGCTGTGGTTGCTGCTGCACGCAATGTTGATGGTGAACAGATCAAAACACTGACAGAATCCATGGATGGCAGGCTTTTGAGTGTCCTTGCAAAGAAAGGTGGCTATATTGGTCACTGATTTGTTTTTGTTTTGTTTTTGAATGTCAGAAATGTATATTTGTGAATGTTGAGATGTTATATTGGTTTCACTGGTAAAAATAAATAATTGAAATGGGTATATATTTGTTTTTTGTTAAGTTGCCTAATAATTATGCACAGTAATAGTCACCTGCACACACAGATATCCCCCTAAAATAGCTATAACTAAAAACAAACTAAAAACTACTTCCAAAACTATTCAGCTTTGATATTAATGAGTTTTTTGGGTTCATTGAGAACATGGTTGTTGTTCAATAATAAAATTAATCCTCAAAAATACAACTTGCCTAATAATTCTGCACTCCCTGTATGTATTCAAACATTTATTTGCCTTGACTCAGAATGTTCACTTTCCTTATTTTCAGACAGTCAGTTTCATATTTGGGATAATGCATTTGATTTATTCATTTTTTCTTACCTTCAAAAATTTGACTCTTCCCTGTGGGCTGTTAGGCTCGCGGGGGCTGAAAATGCTTCATTTTATTGCGTCATTCTTGGCGCGGACTTTTTTGGCGCAAAAATTCTATTTCCGTTTCCGGCATCATACGTGTCGCCGGAAGTTGCGTCATTTTTTTGACGTTATTTTGCGCCAAAAATGTCGGCGTTCCGGATGTGGCGTCATTTTTGGTGCCAAAAGCATTTAGGCGCCAAATAATGTGGGCGTCTTATTTGGCGCGAAAAAATATGGGCGTCGCTTTTGTCTCCACATTATTTAAGTCTCATTTTTCATTGCTTCTGGTTGCTAGAAGCTTGTTCTTTGGCATTTTTTCCCATTCCTGAAACTGTCATTTAAGGAATTTGATTAATTTTGCTTTATATATATGTTGTTTTTTCTCTTACATATTGCAAGATGTCTCACGTTGCATCTGAGTCAGAAGATACTACAGGAAAATCGCTGTCTAGTGCTGAATCTACCAAAGCTAAGTGTATCTGCTGTAAACCTTTGGTAGCTATTCCTCCAGCTGTTGTTTGTATCGATTGTCATGACAAACTTGTTAAAGCAGATAATATTTCCTTTAGTAAAGTACCATTGCCTGTTGCAGTTCCTTCAACATCTAAGGTGCAGAATGTTCCTGATAATATAAGAGATTTTGTTTCTGAATCCATAAAGAAGGCTATGTCTGTTATTTCTCCTTCCAGTAAACGTAAAAAATCTTTTAAAACTTCTCTCCCTACAGATGAATTTTTAAATGAACATCATCATTCTGATTCTGATGACTCCTCTGGTTCAGAGGATTCTGTCTCAGAGGTTGATGCTGATAAATCTTCATATTTATTCAAAATGGAATTTATTCGTTCTTTACTTAAAGAAGTACTAATTGCTTTAGAAATAGAGGATTCTGGTCCTCTTGATACTAATTCTAAACGTTTGGATAAGGTATTTAAAGCTCCTGTGGTTATTCCAGAAGTTTTTCCTGTTCCTAATGCTATTTCTGCAGTAATTTCCAAAGAATGGGATAATTTGGGTAATTCATTTACTCCTTCTAAACGTTTTAAGCAATTATATCCTGTGCCGTCTGACAGATTAGAATTTTGGGACAAGATCCCTAAAGTTGATGGGGCTATTTCTACCCTTGCTAAACGTACTACTATTCCTACGTCAGATGGTACTTCGTTTAAGGATCCTCTAGATAGAAAAATTGAATCCTTTCTAAGAAAAGCTTATCTGTGTTCAGGTAATCTTCTTAGACCTGCTATATCTTTGGCTGATGTTGCTGCAGCTTCAACTTTTTGGTTGGAAACTTTAGCGCAACAAGTAACACATCGTGATTCTCATGATATTATTATTCTTCTTCAGCATGCTAATAATTTTATCTGTGATGCCATTTTTGATATTATCAGAGTTGATGTCAGGTTTATGTCTCTAGCTATTTTAGCTAGAAGAGCTTTATGGCTTAAAACTTGGAATGCTGATATGGCTTCTAAATCAACTTTACTTTCCATTTCTTTCCAGGGTAACAAATTATTTGGTTCTCAGTTGGATTCCATTATTTCAACTGTTACTGGTGGGAAAGGAACTTTTTTACCACAGGATAAAAAATCTAAAGGTAAAAACAGGGCTAATAATCGTTTTCGTTCCTTTCGTTTCAACAAAGAACAAAAACCTGATCCTTCATCCTCAGGAGCAGTTTCAGTTTGGAAACCATCTCCAGTCTGGAATAAATCCAAGCCAGCTAGAAAGGCAAAGCCTGCTTCTAAGTCCACATGAAGGTGCGGCCCTCATTCCAGCTCAGCTGGTAGGGGGCAGGTTACGTTTTTTCAAGGAAATTTGGATCAATTCTGTTCACAATCTTTGGATTCAGTGCATTGTTTCAGAAGGGTACAGAATTGGTTTCAAGATGAGACCTCCTGCAAAGAGATTTTTTCTTTCCCGTGTCCCAGTAAATCCAGTAAAAGCTCAAGCATTTCTGAAATGTGTTTCAGATCTAGAGTTGACTGGAGTAATTATGCCAGTTCCAGTTCCGGAACAGGGGATGGGGTTTTATTCAAATCTCTTCATTGTACCAAAGAAGGAGAATTCCTTCAGACCAGTTCTGGATCTAAAAATATTGAATCGTTATGTAAGGATACCAACGTTCAAGATGGTAACTGTAAGGACTATCTTGCCTTTTGTTCAGCAAGGGAATTATATGTCCACAATAGATTTACAGGATGCATATCTGCATATTCCGATTCATCCAGATCATTATCAGTTCCTGAGATTCTCTTTTCTGGACAAGCATTACCAGTTTGTGGCTCTGCCGTTTGGCCTAGCTACAGCTCCAAGAATTTTTACAAAGGTTCTCGGTGCCCTTCTGTCTGTAATCAGAGAACAGGGTATTGTGGTATTTCCTTATTTGGACGATATCTTGGTACTTGCTCAGTCTTTACATTTAGCAGAATCTCATACGAATCGACTTGTGTTGTTTCTTCAAGATCATGGTTGGAGGATCAATTTACCAAAAAGTTCTTTGATTCCTCAGACAAGGGTAACCTTTCTGGGTTTCCAGATGGATTCAGTGTCCATGACTCTGTCTTTAACAGACAAGAGACGTCTAAAATTGATTGCAGCTTGTCGAAACCTTCAGTCACAATCATTCCCTTCGGTAGCCTTATGCATGGAAATTCTAGGTCTTATGACTGCTGCATCGGACGCGATCCCCTTTGCTCGTTTTCACATGCGACCTCTTCAGCTCTGTATGCTGAAGCAATGGTGCAAGGATTACACGAAGATATCTCAATTAATATCTTTAAAACCGATTGTTCGACACTCTCTATCATGGTGGACAGATCACCATCGTTTAATTCAGGGGGCTTCTTTTGTGCTTCCGACCTGGACTGTAATTTCAACAGATGCAAGTCTCACAGGTTGGGGAGCTGTGTGGGGATCTCTGACGGCACAAGGAGTTTGGGAATCTCAGGAGGTGAGATTACCGATCAATATTTTGGAACTCCGTGCAATTTTCAGAGCTCTTCAGTTTTGGCCTCTTCTAAAGAGAGAATCGTTCATTTGTTTTCAGACAGACAATGTCACAACTGTGGCGTACATCAATTATCAAGGAGGGACTCACAGTCCTCTGGCTATGAAAGAAGTATCTCGAATTTTGGTTTGGGCGGAATCCAGCTCCTGTCTAATCTCTGCGGTTCATATCCCAGGTATAGACAATTGGGAAGCGGATTATCTCAGTCGCCAAACGTTGCATCCAGGCGAATGGTCTCTTCACCCAGAGGTATTTCTTCAGATTGTTCAAATGTGGGAACTTCCAGAAATAGATCTGATGGCGTCCCATCTAAACAAGAAACTTCCCAGGTATCTGTCCAGATCCCGGGATCCTCAGGCGGAGGCAGTGGATGCATTATCACTTCCTTGGAAGTATCATCCTGCCTATATCTTTCCGCCTCTAGTTCTTCTTCCAAGAGTAATCTCCAAGATTCTGAAGGAATGCTCGTTTGTTCTACTGGTAGCTCCGGCATGGCCTCACAGGTTTTGGTATGCGGATCTTGTCCGGATGGCCTCTTGCCAACCGTGGACTCTTCCGTTAAGACCAGACCTTCTGTCACAAGGTCCTTTTTTCCATCAGGATCTGAAATCCTTAAATTTAAAGGTATGGAGATTGAACGCTTGATTCTTAGTCAAAGAGGTTTCTCTGACTCTGTGATTAATACTATGTTACAGGCTCGTAAATCTGTATCTCGAGAGATATATTATAGAGTCTGGAAGACTTATATTTCTTGGTGTCTTTCTCATCATTTTTCCTGGCATTCTTTTAGAATACCGAGAATTTTACAGTTTCTTCAGGATGGTTTAGATAAGGGTTTGTCCGCAAGTTCTTTGAAAGGACAAATCTCTGCTCTTTCTGTTCTTTTTCACAGAAAGATTGCTATTCTTCCTGATATTCATTGTTTTGTACAAGCTTTGGTTCGTATAAAACCTGTCATTAAGTCAATTTCTCCTCCTTGGAGTTTGAATTTGGTTCTGGGAGCTCTTCAAGCTCCTCCGTTTGAACCTATGCATTCATTGGACATTAAATTACTTTCTTGGAAAGTTTTGTTCCTTTTGGCCATCTCTTCTGCCAGAAGAGTTTCTGAATTATCTGCTCTTTCTTGTGAGTCTCCTTTTCTGATTTTTCATCAGGATAAGGCGGTGTTGCGAACTTCTTTTGAATTTTTACCTAAAGTTGTGAATTCCAACAACATTAGTAGAGAAATTGTGGTTCCTTCATTATGTCCTAATCCTAAGAATTCTAAGGAGAAATCGTTGCATTCTTTGGATGTTGTTAGAGCTTTGAAATATTATGTTGAAGCTACGAAATCCTTCCGTAAGACTTCTAGTCTATTTGTTATCTTTTCCGGTTCTAGAAAAGGCCAGAAAGCTTCTGCCATTTCTTTGGCATCTTGGTTGAAATCTTTAATTCATCTTGCCTATGTTGAGTCGGGTAAGACTCCGCCTCAGAGAATTACAGCTCATTCTACTAGGTCAGTTTCTACTTCCTGGGCGTTTAGGAATGAAGCTTCGGTTGACCAGATTTGCAAAGCAGCAATTTGGTCCTCTTTGCATACTTTTACTAAATTCTACCATTTTGATGTATTTTCTTCTTCTGAAGCAGTTTTTGGTAGAAAAGTACTTCAGGCAGCGGTTTCAGTTTGAATCTTCTGCTTATGTTTTTCGTTAAACTTTATTTTGGGTGTGGATTATTTTCAGCAGGAATTGGCTGTCTTTATTTTATCCCTCCCTCTCTAGTGACTCTTGTGTGGAAAGATCCACATCTTGGGTAGTCATTATCCCATACGTCACTAGCTCATGGACTCTTGCTAATTACATGAAAGAAAACATAATTTATGTAAGAACTTACCTGATAAATTCATTTCTTTCATATTAGCAAGAGTCCATGAGGCCCGCCCTTTTTTTGTGGTGGTTATGATTTTGTATAAAGCACAATTATTCCAATTCCTTATTTTATATGCTTTCGCACTTTTTTATCACCCCACTTCTTGGCTATTCGTTAAACTGAATTGTGGGTGTGGTGAGGGGTGTATTTGTAGGCATTTTGAGGTTTGGGTAACTTTGCCCCTCCTGTTAGGAATGTATATCCCATACGTCACTAGCTCATGGACTCTTGCTAATATGAAAGAAATGAATTTATCAGGTAAGTTCTTACATAAATTATGTTTTTTGCCCATATGAGAGGTGAAGCACTGCCTCACCTGCCTCTAGTGACTGCACATCACTGCAGCAGCTCCTTGCTTAATAAAACATTAACTAGCAAAGTACATCAAACAGTGCTATAATAAAATTGTACTCTCAGCCTTATCAGTCTTATACCTCTTGATTTATTGACATCACATATTTAAAGGGGTACATTTGATTTGGGTACGCTTTGTAAAGGTCTCAGGATGGGCACCACACAGAACAAAGATAGTGGTATTGTTTGAAAGTTTTCTGGACTTGGCTTCCTCAAGATTGTAAAGTTGCGATTTACATTTTTTCTGTGGATAACTTGCTTTGTGCTATTTGTCAGAATTAGGAATATCCTGTTTTTAAGTTCGCAGTTTAATTTTGTGTCAAATGCAATAAGAAAAAAGTGGTCTAAAATTAGGTTATAGTTAAATAAGATATTAATGTGGTTCAAATTTCATCAAACGGGTTGGATCCTTGGGCAGGGCCAACAGATATGAAAAGAGCGAACCTCCATCGCACACCTGCCAACATTGGTCTGTCGCCCCGGGTAAAATATATTCAGATACATCAATTATACATATGTATAAATCCAGAAGAAAAAGAGCACTCACAGGGTCTTTAGAGCAAAAGAATCAATATTCTTTAATAAACCATAAGGTGACGTTTCGGGGACTTTAACCCCATCCTCAGACCATATAAAACATATTTACATACCTTTCTTCTTAAGTACCCGACACCAACTACCCACGCCGCGAAACTGGAAGTCAACTGGCATCCTGACCGCAATAATGCGCATGCTCACACCGTCGTTATGGCAACCAGATGCAGCGTAACTAAAAAACCACAAGTGAATATTATAAGTGCAGTGCAGTGCAGTGCAGTATGGAAAATATCAGTTATTCTATATACAGGGCATACAAACAGTCTATATTACTAATATACAGTATTACTGGTGATTAATGATCTGACTAACGCTAGCACATTTAGTAAGGGTAATATTGTATAATTATCAACTGATGCATTGTACTTCTATGCAACACTAATAAATAGTATATTTATATAGCAACAAAAGAATATTGTAGGCAAACCCTTAGTCTAGCTAATATCAGTCAACACACAGATCACTTTCAAAATTTATGCCACTAAACAAAACAATGCCAGTCCAGGTGGGTGTTCAACCCACCAGGCACAATAGTGCCGAGGTTGAAGATCCACCTGGACTGGCACTGTAGCAGTAATCTGCCCCTATCGCCTCCTCTCATCAAGGGTGTAATGTGATCTAAAATTACATAACGTAGATCAGCTACTGTATGGCCAAAAAGGGCAAAGTGCCGAGCAACGGGTTGTTCCGAACCCCTTTTATTTATGGCAGCTCTTATGGCAGCACGATGACTGGCCATACGGGTGCGAAGATATATATATATTATCATAAGGTATTTGTAGAGCGCCAACAGATTCTGCAGCGCTAATATATTTATTGTAGATAGATAGACAGGTAAATAAATATAGATAGATATAGATAAGATACATATATATGTATACTGTACATATATATATATATATATATATATATATATACAGTATAATATGTATACAGTATATATGTATATATATATATATATATATATGTATACTATATACATATAATATAGACATATATATGTATATATACTCTCCAGAGTTTGTATAGCATATCACAATATCAGCTGTAATAGAAAATGTCCTTAAACAAATGCAGCGCTATTTGCTGCATTTTTGTTCAGAAGTTTGCGGTTAGCTTTCAACTATCTATACACAATGGAATTATTCTTTACTACAATAAATAAACACGTTATTTCCGCATATCTACACACTCCCATAGAATACCTTAAAATATTAATATTTCTTTTACAAAGATATGACGAGTTCACAGATTTCATCCTTACTTGTGGGATATTAACCTCCTGCTAAAAGGAAGTGGCAAAGAGCACCACAACAGAGCTGTATATATAGCCCTCTCCTTCCCCTCCACCCTCAGTCATTCTCTTTGCCTGTGTTATACTAGGAAGACATGGTAAAGTGAGGTGTTAGTTTTAGTTTCTTCAATCAAGAAGTTTTTTTATTTTAAATGGTACCGGTGCGCACTATTTTCCTCAGGGGGATATGGAAGAAGATTTCTGCCCTGAGGTTTGATGATCTTAGCATTTGTAACTAAGATCCACGCTGGTTCCCACAAGACTTCTGAAGGTAACCATGAGACATCTTCAGTGTGGAGACCGGTTTCATGCTACAAGCAGCATTAAGGTATGTGCAGCCTTTTTTTCTGAGGAGACTTGGTGTATCAGAACTGGCTGGCATTATTTCCCTGTATGGGGTAAGCAGTAAAACCTATTTTAATAAGAGGGGTGTTACTAGAGTCCCTATATTATATTTATCATTAGTTGATATTTGGGCATTATGTGACATGGGAGACAATGTTAAAAACAATGTTTTATGTTTTTTATTTTTGGCACCTAAAACTTATTGGTTTTATGCTTGAGGGTTGTATTGTGTGTGTATTTCTACTTTGGTGCAAAACTGCATTCCCATGCGGTGTTGTTTGGGACTACTCCAACTTTTGACCTTAAGGGGCGGAGCCTATTTTGGTGCAATTTCTTCAGGCTTAGCAGCAGCAAACAATAACTCTGTGGGTTCTGGACTGTGTAGCTGGTCTGAAGGGTTGGAAACTTGATTCAAAGTATTCTGGGGGCAGGTAGGCGCCACAGCTCTGTAGAGGGTATTTTTTATCTATCTTTTGACTAGATGTTGATATAAATACTTCTAAAGCCTTATTTCTGCCTTTGCTTCTGGGTGCAGTAATTTTTGGATTAACCAACGATGTTTAAGTTAAATTTGGGAATAATTTAACGTTTTTTGTGCATTTTGGAAAAATTGTTCGCTTTTTCTTTTCTTAAAGGCACAGTAAACGTTTTTTCTAATGTTTATTTTATGCTATAAATAAGTGTTTAAATGACTTTTGTGGTATTACTAGTCTGTTCAACAATGTCTGACATTGAGGTTTCTCATTGTTCTATGTGTTTAGAAGCTATTATGCAACCCCCTCTTACATTGTGAAACTTTTGTACTGAAAGGACTTTACAATGTAAAAAGCATATTTTAAATAAAGTAAGTGTGCCTAAGGATGATTCTCAGTCTGAAGAGAATCAGGATATGCCATCCAATTCTCCACAAGTGTCACAACCTTTAACGTCCACACAAGCGACGCCTAGTACTTCTAGTGCGTCTAATTCCTTTACTCTGCAGGAGATGGCTGCAGTTATGTCAACTACCCTTACAGAGGTATTGTCTAAATTACCAGTGTTGCAGGGTAAACACAGTAGGTCAGGTATTAATGTAAATACTGAATCCTCTGATGCTTTATTAGCTATTTCCGATGTTCCCTCACAGTGCTCTGAGTTGGGGGTCAGGGAATTACTGTCTGAGGGTGAATGTTTTACCTCAGACAGATTCGGATGCTATGTCATTTAAATTTAAGCTTGAACACCTCCGCTTGTTACTTAGGGAGGTTTTAGCGACTCTGGATGATTGTGACCCTATTGTGATTCCTCCAGAGAAATTGTGTAAAATGGATAAATATTTGGAAGTACCTACTTACACTGATGTTTTTCCAGTTCCTAAGAGAATTTCGGAAATTATTAGAAAGGAATGGGATAGACCAGGTATACCGTTTTCTCCCCCTCCTAATTTTAAGAAAATCTTTCCCATATCAGATGGATATCAGGTACTATGCTATCCTGACTATTGTGGACCCTATCTGTATGACACATGGACCCATAGCACCTCAAAGACAATATTTTCACTGTGCAATAAGATACAATAAATTTTCAATATTCGGATTAGCTAAAACAGGTTCAATGGGGTCTCAGCTAGCTATTGTACAGTTTTACCTTGACCAGTGATATGTAATGAGGAAGAATATGGCAGTATTAAATCTAAATCTAAATCTATATAGCTCTGGTGTACTAGGTAAGAGGGATCTAAATTAGGTTTTATTAGGACTACTTCGTGTCTCGATAGGAAGAGATACTATTAATCAGTATCGCTCTGAATCATAGGGATCAAAATATGGACTATTATAAAAATAAAACTACTACTACTTGCTGGCTCCCCTTCAGTGGTGAGAATTGGTATTCAAAATGTATTTTCCAGTATGTGTCAACAGTTAAAACTACGTGCCCCACCATCCTGGCCACTGACAGCAGGGCAGGCAATTATATTATCACAGTTAGGGAACACTCTAAAAATCAATAACATGATAAGGGACATTCTCTCAACAGGTGGGTAGTGAATCAGTGTGATAGTAGCAGCTAACTAGACTCTTAAAACCAAATCTTCTAAGCTGAAGCAATTTTATATTAGTATAATAAGTTATACTAGGGGCAGTGTTAAGTACTTTAGGCAAAAATTACAACATTATAAAACACAATTCACACTGTAACTAAACAAGTAGGCATCACATTCAAGCCAAAGTCATAGCAGGATACCATATCGCTACATGGAAATCTACTTGCTCCATAACATCCCCCTACCCATTAGACCTAGTTCTGGATTCCTTTATGAAGGTTGCTATATGGGGATGGGTGAGTATTTTGTATCTAAGCTATAGCCCGAGCAACAGGCTTGTATTACACAGTGTAGAACATGAGTTGCTGAATAACCTATTTGACCATCATGTAGGGATAAACATAAAAGTAGTTTCAAACTAATATAATATAAATATAGCTGACAGGGAAAGGAAACATCCCACATAGTATACTTAGTCTCGCAGTAACAAATAGTTGTGGCTGGAATATGAGCCATACAGTTCACTTAACTCTGTGGGATTTTAAAACTGTAGTAGTATACACATGGTTGCATATAGACTTGGACACTAATACTAAGTTCAAATATATCTAGGGAATGTCTGATGATAGGCTTCCTCAGTCGCTGATTCTAAATAATAGTAAACTAAAATTCACAGGTATGTTTAAGGTAGCAAACTATTGAACATATTATATCCTGGTCTCACATAATACAAACTGTTATATTACAGAAACCTCAACACTCTAAGACAGGGAGTACCAAAGGGACAATGAACAGCTGAAGAGCATAATGTATAAACATTTTCAAGTAGCCGGCAACAAGTCAACAATAGTTAGTGGGGTATCAAGATGCCAGGTAGAAATAAACAGACAAATAACGTGAAAACTGTTGTACAGCAGTCTGTATTATCTTCCCGGCATGGCTCCGCATACAACTAGAGAATTTCTTCAGCACAATGTTCATCCTATACCAGAGGGCCTAAGTAAGTGGATTCCTTTAGCAATGTCAAAACTGGGATGAAATATCTTGTAATCAGGTGCTCCATTTGATTCCAGTTTATCTAATAGTCTATGAGAACAGAGTCCATTGTGCAGAAAAGCAGTTAACCTATTCCCCTTCAGTTTACAATATGTAGAAGGGAGAGGTCAGAAAAAAAAACACTTTTAAGCTTAAGGTCAGGTTGTGTATTACTCATAGAGGATAATGCCGAATTTATGTTCACCGTGGCCGCTCCCGTAGAATGTGACCTGCAATCTCTCTTCACATTAACTATAGCGAGCAGGTAGTTAGCTTCGAAGACAGTTGCCACATTACCTCTCTTGCTGCGAACCCGCCTCAGCGCCCCAGCTTGGGGAGTAGACTGGATCAGTGCCATAGAGCCTGGCCGTGCATCCCCTGGATAAAAGCTCCGCCTGGGTAGGTGTCTTCACTGGGGTAGATATGTCCCCGGTGAATTCAAGGCAACTGTTGTCTCCATATACCCTAATACGACCTGAGTGTCCCTGCCAGACTCCATAGGATCAGTGTAGATCAACAGTCCGGCGCCATCTTTAAATGCATGCATTGTCGTCGACTGCTTAAACCACTGTAGGGTTAATGTAAGCATTTCAGGTAAGTGGCTCTCTAATATTTCACCTATCTTATCCTCAAGTGCTTCTGTAGTCATTGTCCTTCAATAAGGATTCCAGAGTAGTTTGCTGAATGACCCCGATGTCTAAGGATAGAATGCAGTCCTGATTGCAGCCTATAAGCCTCTGCTTGCTATTTGTCGCAGACACCAAGACCGTGAAGTCAATCTATCTGTAGCTCTTCACTTGAAATTTAGCTTTTCGGATACCCCAGGTTGATTAGTGTCCAGTATTGATACAATTTTTGGGCTTGAACGGACTCCAATGTTACTTTTATATATATTAAAGCTGGAGCTGTTATAATATGCGTCCGTTCAGCTCCAAAGTTAGCTCCGCCCCCTTTGATAACCTTTAAAAAGTGTCCAATAGTGCCGAATGTGTATTCGGAACATCTGTAATGACGTAAGCATCGATCTGTGTCGGATTGAGACTGGCGTATCGTATGTTACGTCACAGATTTCAACTTTTGCTGGTCTGTAGGCTTTGATCACAAGGTCGAATCAAGCTCACCAAAATTATGCTGCGGAATTCAAGCGTATTTGCAGTTGACAGCTTAATAAATATCCCCCTAAGTCTTCATCTTGTTCCATATCTCCTTTTTCCAGTTGTTTATTTGTTTTGGACGTTTTCAAAAAAACTTCCATAGATGTAGGTTTACTTGATTTGTTTGGTTTGTTCATCCTCCTGGTAGACATCTTTGTAGCTTCTGGGTGGTAATGCAGGCTAATAAAAGAAGCCCAGATTTGTGAGGGATTATCTATAGAGGTGTATTCTTTCCTGCAGCAGTTTGGTTCTGGAAGACCAAATTGTATGTTTCCCAAGTTTCTGAGTGATAATAATTATCCTCTACCTGTTGTTAGCTTGATAAGCGTGTCCTGGACCCGTATTTGCTAGCTGATTTATTTTAGATTGTTCTGTGCCTAGACAGCTAATTAGAATGGTAGATCAAATGTGGTCTAGCCCGAATAATATTGCTTGTAGTGCCTATTCAGGTAGCCTCTCCATTCACACTCATCCGGTCTCTGCTTTTTCAAATAAACCAGTCACCTCTGAAATATTACTGCACCGTGTCAGGCTTCTTCTTATTCCCCCCCTTTGTCACTCCATCATCATATTCATTGCACGAACTTACACCTGCTTTGATCCTGACATGTTTTTAATATGCTGAGCTCGCCTTTTAAATGGCGCCTCTGTAAATAAAATTCATGGTCTGCTCCCCTACATACCATGCACCTTTGAGTTGTCCATGTTTGACTCTTATTCTTTCCGCTTCGTCTCTGCTTTAATTTATTTGCCACCCTGCCCTCTAAATGTGGCTTGCGGCTATATAAGAAGACCTCTGGAGGATCACTTGATTTTATGCCACGCCGGAACATCAGGGCGCCGTGTGATCTAGGCCTCAAAAAGACAGCCGATGGGATGCCGTAATTATGCTGTGCTGTGCAGCACTAAACTGTCTCACATCGGTCCACACATTGATCTTAGCTGATTAGCTTTAGAATCCTGCTGTTAGATACGTATTGGGATCGCTAAAACTTATTTTGCCTGTGTGATACGGAGCTCCAGAGTCACACTACCCTCTTGGAGCTCGGTCCGGCTCCACCCCCCCTACACTATCATTTTAAAAGGACAGAAAGGTCAAGATTCAAACGTGTACGGGAGCATTTCAGTTTTAAATAGAGGCATTTTTGCAATATACTTCTATTAGCAAAAATGCAGCTTGTTATGACTGTAATTTGGCAGCATATGCACATATGCTGTGAGGGCCCCATACACTAGTATTCAAGCACCACACCTTCTCAGAGAGTAAGCAGTAGTGTTTGTCACAATGTTTGTAACAATGTTATACGTATAGAGCTCAAAAAACATGCACACTCCTACTTCAGTGTGATTTCATGGAAAGTTTTAAAGGGACATAAAATGTAAAAGAAAAAAAAAGTCACAATATGTTTATATACATATATTAATTGGCTGCTAAACGCTGTGCGACTTACCCCCTGTGCTGTCCTAGGTTATTTGCCGTGTCTCACAGCATTAGAACGAGGATCCCATTGGAGTCTATGGAAGTTCGCTCTCGTGTGTGCAAAGCTTCCTGGCAATGTGAACGCAAGGTTGTGTTTGCATTGTTCTTAACGTGTACTACCCGCACAAATTTGCGCACGCTGGTATTACTGAGTGAATTGCAAATATCGCACTTGCAAAAGCACAATTTTGCACACCACTCATATTCTAGCCCTTTATAGTGTATTCTCAAAGTATTTCATTTCTATTTAGCAAACGATACTAAGGATAAAGAGGTAAATTTGAATAGAAAACGTGATTATTGAAGTAAATTCACTTCCATGTACTGTATATAAAGGTTTTAGGAAAACAGATGTGTTATATATTCAATAATTATTACAAAATGATATGTATCACAATGTTTATATTTATAATTCCAGTAAAGAGTAATGGGATTTCACTTAATCCATGAAATCTATACAAGCAATAAATCAGTGTTACATAAGCATTAGAAAGCTTTTTCTGTTTACAAAAGGGAACCAGTTCATAAAATTACTTGGTTCAGTTCAAGACGCTATCAATGGTTCCATCTTTGCGCTAGTACAGTCAGGAATATACTGGTGTCAACTGTGTCCTGAAACAAAAAGTTTATTTAGGACATTTTGATGAAAGAAGATTATAATGCGAGTCATAATTATAATTTATACATTTAGTGAGGAGGTCACTCTTGTGACATTAGAAATCTAATCTGTTTCCTGGAATTCTATGCACTGTAATAACTTGCACAACACAGCTTTTTGTGCTTTTATGGTTAGTTGATATGAAGAAAAACATTGAAGGAAACATCTCTTGATTGCTGTTTCATTCAGGCTCTGCTCAGACAAGTGCTCTATTCATATAATTTAGGGATTGTTGCTTCTGAGACAGCTTAATCATTGTTTAGTAACCAGAGATAGCAATTTTCTTTCATTATGAACCAAGAGGCAACAGTCACATAACATTACAGTCTCCCACTGAAGTATCACCGAATATCTATCCAACTATCTATCTATCTATCATCTATCTATCTATCTATCTATCTATCTATCTATCTGTCTGTTTCTATCTATCATCTATCTATCTATCTATCTATCTATCTATCTATCTATCAATCTATCTATTTATCTGTCTGTTTCTATCTATCATCTATCTATGATATATAATCTATCTATTTATCTATCTATCATATGTCTATCTGTCAACATCACTGATCTGTGAAAGACACAGCTTCTATCACAAGATTTGACAACACGTGCGTCAAGATGGCGGTGCCCAGTATATAGATGCAGACCTTTACCAAGCGACTTCTGTAATGGGTTAAAATGAGAGAATGGCTTTAAAGAGAGCTGCAGGTACAGGTGGAAAAATGATAGCATGCTGAGTAGTCACCATGCTACTTTAGTTTTACTCAGCAGTTTAATGCCCCTGAGTCTGACTTTACCTATGCATTTAAACCCTGTAAAGAGATATAAAACCCAACATTTTCTCTTCATGATTCAGATGGAGCATATTTTTTTTTAATTATTTATTTAGAACCAACAAAGTGTACATAATGCAAACAAGAAAAAAAAAATACTGTACTGATATCATGTGAGTGTGACATGACTACAGGGGTTAGTGTTTCTGTTTTACCCATTGGTGTTTATGTGTATGTGTATGGTGTGTATGTATGTGACTGTGTGTGTATTTATGCATGTATGTGTGTGTGTGTGTGTGTGTGTGTGTATGTGTGTATGTATGTATGTATGTGACTGTGTGTGTATTTATGCATGTATGTGTGTTTGTGTATGTTTGTGGAACCAGCAAATTACAGACCTTGTTACTACAGCATGGGGGGGCAGGGGGTGAACAGTGTCATTATACAGTACCACTATATACAGTATGGGGGTGGACCATGTCACTGACTACTGTGGTCACTTTATAAAGTACTGGGCGGGTAGGGTCAGGCCAGCCATCTCACCGGCAGATTACAGACTGTGTCACTAACTTACTATATACAGTACTGGGGAGTGTCACTATATATATATATATACAGTAATAGGGGATCAGACCATCTCACAGACTGTGGGCACAGGGTACCTCCTTTTGCAGACATGTAATCTGATTCACATTTTTTTTCTGTGTTAAATGTATTTTTTTTTTAAACAAATTTATTAAATTCAACTTTTTTTGGAAGGGGAGGGGCGGTGGGGGGGGGGGGGCCCTTCTTAGATTCTTGCACCTGGGCCCTGTGGTTTCTAGTTACGCCTCTGGTCTGTCGACCTCGCTGAATACGGTGAGCAATACGCTCGCCGTATTCAGCATTGCACCAGCAGCTCACAAGAGCTGCTGGTGCAACGCTGCCCCCTGCAGACTCGCGGCCAATGGGCCACCAGCAGGGGGGGTGTCAATCAACCCGATCGTACTCGATCGGGTTGATTTCCGGCAATGTCTGTCCGCCTGCTCAGAGCAGGCGGACAGGTTATGGAGCAGCCGTCTTTGTGACCGCTGCTTCATAACTGCTGTTTCTGGCGAGTCTGAAGACTCGCCAGAAACAGGGGCCATCAAGCTCCATTCGGAGCTTGATACATATGCCCCCATATGTTTCTACCATCTGATCTTACATTCACTTTGTTGGAATTTTAACATTATTATACCAAAGACATTCATAAAAACAAAAACAATGAAAGAAGGAAAAAAAACAAAAAACTATTTTGTTATAATACAGTGACCTTTCCTTCACCAATGGTAATTTTCTGTTATAATGTAGCATTTATTCGAAGAAAAAAAAGGGGGGGGGGGGGAGAAGAGAGAGCTGAAAGACCAGAGGAGAGGAGAGAAAATCAGCTACTTCCACCTTGTCCAACCTTATTACCAGATACCCAGCAAAACTAGCTCTGATCCTAAACGGAAAAATCAAATAATCTATTTCCGTGGTCGAAAGTGTTTTGATGAATACTGACCATTTATTGAAGAATTGTTTAATATCTGTCTCATTATCTATGTTAATATCTCTTTGTTCCAATATGCACTGCTTCTTTAATGAATTCCTAACCTTCGAAATACTTGGAATAGTTTTCATTTTCCTTTTTTTAAAGATTAAATACCTAGCTGCTAAAACTGACAGAATTATAAATTTTTCATTATGTTGATAGCCCGGTTTATTCTTCAGACAAAATATAATTTGCATTGGCAATAGAGCCAGAGGGGAGAGCTTTAGTGAGTTATGTAACCAATATGCTAATTTACACCAAAAATGACTAATTTTTTTACACTTCCATAGCATATGTAACAAAACATTTAGGGCATTTATTAAAACTTAGATTGCAGAGTTTGAAACCTTTTTCAGGGGTAAAATACGATTTATGTAGAAGTTTAACGTGAGATTCTCTCCATGTGGCAGATAAAGTAGCCTGTGCTACTTTATCAATAGATGCTTGAATAGTTTTTGAGTTAATGTTATTCTGTAGTAACAGCAGATTCCAGTCTGAAGCAATTTTATCCAAAATTGGAGCTCCTTTATTAGAACCAAGGATGTGATAGCACGGGGTAATTGACATATGTCCATTCTTAACTAACGTAAGCCAGCTTTCTAACTCAACCAAGTCCCAACACCAGCCTGCATCTTTTGTTAGTTCTAGAATAAAATGTCTTATTTGCAAGTATACAAAAACTCCTTGTTAGTTATGCTGAATTCACTCTTCAATTCTTCAAACATTTTTACACTTTTTTTTCCGCTATCGATAAGATACAATACTCCTAATCCTATGGTGTGACATTTTTTAAAAACTGCAGAGTTTAGGCCTGCTTGAAATTTTGGATTCCCTATCAAAGCAGGTAATTATTGAGAGGCCTTATGATTAATTAATAAAGAACTACATATTTTACACCAAGCTTTTAGGGGATTAAGAATAGTTTTAAGTCTCTTGATTTCCGTTGGTAGCCCTTTTGGCACGCAGTGAATTAACGCTGTTGGAAGGAATGGGTTGCAAATGTTTTCTTCAAGCATATTATTAAGAACGTAATTGCTAGAGAAGTTCCAATCTGTCACTATCCGCACTAGGAAAACCAAGTTATACAATCTTACATCTGGCAGAGAAAGACCTCCGTATTCCCTTGAAAGAGAAAGTTTAATTAGGGATATCCTGGGTCTTTTCTCCTGCCATATAATTCATCTGAGCGTGCTGCTAAGCGATCAAATATCTTTTTTCTAAGACAATTATTGGAGTATTCTGTAAAACATAAAGCAGTTTCGGGAGAAGAATCATTTTGAATAATGCTACACACCCAGAGAAAGACAATGGCAAATTTTGCCATAGTTTTAATTTCTCCCTAATATTTGTTAAAATTGGGGAAATATTAAGGTTTTATAGATCACCTGGTTTTACCGGGATCCAGATACCTCAGTATTTAAATGCACCATTGACTATTGTGAAGGGGATATTAGGGATAGAATCACAATTTTTTTTAAGCCAGAGTAATTCAGATTTTGCGGCATTTACCTTATATCCTGAGAAGGATCCAAATTGATCGATTATCCGAAGAAGTTCAGGTATACTTTTTTTAGTATTCGCTAAATAAAGGAGTATATCATCAGCGTAAAGTGCGATTTTCAGCTCGTATTTGCCTATTTTAATGCCCTCCAAACAATGTCTAACCATAATGGCTAATGGTTCGATGGCGATATCAAAAAGGAGGGGTGAGAGAGGGCACCCCTGGCACGTACCCCTTCCGAGTATAATCTCCGAAGCTAAAATGTTATTAACTATCATTCTTGTATGGGGTTCAGTGTATAAATTATCTATAAATTTAAGGAACCTACCTCTGAGCCCGAACTTGTCTAGGGAAGAGGTTATATGATCGAAATACACCTGAATCGAAGACTTTTTCAGCATCGATTGAGACAATAGCAAGATCAGAGAGGTCCCCTTTCCCCCTCCCAACAGACACCCCCAGGTTCGCAAAATACTCGGTTGTCACCAGTACCTCTTATTTTCGCTGAAGACTTTCATTTATACAGAAACCCATCTTGATCTGTATGAATAATGTTTGGGAGGATCATCTGGAGCCTATCTGCTAGAATTGAAGTTAATATCTTATAGTCTGCGTTTAAGAGGGCTATAGGCCTATAAGACAAGACTAACGTTGTATGTGAAGCAGAAAAAGAGGATGATACTAATTTACCATTAACATATATGTCATTATAAAGTTTACAAAGGTATGGAGCAATCTCCAAAGAGAGGATCTTAAAAAACTCATTAGGTAGCCCATCTGGGCCTGATGCTTTATGCAAGGACATATAAGAGATTACTTTTTTGATTTCCTTCTCAATGATCGGGAGATAAAGCATATTTTAAACTTTCCAATTTACTTTTCTATGTCACTTTCTTAGTTATCTTGATATCCTTTGCTGAAAAGCATAGCTCCTAGATGTGTATTGCTGCATTTTCAACAAAGGATACCAAGAGAATGAAGCAAAATTATTACTATAAGTAAATTGGAAAGTTGTCTAAAAATATATGCTCTATCTGAATCAGGAAAGAGAATAAATGGGTTTCATCTCCCTTTAAGAGCATGCATTTTTTGCATTAGACTGTCCATTTAAAGGTGACAGTTTAAAGGCCATAGTTACATTTTACAGATGGAGTATCCATGATGAAATGTACTAGATAAGTATAGTATACTATAATGAAATGTTAAAGGGCCATAATACCCAAATGTTTAAACACTTGAAAGTGATGCAGCATAGCTGTAAAAAGCTGACTAGAAAATATCACTTGAACATCTCTATGTAAAAAAGAAAGATATTTTACCTCAAAAGTTCCTCAGTAGCCACCTCCCATTGTAAAGGATTTCTAAGCAGCATTTTAGTGTGTCTGTCCTGGGACAGCTGAAGGGACTAGCATCGTGCACTCTCATATTATTTCACCAATCAGGTAAAGGAAGCTTACTATGAAATCTCATGAGAGTTAAGTCAAATCTCATGAGATCACAGTAAGAGTTCATGACCTCAGCACTGCTGATGCTGATTGGCTGCTGTTCATTTCTTCATTTTTTAAATTTTTTTTACCTGCAGCTGGGAGCAGCTGAGTATAACTTTTTACACAGAACTTACTCTGCTGAGCTGAGGAGATTGTGAGGTAAAATATCTTCCTTTTTTACATAGAGATGCTCAGGTGATATTTTCCTGTCAGCTTTTTACAGTTATACTGCATCAGTTTCAAGTGATTTAGCATATGAGTATTATGTCCCTTTAAACAAAATATTAGACAAATATACTCTGCCAAACTGGATGGTTCCATACAATCTATGCCCTACTAAAATAATCCACATAAACAATATATAAATCCAAGGGTATATATGATTGGAAGATTGTGATCATATTTTTGTGCTTTTTTTAGTTTTTTTTCAGGTTCTCTCTGCGCAACTTACCCCCATCGCTGTGCTTAGGTTTGGATGCCGTCTCTGACGGGATCAGAACGAGGCTCCCATTGGAGCTCGCATTTGCATTGCTGTTAACTTGTAATACCAGTGCACATTAGCGTGCGCTGGTATTACACAGTGGAGCGCTAATATCGCTTTCTTGAAAGCGATATTTAGCACTCCACTTGTAATCTGGCCCTAAATTTGCTAGAAGTAAGCTTTTGGCGCTTGTCTGGTATCACACTTATTACAAGTTGAAAGTAAAATGATTTTGCACAAGCGCTAACCCAATGCGTCCAAAAGCTGGACTTCGAATATCACGAACGCGTTAAAGTATTCTGCTATAGACATTAATGGACCAGGAAAAGTGGGGAAATAAACTAACACCCATAATAACCCAACATGAAATATTAATATTTTACATTCCAATGCTCTTCACATAGCAGAATATGTTCTGTTTATTCTTATATATAAATAAATATATATATATATATATATATATATATATATATATAAAATGGATGTTCGGTAAAATATATATCTATATATATATATATATATATATATATATATATACACACATACACTCACTGGCCACTTTATTAGGTACACCTGTTCAATTGCTTGGTAACACAAATTGCTTATTAGCCAATCACATGGCAGCAACTCAATGCATTTAGGCATCTAGACATGGTAAAGACAACTTGCTGAAGTTCAAACCGAGCATCAGAATGGGGAAGAAAGGGAATTTAAGTGACATGGTTGTTCGTGCCAGACAGGCTGGTCTGAGTATTTAAAAACTGCTGATCTACTAGGATTTTCACGCACAGCCATCTCTAGGGTTTACAGAGAATGGTCTGAAAAAGAAAAAATATCCAGTGAGTGGCAGTTGTGTGGACGAAAATGCCTTATTGATGTCAGAGGTCAGAGGAGAATGGGCAGACTTGTTCGAGATGATAGAAAGGCAACAGTAACGCAAATAACCACAACCAAGGTATGCAGAATACCATCTCTGAACACACAAAACATCATCGAACCTTGAAGCAAATGGGCTACAGCAGCAGTAGACCACACCTGGTGCCACTCCTGTCAGCTACGAACAGGAAACTGAGGCTACAAATTGCACAGGCTCACCAAACTTGTACAATAGAAGATTGGAAAAACGTTGCCTGGTCTGATGAGTCTCGATTTCACCTGTGACATTGAGATGGTCAGAATTTGGTGTAAACAACATGAAAGCATGGGTCCATCCTGCCTTGTGTCTACAGTTCAGGCTTGCAGTGGTGGTTTAATGTTGTGGGGGATATTTTCTTGGCACACTTTGGGCCCCTTAGTACCAATTGAGCATGGTTTAAACACCACAACCTACCTGAGTATTGTTGCTGACCATGTCCATCCCTTTATGACTACAGTATACCCATCCTCTGATGGCTACTTTCAGCAGGATAATGCACCATGTCACAAAGCTCAAATCATATCAAACTGGTTTCTTGAACATGACAATGAGTTCACTGTACTCCAATGGCCTCCACAGTCACCAGATCTCAAGCCAATAGGGCACCTTTGGGATGTAGTGGAATGGGAGATTTGCATCATGGATGTGCAGCTGACAAATCTGCAGCAATTGCGTGATACTATCATGTCAATATGGACCAAAATATCTGAGGAATGTTTCCAACACCTTGCTGAATCTATGCCATGAAGAATTAAGGCAGTTCTGAAGGTCCAACCCGGTACTAGCAAGGTGCAACTAATAAAGTGGCCGGTAAGTGTATATGTATGATTATGTATAGATAAAGATATATATAGGAATCTCTATTTAAAAATACTTAGATAATTTCCCCTATGTGAAGAAGATTGGAATATGAAAATATTTACACTACATACACAGTTAAACACTTTATACAGGGCCAGATTACAAGTGGAGAGCTAAATATTGCTTTCAAGAAAGCAATGATTGTGCTTCACTGTGTAATACCAGTGCACACTAATGTATGCACTAATGTATGCTGGTATTAGAAGTTAACAGAAATATGGCTCGCATTCGCATTGCTGGGAAGCATTGCGCTCATGAGAGCGTGCTTCCATAGGCATCAGAACCTAAGCGCAGGGAAGGGAGTAAGTAGCGCTGCAATTGCAGCATTTGAAAATATATATGTATATGCTAATATACATATATATTTATTTGTAAATATGTGTATATACATATATAAATATATATGTTTATATTCATATACATATATATTTACTGGGAATAGAAAGTTCCCCATATACTGCAATGTAATGGCAGTTTTCAGAGCCATTTTTTTCACCCCACTCCCACCAACTTTAGACCCCAAAACTACTTTTTTTAATTTTTATTAAAAACTATAATGCCCTCTTAAGGGCATTTGGGGCACTTTTAGAAAATTTACCAGAGATTGGATCTCTGTTTAATTTTCTGAGCGCTAATAGGTACCACAAGCTTGCGGTAGCAATAAACAGGCACTTGTAATGGTTGGTTAATTATTGCATGCCTGTAAATGGGCAAATTTGCCAGTTTGTGGGTGCACTGTAATTTAGCGCTCCACTTGTAATCTAGCCCTAAATATGAATATTGCATAAATACGATTTTTCATGCTTTCATCTTCTTGACTGTAAAGGGCTCCAATGCACTTATATATAGGTATACATTTGTATTTATGTGTTTGTGTCTGTAACTACTTATATACACATATAAATACATAAATACATATGTACACACATATAAATAAATATATATATATATATATATATATATATATATATATATATATATATATAGACGTGTATATGTATGTATCTCTATGTTAAAGCCTTTTGCATGCCTTTTTTTCTAACACCTGAGACCTGATATTTTTGAGCCCTTATAATTTTTTCTTGCAATTTCTTTTAATATTTTTAATTAGACAGTGTTATTATGAGTGTAACTGTACTGTTTGATGTGTTTTGTGAAACTTTTTTGACTTGCAAAACAGTTAACCAGAGTTCTGAAGTTGTGCTAACCTGACGTACATTAAATTCAATTGCGCTCAAGCGAACACGTTTACTTTCAACTTGTAATACGCGCTACTTCTGACGTAGGCAAAGAGCAGCAATAAACCCCTTATCACTTGCGTGCTACAGTTAGTGTACCCCTCGTAAGCTAGCCCTAAGTTAGTATACATACTTACATCTAATGTTTTTTACAACTGATGGTGCCAGGATCTTTCTGTATAATTACTATAGTATATAAATGAACAGCTCTCTTTTTAATTGTTTCCAATTGGTGCAGAGGAGTGGTTTAATTTTGACATCTCTGTGGCAGTGAAACACCAAAGATGGAGACAATTTGTATGGATCTGGCAAAGTGGTTTATGTAAATATTTGTGAAATATTTGCTTGGTTTTTTGTTTTATGGTAAAGTTGCCTTGCTGGGTAGACCGAAAAGTGCTGAACATGGGCATTCTTGCCTCTGTATCACTTCTCTCAGGCATATAGAACTATTTCAATCTCAATGCTGATAAATTTGTTTTCATTTTTTTTTTATTCCTCTTTAACTATTTTAACGTTTTATTTTGTGCATATGTTATAGAGGAGGTTTACAGAGGGTTTTTTTTTTCTTTTAATTAGTTTTTCTGTTATGTTTTGAATGTTTTTTTGTGATGCATATATCCTTTACAGTGGAACCAGTAGCAGACATCCCAACCTACAAAAACGGTTGTATACTGGACACTTGGAAACCCGAAATAAGATAGAGGCTTATCATTAGAGTAGCTTCCCGCTAAACTCACATTAAAAAAAAGTAGCTTTATTGCACAACCACATACAACAAACCTATTTTCCAGTGATCGTACGCTTGTTGAATACTTAAATATTCTAGAATACAAAGTTTAATTACGTGCAGTAAATAAGGTAGTATTTGTGTTTTTATTTTATTAAAATCAGTGGGGGCTTTTTGGTTACTGATGCACGCTTTGAGGGTTCTATAGCGTCCCAGCTTGTATAGTATAGTTGTCCCTGTACCACTTTCGGATTTTGTGTCTGGAAGTGTGTGTGATTTTGAGTTTGAGAGGCTATTTGTAATGATGTTTTATACTCACAGTAGAGTCAGTTTTATAAGGACCTGACAGCAGGGGTGCCTATCTCCTCCCTCACAGGGGCACACTCTCTTTGCCCTCTTTCTCAGTTCTCACTCACCCTATGCTGCAGCTAATGTTGCCTGCTGCTGATTCTCCTCCTCCCCCAAGAACCTTATTGCTGCCTCCAAACAGCAGGAGGGAGGGTGGCAGACACGCAATACGCTGAAAGTAAAGACAGACTTGCTGCTCTATGACATCACTGCAACTAAAGGCATTCCTTAAAGAAACACTGTTTCCGAATTTGGGCCACGTTGGATCATGGTACTTGTAGTTTCAGGGAGAATTAATTTATTTGTGGGCGTCAAGGACCCGCTATTACAATAAGGGAGACTCCCTGAACTTCAGGGAGAGTTGGGATGTCTGCAGTGGAGGCTCTAGAACTTAAAAAAGTGGAGGGTGCTAACAAAGTTAATAAAAAAGTAGAAAGAAACAGCACACATAATAGATGGAGTTGCTTGGCAGATCAATGGTGGTGCTACATGTGTGTTTTTTTAGGTGCATAGCTGTGGTTGCCATCTCGCCCATGTTTTCCTGGATAGTTATGAGTTACACATGGTACAGGGTGTGCAGGGAGGAACATGAATAGTGTGCTGTTTAGAGGCACAATGCATTTTCCTCTCTTCACACACTGCCCCATGTATAACTCATAACTGTCCATAAAAACATGCCCAAGGTGGCAACCATATGCATTGCACTCACATCACCCCCATAGTGCAAACACTGAGAGGAAATCACACTGCAGAGAATTGAATAGTTACAGAAATATGCTGTTCTATTGATTTTAAAGAAGAGTAATTCACAAATGGCGGCTGTGAAAAAAGACATATACAAATCTTTGTGAATTCTGCAGTTTTTGAGTTCCGATGTTTTAGTAAATTTATTTTGTTAGATATTAATTTTACAAATGGATTTTATTGAATTCATGCCATTAACTTTATTAATAAAAATACATTGCCGGATTCTAGTATGAAGAAGAACATTTATTTAGGGTGTATATAAATTATGGGTACTCAAGATGGGGCGAAATTACCTGAGTCCTGGGTAGAGTGTTAGGATATTTTTTATGCATAAATATTCAATTTATTTATGAGTAGACATAATTTATATGTTCAGTAATAAGTTTTAAATAATTTCTTATTACAACTTTGTAATATACTGTAGACTTCCAAATGTTTAAAATCTGCCAATAAACAATATTATGCAAGTCTAGAGTTTGTTTGCTTGATTTTTTAAAATATATTTATTTGTACCAGTGTAAACTTAGATTACAAGTAAAGACATTTTAGTTTCTTAGAAATCAGAGTACAAACATTGCAAACATAAAAATAGAATTCAAATTTGGAATGAACTGTAATAATGTGCTTATCATTGCATGCTTTATTTTTGTATAATCCTTAATATTATATTCAAAATTATAAAACATATCCATATGGGTATAATGACTCTTTAAGATCTAAGAAAAAAAAATTGCTAAACTCAAAATCAATCTGTTACAAATAAGATTTAATGGGAGGAGAAAACCACAAACATTTTTTTTTTTTGTGATTTAGATAGAATATGCTGCTTAAAAAAGCTTTCCGATTAACTTCATGCTCTTGGTTTCCTAGTTAACCCCTTAAGGACAAGGCCATTTTTCAATTTCCTTCCCTTAAAGGAACATGCCACCCACATTTTTTATTTTATGATTTAGAAAGAGAATGCAATTTTAAACATCTTTCTAATTTACTTATATTATCTCATTTGTTTTATTCTCTTGATATTCTTTGATGAAAAGCATATCTAGATATGCTCACTAGCTGCTGATTGGTTGCTGCACATAGAAGCATCGTGTGATTGGCTCACCATGTGCATTGCTTTTTCTTCAACTAAGGATATTTAAAAAATGAAGCAAAATAAATAATGGAAGTAAATTGTAATGTTGTTTAAATTTCTATTCTCTATCTGAATCATGAAAGAAAGATTTTGGGTTTAGTGGCCCTTTAAGGACAAGGGCTATTTTTACATTTTTGCGGTGTTTGTGTTTAGCTGTAATTTTACTCATTTACTGTACTCATTTACTGTACCCACATATATTATATACCGTTTTCCTCGCCATTAAATGGACTTTCTAACGATACCATTATTTTCATCATATCTTATAACTTACTATAAAAAATATTATAAAATATGATAAAAAAATGGAAAAAAACACACTTTTTCTAACTTTGACCCCCCAAAACTGTTACACATCTACAACCACCAAAAAACACCCATGCTAAATAGTTTCTACATTTTATCCTGAGTTTAGAAATACCCAATGTTTACATGTTCTTTGCTGTTTTTGCAAGTTATAGGGCAATAAATACAAGTAGCACTTTGCTATTTCCAAACCATTTGTTTTCAAAATTAGCAATACAGTAGTTACATTGGACCACTGATATCTGTCAGGAATCCCTGAATAACCCTTGACATGTATATATATATATATATATATATATATATATATATATATATATGGAAATCAGGAGACAGCACTCACTGGTCTTGACAATACTGGATTTATTCAGTGACGTTTCGGGGAATACACCCCTTCATCAGACCCATTTTGGTATATTTCATGCCACTATTTCACAGCCAAATGCGATCAAATAAAAAAATCGTTCACTTTTTCACAAACTTTAGGTTTCTCACTGAAATTATTTACAAACAACTTGTGCAATTAACCCTAACACCCCCCTAACTTAAATATAATTTAAATACATCTAAATAAAATTACTATTATTAACTAAATTATTCCTATTTAAAACTAAATACTTACCTATAAAATAAACCCTAAGCTAGCTACAATATAACTAATAATTACATTGTAGCTATCTCAGGGTTTATTTTTATTCTACAGGCAACTTTGTATTTATTTTAACTAGGTACAATAGTTATTAAATAGTTATTAACTATTTAATAACTTCCTAGTTAAAATAAGTACAAATTTACCTGTATAATAAACCCTAACCTAAGTTACAATTACATCTAACACTACACTATAATTAAATAAATTAACTAAATTAACTACATTTAATTACAATTAAATTAAATAAACTAAAGTACGAAACCCCCCCCCCACTAAATTACAGAAAATAAAAAAATAATTACAAGAATTTTAAACTAATTACACCTAATCTAATCCCCCTAATAAAATAAAAAAGCCCCCCAAAATAAAAAAAACCCTACCCTACATTAAATTACAAATAGCCCTTAAAAGGGCCTTTTGCGGGGCATTGCCCTAAAGTAATCAGCTCTTTTATCTGTAAAAAAAAAATACAATACCCCCCCAACATTAAAACCCACCACCCACACCCAACCCTACTCTAAAACCCACCCAATCCCCCCTTAAAGGAACAGTCTAGTATAAATTACACTTTCATTATTCAGATAGGACTTTTAATTTTAATCAACTTTCTAATTTACTTTTATCATCAAATTTGCTTTTTTCTCTTGGTATTCTTAGTTTAAACTAAACATATGTAGGCTCATATGTTAATTTCTAAGCCTTTGAGGGATGCCTCTTATCACATGCTTTTTAAATTTCTTTTCAACACAAAGAGACAGAAAGTACATGTGGGCCATATAGATAATACTGTGTTCAGGCACAGGGAGCTATTTAAGATTTATCACAAAACAATGCTAAATTTAAGACAATAGATAATAAACAGTCACAGTCATGTGATCAGGGGGCTGGAAGAAAGTTCCTGGATACAAGGTAATCACAGAAGTAAAAAGTATATTAATATAACTGTGTTGGTTATATAAAACTGGGGGATGGGTAATAAAGGGATTATCTATCTTTTAAAACAATAACAATTCTATGGTAGACTGTCCCTTTAATAAAACCTAACACTATCCCCTTGAAGATCACCCTACGTGAGACGTCTTCACCCAACCGGGCAGAAGTGGTCCTCCAGACGGCCAGAAGTCTTCATCGGATCCGGGCAGAAGAGGACCTTCAGACGGTCAGAAGTCTTCATCCAGGCGGCATCTTCTATCTTCATCCATCCGGAGCGGAGCAGGTTCATCTTTAAGCCATCCGACGCGGAGCATCCTCTTCCATCCGACGCCTAACACTAAATGACGGTACCTTTAAGTGATGTCATCCAAGATGGCGTCCCTTCAATTCCGATTGGCTGATAGAATTCTATTAGCCAATCGGAATTAAGGTAGAAAAAATCCTATTGGCTGATCCAATCAGCCAATAGGATTAAGCTTGCATTCTATTGGCTGTTCCAATCAGCCAATAGAATGCAAGCTCAATCCTATTGGCTGATTGGATCAGCCAATAGGATTGAACTTCAATCCTATTGGCTGATTGCATCAGCCAATAGGATTTTTTCTACCTTAATTCGATTGGCCAATCGGAATTGAAGGGACGCCATCTTGAATGACGTCACTTAAAGGTACCATCATTTAGTGTTAGTCGTCGGATGGAAGAGGATGCTCCGCCTCGGATGGCTTGAAGATGGACCCGCTTCGCTCCGGATGGATGAAGATAGAAGATGCCGCCTGGATGAAGACTTCTGCCCGTCTGGAGGTCCTCTTCTGCCCAGATCGGCTGAAGCCTTCTGGCCATCTAGAGGACCACTTCTGCCCAGTTTGGTGAAGACGTCTCAAGGTAGGGTGATCTTCAAGGGGTTAGTGTTAGGTTTTATTAAGGGGGGTTTGGGTGGGTTTTAGAGTAGGGTTGGGTGTGTGGGTGGTGGGTTTTAATGTTGGGGGGGTATTGTATTTTTTTTTACAGGTAAAAGAGCTGATTACTTTGGGGCAATGCCCCGCAAAAGGCCCTTTTAAGGGCTATTTGTAATTTAGTATAGGGTAGGGATTTTTATTATTTTGGGGGGCTTTTTATTTTATTAGGGGGATTAGATTAGGTGTAATTAGTTTAAAATTCTTGTAATTATTTTATTATTTTCTGTAATTTAGTGGGGGGTTTTCGTACTTTAGTTTATTTAATTTAATTGTAATTAATTGTAGTTAATTTAGTTAATTTATTTAATTATAGTGTAATGTTAGGTGTAATTGTAATTTAGGTTAGGGTTTATTTTACAGGTAAATTTGTACTTATTTTAACTAGGAATTTATTAAATAGTTAATAACTATTTAATAACTATTGTACCTAGTTAAAATAAATACAAAGTTGCCTGTAAAATAAAAAGAAACCCTGAGATAGCTACAATGTAACTATTAGTTATATTGTAGCTAGCTTAGGGTTTATTTTATAGGTAAGTATTTAGTTTTAAATAGGAATAATTTATTTAATTGTAGTATTTTTTTTTCCAATTATTTATATTTAGACTTAGGTTTAGGGGTTAATACATTTAATATAATGGCGGCGATGTTAGTGACGGCAGATTAGGGGTTAATAAAATTTAACTAGTGTTTGTGATGCAGGAGTGCGGCGGTTTAGGGGTTAATATATTTATTACAGTGGCGGCGATGTCTGGTCGGCAGATTAGGGGTTAAAAATGTATTTAAGTGTTTGCTATGTGCGGGGGAGCCTCGGTTTAGGGGTTAATAGGTAGTTTATGGGTATTGTAGCACTTTAGTTAAGAGTTTTATGTTACGGCGTTAGCCCATAAAACTCTTAACTACTGACTTTTAATTGCGGTAGGAGTCTTGACAGGAGAGGGTCTACCGCTCACTTTTTCCAAGACTCGTAATACCGGCGTTAGGAAAATCCCACTGAAAAGATAGGATACGCAATTGACGTAAGTGGATTTGCGGTATGCTCGAGTCGCGGAAAAAAAGTGAGCGGTACACCTGTACCTGCCAGACTCGTAATACCAGCGGGCGTCAAAAAGCAGCGTTGGAACCTCTCTACGCAAGACTCGTAATCTAGGCAAATGTTTTTTTCTGTCTTTACATTTCAAAAACCTGCAATTTCATAAGGGTGTGCATACTTTTTAAAGCCACTGTACCTATACATACAAATATACTGTATATAGTGTATATTTAGTGTATATATAGTATGCATACCAATATACTGTATACAGCGTATATATAGTGTGTGTGTACATATATATATATATATAATATATAAATAAACATCTATATGTTTATATATTTTATATATATATGTATATATATACACACAGTATATATATATATATATATTTATATATATATATATATATACTGTATATATATATAAATATATATATATATATATAAAAATATATATATATATATATATATATATGTGTGTGTGTGTGTGTGTGTCTGTATGTATATATATATCCACTATGTATAGTGGAAACATATCACTATAATTTACTAGTCAAGAAAGAAAAGTTACTAGTCCATTCAATGTTAAAGACAGCAGAAAATTCAAAATTCTAAGTCGTCTTCTGAATTTTCTTACTTGTCTGGTGCTAGTGAAGTAGTGCAAATTTATATTTTAATATATACATATGTATCTGATGCTTGTTTTTATTTGTGATAACACAGGTTCAGAAGTATCTCAGCAATTGATATGACCTCAGGTTGCCTTTATATAGGGAATGCTAGAGTGTGGTCTATTGTAATTTCAAGCTTGGTAGAATTAGATAGTAATTGTGAGCATTATTGTTCCTGACATTTCAAACTAATTAAAAATTGGGGATAATCTGGAAATCCTTGATGTGAAAGGAATATCCTGCAGTGAGCAGCAAATCATAAGAGATTATCACATTCATGTGATTTAGAGGTAAAGTACAGAATACTTGCTAAACACAGCCTCAAACACAAATGAGTCGGCTGCAGGGAGAAGTTAGGTGAAAGTTTAATAAAAGTTTGCTGCATTTATCCTGTGACACACAATGCAAAGCGATCAGTTGTTTTGCTAAAAAAAAATCAATAGACCTCACCAGTTAGAAAAGGCTCTCTTACACTATTCTTAAATGCGTATTATGGGCTAGATTACAAGTGGTGCTCTAACTGTTGCGCGCAAGTGATAAAGAGTATGTTGTTGCTCTTTGCTCGCATCAGAAGTAGCTCACGTATTACGAGTTGAAAGTAAATGTGTTCGCTTAAGCGCAACTGAATTTAACGTGTCGATACTTCAGAGCTCTGGTTAACTGTTACACTCGACTAAAAAGTTGCACAAAAAAACATCAAAGATACATTTGAAAGTACAGTTACACTCATATTAAAATGATAACAAAAAATATTGCATAAAAAAGTTATGTGCTCAAAAATATGAGGTCTCAAGGACCGCAAAGGGCTTTAAAATAGAGGTACATACATATTACCACAAATAATTCTAGTTTCAAATTACAATCTCCAAGTTTTTCAAAACCCTTTAATGTCCTGGTTTTACAAATTGGATGTGAGCCATCTAATCAATGACCTGGAACATTTCAGAGCCTCTTGGACCACCTTGGTCTAACACCACAGGTCACGCCCACTCACTTTCCTCAGACTTACAAGCTGAATCTCCTGCATGCTCACTTTTTTTTTTTTTTTTTACTTTTTTTATGTTTTGCTATTTTGTTCAATCATTTATTTTTGCAGGCTGACATCATTTAACACCCCAGACTGTAGATGGCTCTTGACATTGGCAATAATGGAGATTGACAGTTTGGTACAAGACAAGAGTAAACTTAAGTTTCAAAACAACTTGTCTATTTCCTTTTGCATTTTTCATGTCTAAAAAACTGTTAACAAACAATGGCCTAGATTTGGAGTTCGGCGGTAAAAGGGCTGCTAACGCTCCGCGGGCTTTTTTCTGGCCGCACCATAAATTTAACTCTGGTATCGAGAGTTCAAACAAATGCTGCGTTAGGCTCCAAAAAAGGAGCGTAGAGCATTTTTACCGCAAATGCAACTCTCGATACCAGAGTTGCTTACGGACGCGGCCGGCCTCAAAAACGTGCTCATGCACGATTCCCCCATAGGAAACAATGGGGCTGTTTGAGCTGAAAAAAAACCTAACACCTGCAAAAAAGCAGCGTTCAGCTCCTAACGCAGCCCCATTGTTTCCTATGGGGAAACACTTCCTACGTCTGCACCTAACACTCTAACATGTACCCCGAGTCTAAACACCCCTAACCTTACACTTATTAACCCCTAATCTGCCGCCCCCGCTATCGCTGACCCCTGCATATTTTTTTAAACCCCTAATCTGCCGCTCCGTAAACCGCCGCCACCTACGTTATCCCTATGTACCCCTAATCTGCTACCCCTAACACCGCCGACCCCTATATTATATTTATTAACCCCTAACCTGCCCCCCACAACGTCGCCGACACCTGCCTACACTTATTAACCCCTAATCTGCCGAGCGGACCTGAGCGCTACTATAATAAATGTATTAACCCCTAATCCGCCTCACTAACCCTATCATAAATAGTATTAACCCCTAATCTGCCCTCCCTAACATCGCCGACACCTAACTTCAATTATTAACCCCTAATCTGCCGACCGGAGCTCACCGCTATTCTAATAAATGTATTAACCCCTAAAGCTAAGTCTAACCCTAACACTAACACCCCCCTAAGTTAAATATAATTTAAATCTAACGAAATAAATTAACTCTTATTAAATAAATTATTCCTATTTAAAGCTAAATACTTACCTGTAAAATAAATCCTAATATAGCTACAATATAAATTATAATTATATTATAGCTATTTTAGGATTAATATTTATTTTACAGGCAACTTTGTAATTATTTTAACCAGGTACAATAGCTATTAAATAGTTAAGAACTATTTAATAGTTACCTAGTTAAAATAATAACAAATTTACCTGTAAAATAAATCCTAACCTAAGTTATAATTAAACCTAACACTACCCTATCAATAAAATAATTAAATAAACTACCTACAATTACCTACAATTAACCTAACACTACACTATCAATAAATTAATTAAACACAATTCCTACAAATAAATACAATTAAATAAACTAGCTAAAGTACAAAAAATAAAAAAGAACTAAGTTACAGAAAATAAAAAAATATTTACAAACATAAGAAAAATATTACAACAATTTTAAACTAATTACACCTACTCTAAGCCCCCTAATAAAGTAACAAAGCCCCCCAAAATAAAAAATTCCCTACCCTATTCTAAATTAAAAAAGTTACAAGCTCTTTTACCTTACCAGCCCTGAACAGGGCCCTTTGCGGGGCATGCCCCAAGAATTTCAGCTCTTTTGCCTGTAAAAAAAAACATACAATACCCCCCCCCCAACATTACAACCCACCACCCACATACCCCTAATCTAACCCAAACCCCCCTTAAAGAAACCTAACACTAAGCCCCTGAAGATCTTCCTACCTTGTCTTCACCATACCAGGTTCACCGATCCGTCCTGGCTCCAACATCTTCATCCAACCCAAGCGGGGGTTGGCGATCCATAATCCAGTCCAGAAGAGGCTCCAAAGTCTTCCTCCTATCCGGCAAGAAGAGGACATCCGGACCGGCAAACATCTTCTCCAAGCGGCATCTTCGATCTTCTTCCATCCGGAGCGAAGCGGCAGGATCCTGAAGACATCCAGCGCGGAACATCCATCCGGACCGACGACTGAACGACGAATGACTGTTCCTTTAACGGACGTCATCCAAGATGGCGTCCCTCGAATTCCGATTGGCTGATAGGATTCTATCAGCCAATCGGAATTAAGGTAGGAATTTTCTGATTGGCTGATGGAATCAGCCAATCAGAATCTAGTTCAATCCGATTGGCCGATCCAATCAGCCAATCAGATTGAGCTCGCATTCTATTGGCTGATCGGAACAGCCAATAGAATGCGAGCTCAATCTGATTGGCTGATTGGATCAGCCAATCGGATTGAACTTGATTCTGATTGGCTGATTCCATCAGCCAATCAGAAAATTCCTACCTTAATTCCGATTGGCTGATAGAATCCTATCAGCCAATCGGAATTTCGAGGGACGCCATCTTGGATGACGTCCCTTAAAGGAACAGTCATTCATCGTTCAGTCGTCGGTCCGGATGGATGTTCCGCGCTGGATGTCTTCAGGATCCTGCCGCTTCGCTCCGGATGGAAGAAGATCGAAGATGCCGCTTGGAGAAGATGTTTGCCGGTCCGGATGTCCTCTTCTTGCCGGATAGGAGGAAGACTTTGGAGCCTCTTCTGGACCGGATTATGGATCGCCAACCCCCGCTTGGGTTGGATGAAGATGTTGGAGCCAGGACGGATCGGTGAACCTGGTTTGGTGAAGACAAGGTAGGAAGATCTTCAGGGGCTTAGTGTTAGGTTTCTTTAAGGGGGGTTTGGGTTAGATTAGGGGTATGTGGGTGGTGGGTTGTAATGTTGGGGGGGGGGTATTGTATGTTTTTTTTTACAGGCAAAAGAGCTGAAATTCTTGGGGCATGCCCCGCAAAGGGCCCTGTTCAGGGCTGGTAAGGTAAAAGAGCTTGTAACTTTTTTAATTTAGAATAGGGTAGGGAATTTTTTATTTTGGGGGGCTTGGTTATTTTATTAGGGGGCTTAGAGTAGGTGTAATTAGTTTAAAATTGTTGTAATATTTTTCTTATGTTTGTAAATATTTTTTTATTTTCTGTAACTTAGTTCTTTTTTATTTTTTGTACTTTAGCTAGTTTATTTAATTGTATTTATTTGTAGGAATTGTGTTTAATTAATTTATTGATAGTGTAGTGTTAGGTTTATTGTAGGTAATTGTAGGTAGTTTATTTAATTATTTTATTGATAGGGTAGTGTTAGTTTTAATTATAACTTAGGTTAGGATTTATTTTACAGGTAAATTTGTTATTATTTTAACTAGGTAACTATTAAATAGTTCTTAACTATTTAATAGCTATTGTACCTGGTTAAAATAATTACAAAGTTGCCTGTAAAATAAATATTAATCCTAAAATAGCTATAATATAATTATAATTTATATTGTAGCTATATTAGCATTTATTTTACAGGTAAGTATTTAGCTTTAAATAGGAATAATTTATTTAATAAGAGTTAATTTATTTCGTTAGATTTAAATTATATTTAACTTAGGGGGGTGTTAGTGTTAGGGTTAGACTTAGCTTTAGGGGTTAATACATTTATTAGAATAGCGGTGAGCTCCGGTCGGCAGATTAGGGGTTAATAATTGAAGTTAGGTGTCGGCGATGTTAGGGAGGGCAGATTAGGGGTTAATACTATTTATTATAGGGTTAGTGAGGCGGATTAGGGGTTAATAACTTTATTATAGTAGCGCTCAGGTCCGCTCGGCAGATTAGGGGTTAATAAGTGTAGGCAGGTGGAGGCGACATTGAGGGGGGCAGATTAGGGGTTAATAAATATAATATAGGGGTCGGCGATGTTAGGGGTAGCAGATTAGGGGTACATAGGGATAACGTAGGTGGCGGCGATTTGCGGTCGGAAGATTAGGGGTTAATTATTTTAAGTAGCTTGCGGCGACGTTGTGGGGGGCAAGTTAGGGGTTAAGAAATATAATATAGGGGTCGGCGGGGTTAGGGGCAGCAGATTAGGGGTACATAAATATAACGTAGGTGGCGGTCGGCAGATTAGGGGTTAAAAATTTAAATAGAGTGGCGGCGATGTGGGGGGACCTCGGTTTAGGGGTACATAGGTAGTTTATGGGTGTTAGTGTACTTTAGGGTACAGTAGTTAAGAGCTTTATGAACCGGCATTAGCCAGAAAGCTCTTAACTCCTGCTATTTTCAGGCGGCTGGAATTTTGTCGTTAGAGCTCTAACGCTCACTTCAGAAACGACTCTAAATACCAGCGTTAGAAAGATCCCATTGAAAAGATAGGCTACGCAAATGGCGTAGGGGGATCTGCGGTATGGAAAAGTCGCGGCTGAAAAGTGAGCGTTAGACCCTTTAATCACTGACTCCAAATACCAGCGGGCGGCCAAAACCAGCGTTAGGAGCCTCTAACGCTGGTTTTGACGGCTACCGCCGAACTCCAAATCTAGGCCAATGAGTTTACTATAGGACAACTGTAAATGTTTGGCAAAGAAGGAAGAGTTAAAAGAAATGTCATTGCTGCTACAATGGCCTCTATTTTTCAAGCTGTCTACTTACCTGCATTCGTCGGCACCAATATGCTTGCCTAAGCTCGCCTAACATCGCTGCTGCGGACCTGAATACGTTTGCCAAATTTATCAAGAAACCTGTCGAAAAGACGCACACCAAGTATGGAGCGATGAGCAGTGGACTGTTGTTAACTAACAGTCATCGATCTCGCTGCTCTTCGGCTTATTTGCAGCTTTCTTGCTATACTGTCACTAAGCACCCACACTATACTATACTGTTTTACCCCCTATACCACCGCTCACTGAGCCCCCCACTATTAAATAAAGTTATTAACCCCTAAACCACCGCTCCCGGACCCACCACCACCTACATTATACATATTAGCCCCTACCCTGCCCCCCCTACACTGCCGCCACTATAATAAACATATTAACCCCAAAACCTGTCTAACCCTAACCCTAACAACCCCTAACTTAAATATAATCTAAATAAATCTAAATAAATATTACTATTATTAACTAAATTATTCCTATTTAAAACTGAATACTTACCTATAAAATAAACCCTAAGATAGCTACAATATAATTAATAATTACATTGTAGCTATTTTAGGATTTATTTTTATTTTACAGGCAAGTTTCTATTTATTTTAACTAGGTACAATAGTTATTAACTATTTAATAACTACCTAGTTAAAATAAATACAAATTTACCTGTAAAATAAATCCTAACCTAAGTTACAATTACACCTAACACTACACTATCATTAAAATAATTACATAAATTAAGTACAATTAAATAAAACTAATAACAATTAAATAAAATTAACTAAAGTACAAACCCCCCCCCCACTAAATTACAGAAAATAAAAAAAATTACAAGAATTTTAAACTAATTACACCTAATCTAAACCCCCTAATAAAATAAAAAAGCCCCCAAAATAATAAAATTCCTTACCCTATACTAAATTACAAATAGCCCTTAAAAGGGCTTTTTTGCAGGGCATTGCCCCAAAGTAATCAGCTCTTTTACCTGTAAAAAAAGAAATACAACCCCCCCAACATTAAAAACCACCACCCACACACCCAACCCTACTCTAAAACCCACCCAAACCCTCCTTAAAAAAACCTAACACTAACCCCCTGAAGATCACACTACCTTGAGCCATCTTCACCCAGCCGGGCACAAGTGGACCTTCAGACCAGCAGAAATCTTCATCCTATCCAGGCAGAAGAGGACATCCCGACCGGCAGAAGTCTTCAGCCAGGCGGCATCTTCTATCTTCTTCCATCCGGAGCAGAGCGGGTCCATCTTCAATCCATCCGACGCGGAGCATCCTCTTCCATTGACGTCCTAACACTGAATGAAGGTTCCTTTAAATGACATCATCCAAGATGGCGTCCCTTGAATTCCGATTGGCTGATAGGATTCTATCAGCCAATCGGAATTAAGGTAGGAAAAATCCTATTGGCTGATGCAATCAGCCAATAGGATTGAAGTTCAATCCTATTGGCTGATCCAATCAGCCAATAGGATTGAGCTCGCATTCTATTGGCTGTTCCAATCAGCCAATAGAATGCAAGCTCAATCCTATTGGCTGAATGCATCAGCCAATAGGATTTTTCCTACCTTACTTCTGATTGGCTGATAGAATCCTATCAGCCAATCGGAATTCAAGGGATGCCATCTTGGATCACGTCATTTAAAGGAACCTTCATTCAGTGTTAGGACGTTGCTGGAAGAGGATACTCTGCATCAGATGGATTGAAGATGGACCCGCTCCGCTTCGGATGGAAGAAGATAGAAGATGCCGCCTGGATGAAGACTTCTGCCGGTCTGGATGTCCTCTTCTGCCCGGATAGGATGAAGACTTCTGCCGGTCTGGAGGTCCACTTGTGCCCGGCTGGGTGAAGACGGATCAAGGTAGGGTGATCTTCAGGGGGTTAGTGTTCGGTTTTTTTAAGGGGGGTTTGGGTGGGTTTTATAATAGGGTTGGGTGTATGGGTGGTGGGTTTTAATGTTGGGGGGTTGTATTTCTTTTTTTACAGGTAAAAGAGCTGATTATTTTGGGGCAATGCCCCGCGAAAAGCCCTTTTAAGGGCTATTTGTAATTTAGTATAGGGTAGGGAATTTTATTATTTTGGGAGGCTTTTTTATTTTATTAGGGGGCTTAGATTAGGTGTAATTAGTTTAAAGTTCTTGTAATTTTTTTATTTTCTGTAATTTAGTTTTTTTTTGTACTTTAGTTAATTTTATTTAATTGTAATTAGTTTTATTTAATTGTAGGTAATTTATGTAATTATTTTAATGATAGTGTAGTGTTAGGTGTAATTGTAACTTAGGTTAGGATTTATTTTACAGGTCATTTTGTATTTATTTTAGCTAGGTAGTTATTAAATAGTTAATAACTATTTAATAACTATTGTACCTAGTTAAAATAAATACAAACTTGCCTGTAAAATAAAAATAAATCTTAAAATAGGTAAAATGCAATTATTAATTATATTATAGCTATCTTATGGTTTATTTTATAGGTAAGTATTAAGTTTTAAATAGGAATTATTTATTTAATTGTAGTTATTTTATTTAGATTTATTTAAATTATATTTAAGTTAGTGGGTGTTAAGGTTAGACTAGGTTTCGGGGTTAATTACTTTATTACAGTGGCGGCGGTGTAGGGGGGCAGATTAGGGGTTAATAAATATAATGTAGGTGGTGGTGGGCTCCAGGAGCGGCGGTTTAGGGGTTAAACAATTTATTTAGTTGCCGCGGGGTCCGGGATCGGCAGGATAGGGGTTAATAACTTTATGTAGGTGGCAGTGGTATAGGGGGCGGTAGATTAGGGGTTAATAGGTATAATGTAGGTGGCGGCGGGGTCCGGGAGCGGCGGTTTAGGGATTAATATATTTATTATAGTTGCAGCGGGTCCGGGAGCGGCGGTTTAGGGGTTAATAAGTATAATGTAGGTGGCGGCGGTGTAGGGGGGGGCAAATTTGGGGTGTTTAGACGTGGGGTACATGTTAGGGTGTTAGGTGTAGACTTTTTCCATAGAAATCAATGTGATATACCTCACAGCAGCGAACATGAGCTTTCGCTGCTGTCAGACTCCCATTGATTCCTATGGAATCTGCTGCCTCCAGGGCGGCGGATTGAAAACCAGGTACGCTGGGCCGGAAAAGTGGCGAGCGTACCTGGTAGTTCTTTGATAATTTCCAAAAGTAGTCATATTGTGCCGAACTTGCGTTCGGAACATCTGTAGTGACGTATGTTACGTCACTAAATTCTACTTTTGCCGGTCTCTAGCCTTTGATAACTAAGGTTAATCAGGCTCACCACAAATACGCTGCGGAATTCTAGCGTATTTGCGGTTGACAGCTTGATAAATAGAGGTCAATGCCTTTAGTTTATTATTTTAAATTAGTTAAGTCAAGATATTCCACTATATTAAAGTGTCTGAAATAAAGTAACTGCAAATAAATTCTGAAGAATTGTTTGTAATATACATCTTGTAAATATGTGCAAGGATGTTGTTTCTGTAGAAATCTTATTAATGTAGTTTAACTATGCATGCAAACAAAATGGTAGCCTTCAGTGTAAACATATATGGATACCTCCCACTGTGAGGAATTCAATAGCCAAATATTGGAATATCAGCCCAAACCCCTCCAAGAAATATATTGTGAGTCAACTTCCTTGTTTGTATATTGCATCTGAGTTTGCAGCTGGGATTTTAGATAACAGCAACAACTGTCTTTTGTATAATCATAATCTTAAAGGGACATTGTACACTAGACTTTTCCTTGCATAAATGTTTTGCAGATGATTCATTTATATTGCCCATCTAGGGGTGTTTTTAAAAATATATATATATAGTTTTGCTTATTTTTAAATAACATTGTGTTGATTTTCAGACTCCTAACCAAGCCTAAAAGTTTTAGATGTAGACTGAAGTCTACAGACTCCTGCTTAATCCTGTTTATGTAATGGGTCTTTTCATATGCAGGGAAAGGGGTAGGAGGCGTGGGAGAGGGGAAGATGCAGAGCTGTTGCTCACAGGTTTTAGCTCTGGCTTCTGTATGACGTTTACTGATTCAAGGGGTTTAGGGATTTTAGGTAACTTGTGCTCATTGATGGAGTTCCCTCACATAATACAAGCTAAGCTGGACAAGAAAGTGTAGTTGGGGAGGAGGGTTGGGCCATTTTGTTCTCCAACTTTGCCCAACTTGCCAATTTCGCCTCTGGGGGTGGTTCCTAAGAAGCAGTGACGTGCGGTGGGGTCAGTGGCTGGTGAGGCACTGGATAGTATCAGAGCCAGATAAACACACATATGAACCCGATAGAGGTTTAATTGTTGGATACTTAAAAGTCTGCATGCTCTATCTGAATCATGAAAGTTTAATTTTGACTTCACTGTCCCTTTAATTTTATTAAAGAATTTTATTTTTAAATTAAAGGGACATGAAACCCCCAAAAAATCTTTCATGATTTAGATAGAGCATAACATTTTAAACAACTTTCTAATGTATTTCTACTATCAACTTTACTTCATTCGCTTGGTATCCTTTGTTAAAGAAGCAGCATTGAACTACTGGGAGCTAGCTGAGTACATCAGTTACACCAATGACACGATGCATATAGGTGCAGCTGTCAATTAGCAGCTAGCTCCCTTTACTGCAATAGCTGCTCATGAGCCTACCTGGGATATGCTTTTTAACAAAGGCTACCTAGAGAAAATGCCAAATTTCAAAAAGAAGTAAACTGGAACGTTGTTAAAAATTTTATGCTCTGTCTGGATCAGGAAAAATATGTGTTTCATGTCCCTTTAAAACCTTCTTGTAACATTTGTTTAACCTCTGAAAAGGGGCTAAATACACAATCAAAGTAGTACTCCTGCAACACCCTCATGCTGCTCAACATAAAAATATGGATGGTAATTGTAGCATATTTATGTGTGCCTTTCACTGATTGGCTTATTCTTTTTTGAAACAACACAGGAGCATGATGGGTGCACACTGTTGAACCCTTTTGCTGGACATAACTCATAAAATTTGTTTAAAGATAAAACGGTAGGAACAGTAGTGCTGCACTTACACAAACAATTGTTTTATATCAGGAACTCAAAAATGTACCTACTCTTATGCAGCAAGCAACCATGCCCTGTGGGATTTTCATTATTTCTCCAGAAATTACAGTAAATTTGGCAATGGTGGTAACTTGTGTTGTGACATTTTCACAGATAGAAACACATATTGATTCTGGATATCTGACAAAATTAATGGTTTCTATTGTAGGACCCACTAGCTGCTCTGTGAGCTTGGTTTCAAAAACTTTGTATATAGATTTTCCATCTATTACAATTAGTCATCAGTTGGAAAAGGCACCGATATGGTGCAGTGCCTTCTCTTAAATGTAGCACTCCAGGGTGTAGAATTTTTTTTTTATTATTGAGAATTATTGCCTAAACAGAGTAAAAAATATAATTATATAAATATATATAAATGTAATTTTTCAGAAGTAGGAAACAGATGCTGTGACACTTATCTGTGATGCATATCAAACACAGTAACAGGATTAATTAATTGTGAAGTGGATGAATTTGAATACTGTCTAAATGTTACTGGCAAGTTTTTTTAATAGCAATATAAATAATTAAGAGATGATGTAGCTGTAATATTAGAATATTGAATTAAGTGCGCGCACTAGATTCCTCAATGAATCCTTCTCACGGCCCCTCTCACTTGAGAAAGGCTTTGTGGAAGCCGATACGTGTCGATCTAACCTAACAGCTCATAAACATTGTTTTTTGTTCCGGCACCCAGCGAGAGGGGCCGTGAGAAGGATTCATTGAGGAATCTAGTGCGTACACTTAATTCAAAAGAAGACCTCACACCATTCGTTCACTAAACACATGTGACCTTACAGCTGATCAACAAACAGCTTGAACGCCAACGGACAGGAGAGAGGAGGTAAAAAGATAAAAACCAAAGGTACTGTGATCAAATATGTTTCTGGATTGCTAAAAAAGAATTTACTATCAGCAAGAATCTAGATATAAAATCTTCAGACACTGTTTTGACTGACTTATAAAAACACAGAAAGAAAACAGAAGTTGAAACACTGTTACTTACTGCAGTAATTACTCTTGTGAATACATTTGTAGCAAACATCCAAGCTACCAAGCTATTAAGATTTTGAGCACTTATCCTGTACAAAGTACTTTGACTTTTAGACGCTCATTCAATTTAATAATTGTATCATAATCTCAACCCAGCAATTTCTCAACACGCTTTTTAATTTAAATCAAAATTTTTTTACTAGGTTTTTTTATTAGGTTGTTATTAGGGGTTCACATTACCCCTAACAACACCAGTGTTATTTTAAGTAATTGCATAGGACCTATTTAGTTCCAATCAGTAATTTATCAAATTTTCTTTATGTATTTTGTGTTCTAATAAATTATTCTTTTATAATCTATCTGAATTATTTTTATTGTTTTATATCGTTGTAAATTGTATATTTTTCAAGTTTCTAGCTTGATGATATCCACAATTTGATTAATTCACATCACATAAGTCACATTAAGCTTTAAGACCCGAGCACTTCAGACACGCACATCCCATTGGTTATATCATTAATATAATAGAAATAGACATAGGGTATATTATAGCCAATACTCCTATTAATTTTCATTTATAAAATCCACTACTGTCAACATTTAGGAAAATCACATATTCTTCACTCACAGGAGTTAACACTATATGAAGAATTTTAAACGGCAATTTAAGAAATATATTTTTTAGGAATATTATAATAAGAAACATTTAACACGCACTGTAAACTAAATAACAAATTTTTTAGTTGGAACACCAGATTGCTTGTAAGCTCCCCTTTCTTACTTTCTCTATTTTCAAATCTATTGTGGCCAAAATATAGTAAGATAAAAAACAATTTTTTTTTAATAAATATTATTTGAAATCTTTTTTTTCCCCTGATTGGACAGGGGAGGCACTGCCTCTCCTGCCTCCTATTACTGTACGTAACTGCCAAGAAGGTGGCAGGTCAGTTCCAGATGATCCATCATGTGTCCTTCCCAAAAGGGACTTCTGTGAATGATGGGATTGACCCAACTTTAACAGAAGTTAGGTATGCTTTGTTCGATAAGGCATTTGATTTGGTGAGGAAAGCATGTAGTGGTTCCTTATTGTCAAAGGTGTATGTGGAGACTGCCTTTTGGCTTTTGCCTTTACACCCTATGTATCATCATTTGTTAGGTTGCCATTTTCGAAGGGGGCTTTTACGTTGACTCATGTTTACCCATGGGATGCTCCATTTATTGCTCATATTTTGAAAATTTCTGCTCCTTCATTGAATGGGTGGTTCAGGTTAGAGCCAGCAGATCTGTTGTCCATTACTTGGATGACTTTCTGTTTGTCGGGTCAGCCAGCTCTGAGGACTGTGAGTGGTTGTTGGTCAATTTTTTGGAGATGGCAGAACAATTTAGGATTCCTGTTTCAGCAGACAAGACAGGAGCCCGATGACTTCTCTGAGTTTTCTGGGAATCAGATTGACACAGAGAGGATGGAGTGCCACTGGCCTCCGGGCAAGTTGGAGGATTTGAGGTTGACTATTTCTGGTGCTTTGGGTAAAGGTAAGTTGATATTGAGAGATTTGCAATTGCTTCTGGGGAAACTAAATTTTTCTTGCTGGGTGATCCTGGCAGGTAGAGGTTTTTGTTGGTGGCTGTCCTTGGTGTTTCGCATTGGGGCAGCAACAGAGGTGCATGACTTTGGTCTGAGAGAGGAAGTTGTCAAAAAAATCGGAGATGGAAGTCTGGATGCTACAAGCATTATGTGAGGCCAAGGTTGAAAGTTTAGATATAATATATATTTTTTAACAGGTCCGGTGCCTTGTTGGATAGTGGGACACTCTTACATTTATTGGGCAAGAAATGCAGCATCAGTGAAGGATGTCGGGGTTCAGTTGAGTTTACCTGTTGATCAAGTTTCAATAAAATGGTTTGGAGTGAGAGGCTTTAGGTGAGATCAGTTGATGAGTACTGTTATTGAGCATGCACGGCTCTTTCAGCCTCCAGCCATCCTGGTAATTCATGCTGGAAGTTACAACCTGGGGTTTATGTCCCAGAAGGAGCTGGTGGATAGGATCAGGTGGGGTTTGAAGAGACTTAAAGAATTGTTCCCTTAATTAGTGATTGCTTGATTGGGAATTGAGCCCAAACTGGTTTGGAAATCTTCTTGGCACTTCAGAAGACTGGAGGCCTAAAAAAAAAAAAGATTAATCGAATGGTCTCTAGCTTTGTAGCACAGATAGATGGTTTTGGCATAAGGCACATGGAGTTTGAGGTAGAGTCTGGGAATTGCTTCTTTTTAAAAGATGGGGTTCATCTAAATGAGGTGGGTCTCCAGTTGTTTAATTTCAACCTGAAAAAAGGGATGTTAATGGACTTAGCCCATGTCGGTGGCACACCTCCGTATATCATGCTGTGGTGGGGTACTGGCCTTATGAGGCTAAAATTTATGAAAATAGGTACCTCTCCTTGAAAGGGGGATGGGTGATTCAATTGGGGGGGTGCCTGGCATTAGCCAGTAGAATGCATGTGACGCTGATTTCAGAGGCTGCAACTCTGGTTATTCTAAAAAAATTGTAAATGTTTTAATGTTATGGTTATTTATCTTATTGAAGATGTTTAATAATGTGAGCTGCGGTCTTTACTCTCCATTACTGTAGTTGAGTCTGTTTATTGATTAGGAACGTAATGGGCCAATTGTGTGAGTCAAGAAATCCCCATAAAGAAAAAATGGATTGGAGGGGTTTGCGACCACAGCAGAGGCCATGCAGTTAGTTAAGGTGATTTTGAGGTCAGTTAGGTGGTGTCTGGGGAGTGGCTATAAGTAGTAGGTGGTAGCAGGGGTTCACAGCTTTTGTAAAGCGGGAAAGCTAAGCTCCCTTCCTCCCTAGGTTAAGGCTGTCGCAGCTGTGCTAGGGAGCTGGCCTTATGAGGCTAACATTTATGAAAAAGGTACCTCCCCTTGTAAGGGGGAGAGGTGATTCATTTGGGGGCGTACCTGGCAGTAGCCAGGGGAAAGCACGTGAGGCTGATTTGAAAGGCTGCGCCTCTGGATATTAAAAAAAAAAGGTAAATATTTTAATGCTTATCTTATTGAGGTTGTTTAATAAAGCAGGCTGCCGTCTTTACACCCCGTTACTGTAGTTGGGTCTATTTATTACCGCTATTGGTAGTTTATTTTAAGAATAGCTCACCGCTACTCTAATAAATGTATTAACCCCTAAAGCTAAGTCTAACCCTAACACTAACACCCCCCTAAGTTAAATATAATTTACATCTAACAAAATTAATTAACTCTTATTAAATAAATTATTCCTTTTTAAAGATAAATACTTACCTGTAAAATAAATCCTAATATAGCTACAATATAAATTATAATTATATTATAGCTATTTTAGGATTTATATTTATTTTACAGGTAACTTTGTATTTATTTTAACCAGGTACAATAGTTATTAAATAGTTAAGAACTATTTAATAGCTAAAATAGTTAAAATAATTACAAAATTACCTGTAAAATAAATACTAACCTAAGTTACAATTAAACCTAACACTACACTATCAATAAATTAATTAAATAAACTACCTACAATTACCTACAATTAACCTAACACTACACTATCAATAAATTAATTAAATACAATTCCTACAAATAAATACAATTAAATAAACTAGCTAAAGTACAAAAAAATAAAAAAGAACTAAGTTACAAAAAATAAAAAAATATTTACAAACATAAGAAAAATATTACAACAATTTTAAACTAATTACACCTACTCTAAGCCCCCTAATAAAATAACAAAGCCCCCCAAAATAAAAAAATGCCCTACCCTATTCTAAATTACTAAAGTTCAAAGCTCTTTAACCTTACTAGCCCTGAACAGGGCCCTTTGCGGGGCATGCCCCAAGAAGTTCAGCTCTTTTGCCTGTAAAAAAAAACATACAATACCCCCCCCAACATTACAACCCACCACCCACATACCCCTAATCTAACCCAAACCCCCCTTAAATAAACCTAACACTAACCTAACACGAATCAGCCAATCAGATTGAGCTCGCATTCTATTGGCTGATCGGAACAGCCAATAGAATGCAAGCTCAATCTGATTGGCTGATTGGATCAGCCAATCGGATTTAACTTGATTCTGATTGGCTGATTCCATCAGCCAATCAGAATATTCCTACCTTAATTCCGATTGGCTGATAGAATCCTATCAGCCAATCGGAATTCGAGGGACGCCATCTTGGATGACGTCCCTTAAAGGAACCGTCATTCGGCTAGTAGGCGTCGGGAGAAGAGGATGTTCCGCGTCGGAGGTCTGCAAGATGGATCCGGAAGAAAGAAGATTGAAGATGCAGTTGATAGAAGACTTCATCCGGATCATGGACCTCTTCAGCTCCCGCTTGGATGAAGACTTCATCCGGATCATGGACCTCTTCAGCTCCCGCTTGGATGAAGACTTCAGCCGGATCATGGACCTCTTCAGCCCCCCGCTTGGGCTTGGATCAGGACATCGGAGGATCTCTTCAGGACGGATCGGTGAACCTGGCAGGGTGAAGATAAGGTAGGAAGATCTTCAGGGGCTTAGTGTTAGGTTTATTTAAGGGGGGTTTGGGTTAGATTAGGGGTATGTGGGTGGTGGGTTGTAATGTTGGGGGGGGTTATTGTATGTTTTTTTTTTACACGCAAAAGAGCTGAACTTCTTGGGGCATGCCCCGCAAAGGGCCCTGTTCAGGGCTGGTAAGGTTAAAGAGCTTTGAACTTTAGTAATTTAGAATAGGGTAGGGCATTTTTTTATTTTGGGGGGCTTTGTTATTTTATTAGGGGGCTTAGAGTAGGTGTAATTAGTTTAAAATTGTTGTAATATTTTTCTTATGTTTGTAAATATTTTTTTATTTTTTGTAACTTAGTTCTTTTTTATTTTTTGTACTTTAGCTAGTTTATTTAATTGTATTTATTTGTAGGAATTGTATTTAATTAATTTATTGATAGTGTAGTGTTAGGTTAATTGTAGGTAATTGTAGGTAGTTTATTTAATTAATTTATTGATAGTGTAGTGTTAGGTTTAATTGTAACTTAGGTTAGTATTTATTTTACAGGTAATTTTGTAATTATTTTAACTATTTTAGCTATTAAATAGTTCTTAACGATTTAATAGCTATTGTACCTGGTTAAAATAAATACAAAGTTAGCTGTAAAAAAAATATTAATCCTAAAATAGCTATAATATAATTCTAATTTATATTGTAGCTATATTAGGATTTATTTTACAGGTAAGTATTTATCTTTAAATAGGAATAATTTATTTTATAAGAGTTAATTAATTTCGTTAGATGTAAATTATATTTAAGTTAGGGGGGTGTTAGTGTTAGGGTTAGACTTAGCTTTAGGGGTTAATACATTTATTAGAATAGGGGTGAGCTCCAGTCGGCAGATTAGGGGTTAATAATTGAAGTTAGGTGTCGGCGATGTTAGGGAGGGCAGATTAGGGGTTAATACTATTTATTATAGGGTTAGTGAGGCGGATTAGGGGTTAATAACTTTATTATAGTAGCGCTCAGGTCCGCTCGGCAGATTAGGGGTTAATAAGTGTAGGCAGGTGGAGGCGACGTTGTGGGGGGCAGATTAGGGGTTAATAAATATAATATAGGGGTCGGCGATGTTAGGGCAGCAGATTAGGGGTACATAGGGATAATGTAAGTAGCGGCGGTTTACGGAGCAGCAGATTTGGGGTTAATAATAATATGCAGGGGTTAGCGATAGCGGGGGTGGCAGATTAGGGGTTAATAAGTGTAAGGTTAGGGGTGTTTAGACTCGGGGTACATGTTAGAGTGTTAAGTGCAGACGTAGGAAGGGTTACCGCATAGCAAACAATGGGGCTGCGTTAGGAGCTGAACGCGGCTTTTTTGCAGGTGTTTGGTTTTTTTTCAGCTCAAACAGCTCCATTGTTTCCTATGGGGGAATCGTGCACGAGCACGTTTTTGAGGCTGGCCGCTTGCGTAAGCAACTCTGGTATCGAGAGTTGAAGCTGCGTTAAAAATGCTCTACGCTGCTTTTTTGGAGCCTAATGCAGCCATTCTGTGGACTCTCAATACCAGAGTTATTTTTATGGTGCGGCCAGAAAAAAGCCGGCGTTAGTTTTTCGGGTCGTTACCGACAAAACTCCAAATCTAGCCGTTAGTCAATTAGTGCTTTTAAAAATCAAGCAAATAACATCTGGAGTATGGCTAACCCCTATGGATGTCTGAATCACATCTGGGACATCCTGCAAAACACATATTTTGGTACAGGAAAAAATACAGGCTTGAAATTTTGCAGCCCATATTGTATAAGAGACTGATGATCTAAAGTTCTCTGATCTAGGTTATTTATCTATGACATTCCACTAGTACTGTGAGGTCCCTCAGACAATTATAGACAGGCACATTTTAACTTGAGAGATGTTTATCTAGCTATGTTGGGTTTCGGAAATGAAGGAGGGACATATTATATAATGCTAAAAAAAAAGCCTCAAAGATTGTATTTGATGTCCCTCCATGACAGAGAGTTTTTTATTATCAGGCTCTGAGACAGATATTCATGGGAAGTCTGGCTCTGGTGTACAGATATACACCTGCTCAGGCTATAAAACATTTTTTAATTCACACATTGTGAACTGTTGCGGAAATAATCACAACTTTTTAGGCACATTTTTCAGGGTTTTTCAGCCGTTTATATTTAGAACACATTCGCCTAGATTACAAGTTTTGAGCGCTATAGGGGAAATTAACGAATGCAACAAAAGTGGCGTTATTTAATCCCCTATAGCACTGCCATTACAAGTTTTAAAAATCACCGCTTGCACGGACGCTATGGTGCTTTTAAGCTCCATACCGCACCAAAAACAAGCGCTGTTCTGACTTGCTCGTGCACGCTTTCCCCATAGACATCAATGGGGAAAGCGGGTCAGAAAAAAGTCTAACACCTGTGATCGCGGAAAGAAAAGCTCTGTATCGCAGCCCCATTGATGTCTATGGGAAAAAAAAACTAACGTTTAAACCTAACACCCTAACATAAACCCCATGTCTAAACACCCCTAATCTGCTGCCCCTAACATCTCTGACACCTGCTTACAGTTATTAACCCCTAATCTGCTGCTTCCGATATCGCCGCCACCTAAATAAAGTTATTAACAACTAATCTGCCGCTCCCGATATCGCCGCCACTATATTAAAGTTATTAACCCCTATTCCACCGCACCCCAACATCACTGCCACTATATTAAAGTTACTAACCCCTATTCCGCCGCTCCCCGACATCGCCGCAACTAAATAAAGTTATTAACCCCTAAACCTCTGACCTCCCACATCACTACCACTAAATAAAGCTAATTTCCCCTAAACCGCCAGCCCCCCACATTGCAACAACCTAAATTAAACTATTAACCCCTACACCTACCAATAAACCTAAACCTAACCCTATATCTAACCCTAACTTAACCCTAAACCTAACACCCCCTAACTTTAACATAATTAAAATAGATCTAAATTAAATTTATAATTATTAACTAAATATTTAAAACTAAATACTAACCTGTGAAATAAAACCTAAGATAGCTACAATATAACATAGTTATATTGTAGCTAGCTTAGGTTTTATTTTTATTTTACAGGTAAGTTTGTATTTATTTTAACTAGGTAGACTAGTTAGTAAATATTTATTAGCAATTTACTAACTAACTAGTTAAAATAAATACAAACTTACCTGTAAAATAAACCTAAACTCCGTTACACTAAAAACTAATATTTAAAAAAAATAAAAAACACTAAAATTACAAAAAATAAAAAACCTACCATTACAAAAAAAAAACATATGAAATTATCCAAAAAAATAAAAATTTGTCCTATTCTAATACCCTTTTAAAAAAAAAAAAACACCCTAAAATAAAAAAGCCTAATCTAGAATAAACTACCAAGGGTCCTTAAAAGGGCATTTTGGGGGCTCTTAAAATGGCCTTTTGTAGACAATTGCCCTAAGTTAAACAGCTCTTTTGCTACAAAAACAAACAAACACCCCCTAACAGTATAAAAAACCCCGACCCACCAAACTACCAAAGGCCCTTAAAAGGGGCTTTTGTAGGGTATTGCCCTAAGTTAAACAGCTCTTTTGCTAAAAAAACAAACACCCCCTAGAAAAATACATTACACAAAATAACAAACAAATGATCAAAAATAATAAAAATGATTCCTATTCTAATACCCATTAAAAAAAAACACCCCAAAATAAAAAACCTAATCTAGAATAAACTATCAATGGCCCTTAAAATGGCCATTTGTACGGCATTGCCCTAAAGATATCAGCTCTTTTTGTGAAAAAAAAAAAAAATACAAATACCCCCTAACATTACAAACCCCCAAACCCACAAAATAAAAAAAAATACCAAAAAAACCTAAGCTACCCATTTCCCTGAAAAGGGCATTTGGATGGACATTGCCCTTAAAAGGGCATTTAGCTCTTTTGCTGCCAAAACCCTAATCTAAAAAAAAAAACACACAAAAAAACCCTTAAAAAAACCTAACAATAACCCCAGACGATCCACTTACAGTTTTTGAAGTCGCGCTTGAACGATCTTCATCCTGGCGGAGAAGTCCTAATCCAGGAGGCGAGAAGTCTTCACCCAGACGGCCTCTTCAATCTTCATCCCGGCGGCGAAGTCCTCATCCAAGCTGCGAGAAGTCTTCATTTAGGCGACCTCTTCAATCTTCATCCAGGCAGCATCTTCTTTCTTGATCCCGGCGGCTCGGAGTGGGTACATCCTGAAGACAACCGGCATGGCGTATCCTCTTCATACGTCGCAGCCGTACACTGAATCTTCAATGCAAGGTACACGATTCAAGATGGCGTCCCTTGCATTCCTATTGGCTGAGAGGTTTGAATCAGCCAATAGAATGAGAGCTGCTAAAATCCTATTGGCTGTTCAAATCAGCCAATTTGATTTAAGCAGCTCTAATTCTATTGGATGATGAATCAGCCAATAGAATATGAACTGCTTAAATCCTATTGGCTGATTTGAACAGAAAAGATTGAAGAGGCCGCCTGGATGAAGACTTCTTGCCGCCTGGATGTGGACTTCACCGCCGGTATGAAGATCATTCAAGCGGGACTTCAAAAAGTGGATCGTCGGGGGTTAGTGTTAGGTTTTTTGGGTGTTTTTTTTTTTAGAATAGGTTTTGGGCAGCAAAAGAGCTAAATGCACATTTAAGGGCAATGCCCATACAAATGCCCTTTTCAGGGCAATGGGTATCTTAGGCATTTTTAGATTTATGTTTTATTTTGGGGGATGGTTGGGTGGTGGGTTTTACGGTAGGGGGGGTCTGTATTTTTTTTTACAGGTAAAAGAGCTAATATCTTTGGGGCAATGCCCCACAAAAGGGACATTGGTAGTTTATTGTAGGCTAGGGTTTTTTTATTTTGGGTGGGCTTTTTTATTTTGATAGGGCTATTAGATTAGGTGTAATTCTTTTTTATTTTTGATAATTTCATTTGTTATTTTCCGTTAATTACACCCTGTTCCAAATTATTATGCCAATGACATTTTTCTCATTTACTTATATAATTGATGTAAACAACAGTCAGCATAATTCTCATGTTATCAACTATTAAGAGTACAATTCAAAGTTTATTGAACAAACCTCCTAATGATAACAGTATTTTTTTTTTCAAAATAAAAAACTTACAATGCACTGTTCCAAATTATTACGCACAGTAAGTTTCAAAACACTTTATAGGTTGCAAAGAACTGAAAATTGCCATTTGTTGTGTTTGCAGCATATTTACTGAAATCAAAATCTATTTCAATCAAAATTTGAACAACATTTTAACTTTTTAAACATTTTAACAGGTCACGTTACATTTTAGCATAGGACCCTTTATTTGATAACAGCTTCATAAGTCTTGCATCCATTGAACCTGTGAGTTTTTGGACAGTTTCTGCTTGAATTTGTTTGCAAGATGTCAGAATAGCCTCCCAGAGCTGCTGTTTGGATGTAAACTGCTTCCCACCCTCATAGATCTTTTGCTTGAGGATGCTCCAAAGGTTCTCAATAGGATTGAGGTCAGGGGAGGATGGAGGCCACACCATGACTTTCTCTCCTTTTATCCCCATAGCAGCATTGATGCAGAGGTATTCTTTGCAGCATGAGATGGTGCATTGTCATGCATGAAGATGATTTTATTATGGAAAGCATAGTTCTTCCTTCTGTACCAGGGAAAGAAGTGGTCAGTCAGGAACTCCACATACTTTGCAGAGGTCATCTTTATACCTTCGGGGTCCCTTAAGGGGCTGACCAGCTCTCTTCCCATTATTCCGGCCCAAAACATGACTCCACCACTGCCTTGCTGACGTTGCAGCCTTGTTGGAACAGGGTGGCCATCCACCAACCATCCACTACTCCATCCATCTGGACCATCCAGGGTTGAACGGCACTCATCAGTGAACAGGACTGTTTGAAAATTAATCTTCATGTATTTTTCTGCCCAATGCAGCCATTTCTGTTGTGAGCATTGGTTAGTGGTGGCCGAATGGAAGGTTTACGCACAGTTGCAAGATGTCCGTTGATATCCGTGGGACTCCAGAGGCACCAGCAGCTTCAAATATCTGTTTGCTGCTATGTAATGGTATTTTAGCAGCTGCTCTCTTAATCCGATGCATGGATCTGGTTCAAATCTTCCTTAATGTGCCTTTATCTGCATGAACCCATCTGTGCTCTGAATCAGCCACAAATCTCTTAATAATGCGATGATCACGGTTAAGTTTTCGTGAAATATCTAATGTTTTCATACCTCGTCCAAGGCATTGAACTATTTCCCTCTTTTCGGCAGCAGAGAGATCCTTTTTCTTCCCCATATTGTTTGAAAATGGTGCTCTGCTTAATAATGTGGAACACCCTCCTTTAGTAGTTTTTCCTTTAATTGGGCTCACCTGGCAATCTAATTATCACAGGTGTCCGAGATGTTTTCAGTGATCAAAAGAGCCCTGAGACACAAGGCCATCCATGAGTTAAAATGAAAAAAAAAAAAATCTTTGTGACACTGAAATAGAATTTGCATAATAATTTGGAACAGGGTGTAGTGTTTGTTATTTTTTGTAATTTAGTCTTTTTTTTTATTTTTTGTATTTAGATACTTTGTAATTTTTAGAGTAGTGTTAGGATTTTTTTAATGTGTAGTTTAGTTTATTTAATTGGTAGTTAGTTTAATTTTAGTTAAATAGTTATATTAGTTTAATTGTTAGTTTAAACTTAGTTTTTTTAATTTGACAGGTAAATTTAAATTTAATTTAAGCTAGGGAAATTGTAATTTTAATATAACACTAGGGGGGCGTTAGGTTTTGGGGTTACTAGTTTAAATTAGTTTATTGTGATGTGGGGGGCTTTCGGTTTAGGGGTTAATAGTTTAATGTATTATATTTTGTTGTGGGTGGCTTTCGGTTTAGGGGTTAATAGGTTTATTATAGTGTCCGCGGTGTAGGGCTTAATAACTTAATGATTTAGTATAGTGGGGGCGATGTGGGTGGACGGCAGATTAGGGATTAATAATATTTAAATAGTGTTTGCGATGAGGGAGGGCGGCGGTTTAGGGGTTAGTAACTTTAGTATAGTGGTGACCATGTCGGGGAGTGGTGGAATAGGGGTTAATACATTTTATTAGTGGTGGCGATGTTGGGAGCGGCAGATTAGGGGTTAATACATTTATTATAGTGTTTGCGATGCAAGAGGGCCTCAGTTTAGGGGTTAATAGTTAGTTTATGGGTGGTAGTGTTCTTTTTAACACATTAGTTATGAGTTTTATGTTAATGCTTTGTAGTGTAAAACTCATAACTACTGACTTTAGATGACGTTACGGATCTTGTCGTTTTAGAGTGTAACGCTCGCTTTTTAGCCTCACCGCAAAACTTGTAATACCAGCGCTATTGGAATCCCATTAAAAACCGTCATTTTTATGAGTCCGGTACTGACGTTGTGTTACAGGCTAAAAGGCTGCGGTACAGCTATACCGACAAGACTCATAATGGCGGCAGTGCTGTTTTAACACTGAAAATACCATATTTTCAGCGTTAAGAGCCGTAACGCACAACTCGTAATCTAGCTGATTGCGTGTTTCTTATTTAATAAGACTTTTTTATACAACATTTTTCCTACAAACCCATCTGAATTCCCTATAATGTGAGATTAATCTTTCTACAGATTATTGCTGGCTATTAACTTTTCAACTGGAGATTTATTCAGCAAATTTTATGCTTACATTTTTGTCTGACAAAATTATCTGCCTTTCTAAATAAGATCATTGTGAGTTTTACTTCTTTGAAACTGAATAATGCATCTAAAAAGAACATTTATATTCTTCTCTGAAGTTAATGTGTAACTTAAAAATATTATCAACAGTTTAGTGCCATTTCCGCTTCTGAAAAGTAAAACAGAGTTTGTGTAAAGGAATAGAAAGGTCAAAATTTAAATGGACATAAACTCATAAGGGATTAACGGTTTAGCAGGTCATTACTAGAAGAAAAGGGGGAGGGGAACCATAACTCAAATATTCATACCTAATAGTCGGCTAGATTACGAGTTTTGTGGTACAGCTATACTGCTGAAAGATTGTCCATTGCGCGTGGAATGGCCGGGAATGCATATTTAGCATGTAACGCAACGTCCATTCCGCACTCAAGAAAAAGTGTCGGATTTTCATAGTGCCTGTATTACAGGTTGTGCGGTCCGGCTAAATGTTCAAATCAGTCAATAGGATTTCTGGAACTCTCATCCTATTGGCTGTTTTGAACAGCCAATAGGATTTCAGACGCTCTCATCCTATTGGCTGATTTGAATTTGAAGAATCAAATCATACAATAGGAATGCAAGGTACACCAATTTGAAACAGGTACATTCACCTTCAGTGTACAGCAGTGATCGTATAAAGAGGACGCTCCGCGCAGGATGTCATCGCCCTCCAGGATAGCTCCTCTCCACGCTGCCGGGATGAAGATAGAAGACGTCCTTAAGATGGATGAAGGTGTTGCAGCCTGGATGAAGACTTCTCGCCGCCTGGATGAAGATGGATGTCCGGACTTTAGGAACCGTGAGTAGATTTTATGGGGTTAGTGTTAGTGTTCTTTTTTGTTTTTTTTGGGGGGTTTTTTTTTTTAGATTAGGGAAGGGCACTTGTAAAAGAGCTGAATGCCCTTTTAGGGGCAGTAAAGAGCTGAATGCCCTTTTAAGGGCAATGCCCATACAAATGCCCCTTTAGGGGCAATGAAAAGTTTAGGATTTTTTTAGAGTTAGGTTTTTTATTTTGGGGGGTTGGTTGGGTGGGGGATTACTTTTAGGGGGGACTTAGTAATTTTTTAAGGTAAAAGAGCTGTTTATCTTAGGGCAGTGCCCTACAAAAGGCACTTTTAAGGGCTAGTGGTAGTGTATTGTAGGTTACGGGGTGTTTTTATTTTGAGGGGGCTTTTTTATTTTTATAGTGCTATTAGATTAGGTGTTATTCTTTTTATTTTTGATAATTTTGTTTATTATTTTTGTAATCTTAGAGTTTTTTATTTTTCTAATTTAGTGTTTATTATTTTTTGTAATGTTAGATTTTTTTAATTTTTTCGTAGTGTTAGTTTTTTTTCATTTTTAATTAAGGTTTTTAATTGGTAGTTTTTTTATTTTATTAGAATAGTTATGTTAGGTTAATTTAAACTTAACTTAGTTTTTTTATTTCACAGGTAAGTTTTTTTTTTTATAGATAGTTACATTGTTATTTTAATTTAAAGTTAGGGGGTGTTTGGTTTAGGGGTTAATGGTTTAATTTAGTGTTTTGTGATGTGGGGGGGCGGCAGTTTAGGGGTTAATATGTTTAGCAGGTCATTACCAGAAGAAGAAGTTTAGTAGTTATGATGTGGGGGGCTGGAGGTTTTGGGGTTAATAGGTTTATTTAGGTGTCGGCGATGTCAGGGGGGTGACGGATTAGGGGTTAATAACTTTTATTAGTGTTGGTGATGTCGGGGAGCGGTGCAATAGGGGTTAATAACTTTTATTAGTGTCGGCAAAGTCGGTGAGCAGCGGAATAGGGGTGTTTAGACTAGGGGTTTATGTTAGGGTGTTAGGTTTAAACGTAACTTTCTTTTCCACATAGACATCATGGGGTTGCGTTACAACGATCTTCATTCGCAGGTGTTAGTTTTTTTCTAACACTTTCTCCCCATTGATTTCTATGGGGGAAAGCGTGCACGAGCAGATAAACTCAGCCCTTGACTTTTGTGCGGTATGGCGCTTAACGCACCATAACGCACAGCACAAGGAGGTTTTTCAGTAACTCATAATGGCAGCGCTATGGAAAGTGAAATAATGCTAATTTTTTGCTGTTATTTTCGCACCCTGTTTAGCGCAAAACTCGTAATCTAGGTGAGTAAAAATAATATTAATAATCTAAACATCCCATTATCAATAAACACAGACACTGCTTGGGAAATAATTGGACCATCACTGGTCCCCTTTATTAGCATATTAATTTAAACATTAAAACCAATGTCAACTATAACTCAGATGGCGGCAAATGAGAAGCTAATACTACCCAGGACTGAAGAGGTCAGCGGCCCCATCTAGAAAGCCGCAGAGGGACTCTGCTTGAGTGGAGATGTTACTAGTGGTGTTCCGAGTTCTTCTGGCCTACTTATCCAGAGGGCGGGCACTCCAGCTAACTGATGTAATCGTCCCCACCCTTGTCAGCATGACCACCACTCCCCTCATTCACCATCTCCGTGCACTCAAGGCCGCAACCTCCCGCAGCTAGGTTCAGGGCCGCCATCAGGGGGTGACAGGGGTGACTCCTGTCAGGGGCCCAATGGGAAAGGGGGGCCCCATGAGGCAAGAACAACTTATTTAAAAAATATATATATTTTTGTTTTTACATTTTGGCAGCCATCAGAGGGTACTACAGCAGAGTGCTATTAAGTGTGGGAAATGTTATTACAAGGAGTAAAGTATTAGCATTTGAGTGGAATTCTGAGTGTGCACTAAGCCGCTATGCACAGGGTGAGACAGACTTGGCACTTAAGTTTGTACAGTGTGTGCCTGACGGCAGATCACTTTCATTTGCAGAGGAGGTAGGACTTACTTAGAAAATGTTTTTTATTTCTTTGCGCAATTTCGGATTGTAACTTCAGTGTGGTAGTAGTTGTATGGTGGGGCCAGGGGTCCATAAAAACATTTTTTTTAGCAATATGTAGCAGTGTATTTATGATTATTTGACAATGCTGTAGAGATTCTATATTTAAAGCCATGTAGAAATGTTTCCACTTCATTACACAAATGGTAGGTGCCCTTTTGGCAGAGATGAGTTTTTATTTATGTATATATATTTTAATTACATTCCAGTTTACTGCAAGGACTTTCCAGATGCAAGGAGGAATTTTATCTAAGATTTTTACAGCTGCATAAAATGTTACTCTCAGACTAATGGCTAGATTTAGAGTTTTGCTGCCAAAGGGGTGCGTTAGCTACGCGTGTATTTTTTCCCCCGCACCTTTTAAATACTGCTGGTATTTAGAGTACACAGAAGGGCTGCGTTAGGCTCCAAAAAGGGAGCGTAGAGCATAATTTACCGCCACTGCAACTCTCAATACCAGCGGTGCTTACAGACACGGCCAGCTTCAAAAACGTGCTCGTGCACGATTCCCCCATAGGAAACAATGGGGCCGTTTGAGCTGAAAAAAAACCTAACACCTGCAAAAAAACAGCGTTCAGTTCCTAACGAAGCCCCATTGTTTCCTATGGGGAAATACTTCCTAAGTCTGCACCTAACACCCTAACATGTACCCCAAGTCTAAAAAACCCTAACCTTACACATATTAACCCCTAATCTGCCGCCCCCGCTATCGCTGACCCCTGCATATTATTATTAACCCCTAATCTGCCGCTCCATACACCGCCGCAACCTACGTTATCCCTATGAACCCCTAATCTGCTGCCCCTAACCCCCGCTGACCCCTATATTATATTTATTACCCCCTAATCTGCCCCCCCCCCCAACGTCGCCGCTACCTACCTACAATTATTAACCCCTAATCTGCCGACCGGACCTCATCGCTACTCTAATAAATGTATTAACCCCTAAAGCTAAGTCTAACCCTAACCCTAACACCCCCCTAAGTTAAATATAATTTTTATCTAACGAAATAAAATAAATCTTATTAAATAAATAATTCCTATTAAAAGCTAAATACTTACCTGTAAAATAAACCCTATTATAGCTACAATATAAATAATAATTATATTGTAGCTATTTTAGAATTAATATTTATTTTACAGGCAACTTTGTATTTATTTTAACCAGGTACAATAGCTATTAAATAGTTAATAACTATTTAATAGCTACCTAGTTAAAATAATTACAAAATTACCTGTAAAATAAATCCTAAGCTAAGTTACAATTAAACCTAACACTACACTATCAATAAATTAATTAAATACAAATACCTACAAATAAATACAAATAAATACACTAACTAAAGTACACAAAATAAAAAAGAACTGTTACAAAAAATAAAAAAAATCATTTACAAACATTATAAAAATATTACAACAATTTTAAGCTAATTACACCTACTCTATCTCCCCTAATAAAATAACAAAGCCCCCCAAAATAAAAAAATGCCCTACCCTATTCTAAAATAAAAATTGAAAAGCTTGTTTACCTTACCAGCCCTTAAAAGGGCCTTTTGTGGGGCATGCCCCAAAGAATTCTGCTCTTTTGTCTGTAAAAAAAAACTTACAATACCCCCCCAACATTACAACCCACCACCCACATACCCCTAATTTTACCCAAACCCCCTTTAAATAAACCTAACACTAAGCCCCTGAAGATCTTCCTACCTTATCTTCACCACGCCGGGTATCACCGATCCAGAAGAGGGTCCGAAGTCTTCCTCCTATCCGGGCGATGTCTTCATCCAAGCGGGGGCTGAAGAGGTCCATCATCCGACTGAAGTCTTCATCCAAGCGGGGGCTAAAGAGGTCCATCATCCAGCTGAAGTCTTCATCCAAGCGGGGGCTGAAGAGGTCCATCATCCGGCTGAAGTCTTCATCCAAGCGGGGGCTGAAGAGGTCCATCATCCGGCTGAAGTCTCTATCAAGCAGCATCTTCAATTTTCTTTCTTCCGGCTCCATCTTCATCCCACCGATGCGGAACATCCTTCCTCCACGACGAACATCCAAGATGGCGTCCCTCGAATTCCGATTGGCTGATAGGATTCTATCAGCCAATCGGAATTAAGGTAGGAAAATTCTGATTGGCTGATGGAATCAGCCAATCAGATTCAAGTTCAATCCGATTGGCTGATCCAATCAGCCAATCAGATTGAGCTTGCATTCTATTGGCTGATCGGAGCATCCATCTTGGATGACGTCCCTTAAAGGAACCTTCATTCGTCGGGAGTTCGTCATGGAGGAAGGATGTTCCACGTCAGCGGGATGAAGATGGAGCCGGAAGAAAGAAAATTGAAGATGCCGCTTGATAGAAGACTTCAGCCGGATGATGGACTTCTTCAGCTCCCGCTTGGATGAAGACTTCAGCCGGATGATGGACCTCTTCAGCCCCCGCTTGGATGAAGACTTCAGCCGGATGATGGACCTCTTCAGCCCCCGCTTGGATGAAGACTTCAGCCGGATGATGGACCTCTTCAGCCCCCGCTTGGATGAAGGCATCGCCCGGAAAGGAGGAAGACTTCGGACCCTCTTCTGGACGGATCGGTGATACCCGGCGTGGTGAAGATAAGGTAGGAAGATCTAAAGGGGGTTTGGGTTAGATTAGGGGTATGTGGGTGGTGGGTTGTAATGTTGGGGTGGTATTGTGTGTTTTTTTTACATGCAAAAGAGCTGTTTTCTTTCGGGCATGCCCCGCAAAAGGCCCTTTTAAGGGCTGGTAAGGTAATAGAGCTATTAACTTTTGTAATTTAGTATAGGGTAGGGCATTTTTTTTATTTTGGGGGGCTTTGTTATGTTATTAGGGGGCTTAGATTAGGTGTAATTAGTTTAAAATTCTTGTAATATTTTTTTATTTTTTGTAATTTAGTGTTTGTTTTTTTTGTAATTTAGTGTTTGTTTGTTTGTTTGTTTGTTTTTTGTACTTTAGTTTAGTTTATTTAATTGTAGATAATTGTAGGTACTTGTAGTTAATTTATTTAATTTATTTAATGATAGTGTAGTGTTAGGTGTAATTAGTTTAAAATTGCCGGTCTGGATGTCCTCTTCTGCCCCATCAGATGAAGACTTCGGCCCGGCTGGGTGAACACGACTCAAGGTAGGGAGATCTTCAGGGGGGTAGTGTTAGGTTTATTTAAGGGGGGTTTGGGTTAGAGTAGGGTTTATGTGGGTGGTGGGTTGTAATGTTGGGGGGTGGTATTGTGGATTTTTTTACAGGCAAAAGAGCTGTTTTCTTTGGGGCATGCCCCGCAAAAGGCCCTTTTAAGGGCTGGTAAGGTAATAGAGCTGTTAGCTTTTGTAATTTAGTATAGGGTAGGGCATTTTTTTATTTTGGGGGCTTTGTTATGTTATTAGGGGGCTTAGATTAGGTGTAATTAGTTTAAAATTCTTGTAATATTTTTTTATTTTTTGTAATTTAGTGTTTGCTTTTTTTGTAATTTAGTGTTTGTTTGTTTTTTGTACTTTAGTTTAGTTTATTTAATTGTAGATAATTGTAGGTACTTGAAGTTAATTTATTTAATTTATTTAATGATAGTGTAGTGTTAGGTTTAATTGTAACTTAGGTTAGGATTTATTTTACAGGCAATTTTGTAATTATTTTAACTAGGTAGCTATTAAATAGTCAATAACTATTTAATAGCTATTGTACCTAGTTAAAATAAATACAAAGTTGCCTGCAAAATAAATATAAATCCTAATATAGCTACAATGTAATTATTATTTATATTGTAGCTATATTAGGGTTTATTTTATAGGTAAGTATTTAGTTTTAAATAGGATTCATTTATTTAATTAATTTAATGATAGTGTAGTGTTAGGTGTAATTGTAACTTAGGTTAGGATTTATTTTACAGGTAAATTTGTATTTATTTTAGCTAGGTAGTTATTAAATAGTTAATAACTATTTAGTAACTATTCTACCTAGTTAAAATAAATACAAACTTGCCTGTAAAATAAAAAATAAACCCTAAGCTAGATACAATGTAACTATTAGTTATATTGTAGCTAGCTTAGGGTTTATTTTATAGGTAAGTATTTAGTTTTAAATAGGAATAATTTAGGTAATTGTAGTAAATTTATTTTGTTTTATTTAAATTATATTTAAGTTAGGGGGTGTTAGGGTTAGACTTAGGTTTAGGGGTTAATAACTTTATTATAGTAGCGGCGACGTTGGGGGTGGGAGATTAGGGGTTAATAATTGTAGGTAGGTGGCGGCGATGTTAGGGAGGGCAGATTAGGAATTAATAAAATTTATTATAGTGTTTGCGAGGCGGGAGTGCGGCGGTTTAGGGGTTAATACATTTATTATAGTGGCGGCGATGTCCGGTCGGCAGATTAGGGGTTAATACTTGTAGTTAGATTGCGGCGGCGTTGGGGGGGCAGATTAGGGGTTAATAACTATAATGTAGGGGTCGGCGATGTTAGGGACAGCAGATTAGGGGTTAATAGCTATAATGTAATTGGCGGCGATGTCCGGTCGGCAGATTAGGGGTTAATACTTGTAGTTAGATTGTGGCGACGTTGGGGGGGACAGATTAGGGGTTAATAAATATAATGTAGGGGTCGGCGATGTTAGGGGCAGCAGATTAGGGGTTAATAGCTATAATGTAGGTGGTGGCGATGTCCGGTCGGCAGATTAGGGGTTAATACTTGTAGTTAGATTGCGGCGACGTTGGGGGGGGCAGATTAGGGGTTAATAACTATAATGTAGGGGTCGGTGATGTTAGGGACAGCAGATTAGGGGTTAATAGCTATAATGTAGGTGGCGGCGATGTCCGGTCGGCAGATTAGGGGTTAATACTTGTAGTTAGATTGCGGCGACGTTGGGGGGGCAGATTAGGGGTTAATAACTATAATGTAGGGGTCGGCGATGTTAGGGACAGCAGATTAGGGTTTAATAGCTATAATGTAGGTGGCGGCGATGTCCGGTCGGCAGATTAGGGGTTAATACTTGTAGTTAGATTACGGCGACGTTGGGGGGGCAGATTAGGGGTTAATGAAATTTATTATAGTGTTTGCGAGGCGGGAGTGCGGCGGTTTAGGGGTTAATACATTTATTATAGTGGCAGCGATATCCGGTCGGCAGATTAGGGGTTAATAAGATAATGCAGGTGTCAGCGATAGCGGGGGTGGCAGATTAGGGGTTAATAAGTGTTAGATTAGGGGTGTTTAGAGACTCGGGGTACATGTTAGGGTGTTAGGTGCAGACTTAGTTTTTCCCCATAGGAAACAATGGGGCTGCGGTTTTTTTCAGCCGAAACTGCCCCATTGTTTCCTATGGGGGAATGCCGAATTTTACCGAGCTAATTCGGATTTATTCGGAGATACGGCAGCTATTTCGGATTCTTTCGGTAGATTCGGAAGTATTTTAATTCGGAAATTCGAATCGATCCGAATCTCCGAATTTACCGAATTTTCAGAATTTCCCAATAAATCCGAAACGAATCGCACATGTCTATATTAGATTACAGGAACATTTAGTACAATATATGACGTTGGAATCGCTGCATTTAATAATGTCCCTAATTGTAAAGGTATATTGCTCATTGGTAGAAACTATTTTCTTAATCTTACTGCTCGATTTACAGGATTTACACGTATGGCAAGGGGAAAAAACAGATACTTTCTCATTTTTTAGGTCTCTATCTACTAGGTTACCTATAGGATTTTTAAATTCACTTGGTGACAGATAACTTTTTAGATTTTTTGCCTTTCTAAAAATAAGGTCTGGATATTTCTTTACTCTATCCCCTAGGATTGGATCCTGCTGGATATAGTGCCAGTGCCTATTTGTTTCTAATTTCTCCATGTTGAGAATTATATTCAGTGATGAAGGGTACAGAGATGAAATTTCCATTTGATGTCCCACTTGTTTCAAAGAAATTTCCTATTCTTTTTTTTATTATTTTTAATACTTTCTTTTTTAAGAAGAGTATGTCTGTCTATAGTTCTTACTAAATTCCTGGTATCGTGTACTTTTTTCTGGTTATATCCTTTATCTATAAACCAGTTAAGTAGTACATCAGATTGTTCATCGTAGGATTCTATATCAGTGCAGTTTTTTCTCACCCTTAAAAATTGACATTTGGGAATATTGGACTTCCACCGGTTCAGGTGATAGCTCTTATAGTGAATGAAATTGTTTGAGTCAATTGGTTTAAAATAGGTTTTTGTCTTTATTTAATTAATTCATTCATAGTATTAATCTAGTACTGAATTCATGTGTAAAACCCAAACGTAGGGTATTAGAATTAAGATTCTCAAGAAGAAGTTCTAAAATTTCTTGGTCTCCTCTCAAAATCAGGAAGCTATCATCAATATATCTTTTATAGAGCACAAGGTTCAATCCCCACTGTTCACTAGCCATAAAGTATTCCTCAAAATAACCCATGAAGAGGTTGGCATAACTAGGAGTGAACCTTGTGACCATAGCTGTCCCCCTGAACTAGAGGAATAAATTGTTGTTAAATAGAAAACTATTGTTTTAAGGATAAATTCTATACTATTTATCAAAAAATTGTTTTGTTCATCCATCAAAGTATGATCTCTGTCTAAAAAAATAGGAAATTGCCTTTAAACCAAGCGTATGATCAATATTAGTGTACAGAGAATTCACATCACAAGTGACCATGATGTAGTTATCTTTTCATTCTATTTGGCATAAGAAGATATAAGATCTGTGACATTTTTTGCATACGTTCATATTAGTTGTATGCGCCCACAAATACCTAAGGCCTAGATTTGGAGTTTGGCATTAGCCGTGAAAACCAGCGTTAGAGGCTCCTAAGGCTGGTTTTGGCCGTCCGCTGGTATTTGGAGTCAGTGATTAAAGGGTCTAACGCTCACTTTTCAGCCGCGACTTTTCCATACCGCAGATCCCCTTACGTCAATTGCGTATCCTATCTTTTCAATGGGATCTTCCTAACGCCGGTATTTAGAGTCGTTTCTGAAGTGAGCGTTAGAGCTCTAACGACAAAACTCCAGCCGCAGGAAAATAGCAGTAGTTAAGAGCTTTCTGGGCTAACGCCGGTTCATAAAGCTCTTAACTACTGTACCCTAAAGTACACTAACACCCATAAACTATCTATGTACCCCTAAACCGAGCTCCCCCCACATCGCCGCCACTCGATTAAATTTTTTTAACCCCTAATCTGCCGACCGCCACCTACGTTATACTTATGTACCCCTAATCTGCTGCCCCTAACCCCACCGAGCCCTGTATTACATTTATTAACCCCTAACCTGCCCCCCACAACGTCGCCGCCAGCTACTTACAATAATTAACCCCTAATCTGCCGACCGCAAAGCGCCGCCTCCTACGTTATACTTATGTACCCCTAATCTGCTGCCCCTAACACCGCCGACCCCTATATTATATTTATTAACCCCTAATCTGCCCCCCTCAATGTCGCCGACACCTGCCTACACTTATTAACCCCTAATCTGCCGAGCGGACCTGAGCGCTACTATAATAAAGTTATTAACCCCTAATCCGCCTCACTAACCCTATCATAAATAGTATTAACCCCTAATCTGCCCTCCCTAACATCGCCGACACCTAACTTCAATTATTAACCCCTAATCTGATGACCGGAGCTCACCGCTACTAGAATAAATGGATTAAACCCTAAAGCTAAGTCTAACCCTAACACTAACACCCCCCTAAGTTAAATATAATTTAAATCTAACGAAATAAATTAACTCTTATTAAATAAATTATTCCTATTTAAAGCTAAATACTTACCTGTAAAATACATCCTAATATAGCTACAATATATCGGAACAGCCAATAGAATGCGAGCTCAATCTGATTGGCTGATTGGATCAGCCAATCGGATTGAACTTGATTCTGATTGGCTGATTCCATCAGCCAATCAGAAAATTCCTACCTTAATTCCGATTGGCTGATAGAATCCTATCAGCCAATCGGAATTCGAGGGACGCCATCTTGGATGACGTCCCTTAAATGAACAGTCATTCGTCGTTCAGTCGTCGGGCCGGATGGATGTTCCGCGCTGGAGGTCTTCAGGATCCTGCCGCTTTGCTCCGGATAGAAGACCATAGAAGATGCCGCCTGGATGAAGACTTCAATCGGATGGAAGATCCTCTTCTGCCCCGCTTGGATGAAGACTTTGACCGGATCATGGACCTCTTCAGCCCCCCGCTTGGGCTTGGATCAGGACATCGGAGGAGCTCTTCAGGACGGATCGGTGAACCTGGATGGTTAAGACAAGGTAGGAAGATCTTCAGGGGCTTAGTGTTAGGTTTATTTAAGGGGGGTTTGGGTTAGATTAGGGGTATGTGGGTGGTGGGTTGTAATGTTGGGGGGGGGTATTGTATGTTTTTTTTTACAGGCAAAAGAGCTGAAATTCTTGGGGCATGCCCCGCAAAGGGCCCTGTTCAGGGCTGGTAAGGTAAAAGAGCTTTTACCTTTTTTAATTTAGAATAGGGTAGGGAATTTTTTATTTTGGGGGGCTTTGTTATTTTATTAGGGGGCTTAGAGTAGGTGTAATTAGTTTAAAATTGTTGTAATATTTTTCTTATGTTTGTAAATATTTTTTTATTTTTTGTAACTTAGTTCTTTTTTATTTTTTGTACTTTAGCTAGTTTATTTAATTGTATTTATTTGTAGGAATTGTGTTTCATTAATTTATTGATAGTGTAGTGTTAGGTTAATTGTAGGTAATTGTAGGTAGTTTATTTAATTAATTTATTGATAGGGTAGTGTTAGGTTTAATTATATCTTAGGTTAGGATTTATTTTACAGGTAAATTTGTTATTATTTTAACTAGGTAACTATTAAATAGCTATTGTACCTGGTTAAAATAATTACCAAGTTGCCTGTAAACTAAATATAAATCCTAAAATAGCTATAATATAATTATAATTTATATTGTAGCTATATTAGGATTTATTTTACAGGTAAGTATTTAGCTTTAAATAGGAATAATTTATTTAATAAGAGTTAATTTATTTCGTTAGATTTAAATTATATTTAACTTAGGGGGGTGTTAGTGTTAGGGTTAGACTTAGCTTTAGGGGTTAATCCATTTATTATAGTAGCGGTGAGCTCCGGTCGTCAGATTAGGGGTTAATAATTGAAGTTAGGTGTCGGCGATGTTAGGGAGGGCAGATTAGGGGTTAATACTATTTATGATAGGGTTAGTGAGGCGGGTTAGGGGTTAATAACTTTATTATAGTAGCGCTCAGGTCCGCTCGGCAGATTAGGGGTTAATAAGTGTAGGCAGGTGTCGGCGACGTTGTGGGGGGCAGATTAGGGGTTAATAAATATAATATAGGGGTCGGCGATGTTAGGGCAGCAGATTAGGGGTACATAGGGATAACGTAGGTTGCGGAGGTTTACGGAGCGGCAGATTAGGGGTTAAAAAAATATGCAGGGGTCAGCGATAGCGGGAGCGGCAGATTAGGGGTTAATAAGTGTAAGGTTAGGGGTGTTTAGACTCGGGGTACATGTTTGAGTGTTAGGTGCAGACGTAGGAAGTGTTTGCCCATAGGAAACAATGGGGCTGCGTTAGGAGCTGAACGCTGCTTTTTTGCAGGTGTTAGGTTTTTTTTCAGCTCAAACAGCCCCATTATTTCCTATGGGAGAATCGTGCACGAGCACGTTTTTGAGGCTGGCCGCGTCCGTAAGCAACTCTGGTATCGAGAGTTGCATTTGCGGTAAAAATGCTCTACGCTCCTTTTTTGGAGCCTAACGCAGCATTTGTTTGAACTCTCGATACCAGAGTTAAATTTATGGTGCGGCCAGAAAAAAGCCCGCGGAGCGTTAACAGCCCTTCTACCGCCAAACTCCAAATCTAGGCCATAGTGATTACACAGCACTCCATATATATATATTTGTTAAAATCGTTTCTCATGTTTTACCAACTGTGAATTGTTTTTAGTCTGTTATTCAATTAACTAATAGACCCGCTGTTTAGACTTATTTATTTGGGTCTAAAGGATTTTTTTAGATGCCGGCATCACTATATTAATAACAATATATTATTAATATTTTATTATTCTTTTTGTGTGTTGAGACAGTTTATTCAAACTATTTTTACACCTATCTTGGGTTCTAATATATATCATATTTTGGCTATCATTATTTTGATATTTAATATTTAAGAATTTTTATATCCTTTTTATATTTTTTATTTTGCCAATTGTCAGTTTCTTACATCACTAAGATTTATCTTATATATTTACATATTGCCAATTTTTTGGTCAGCTCTATTTTTGGAGCGCTTGTCCCCCCCATCGTTTAGCTTGTGTGAAAATGGGAGAAATAATGTATATATATCAGACAAGCAATCCATAAACCAATTCCAAATACACTGCATATAAAATTTGAGGAAAAAAAGAAAAAAGAAATCAGCTCTTTTACCTGTAAAAATAATACAAAGACCCACCACCCAACCAACCCCCCAAATAAAAAACCCCACCCTAACAAAAACATAAGCTACCCATTACCCTGAAAAGGGCATTTGTATGGGCATTGCCCTTAAAGAGCTCTTTTGCATTGCCCTTAAAAGGGCATTGAGCTCTTTAAAAAAACAAAAACCCTAATCTAAAAAAACACACCAAAAAAAGTAAAAAAAAAAAACCTAACACTAACCCCTGGCTATCCACTTGCAGTTTCTGAAGTCCGGACATCAAGGCCATGAGAGGTCTTCATCCATCCAGGCGACATCTTCTATCTTCATCCAGGCTGTGTCTTCTATATTCATACAGGTGGCGCAGCGGGTCCATCCTTGAAGACATCCGGCGCAGAGCACCCTCTTCATATGGTCACCGCTGTACACTGAATCTTCAATGCAAGGGAGACTTTTCAAAATGGCGTCCCTTGCATTCCTATTGGCTGATTTGTTTTTTGTAATTCAAATCAGCCAATAGGATGAGAGCTACTAAAATCCTATTGGCTGTTCAAATCTGATTTGAATAGTTAATAGAATTTCAGTAGCTCTCATCCTATTGGCTGATTTGAATTTCAAAAATCAAATCAGCCAAAAGGAATGCAAGGGACTCTATTTTGAAAAACTTCTTACCTTGTTTTGGTCTTTTAAATACAAGGTATTTGCCCCCATTCGTCAATAGTGAGTGTTTTACCCAGCCACACCCAACTTAAACCCTGGATAGTGCTTGCTTATTGGTGACTACATTTAGCAAACCAATAAGCAAGCATAACCCAGGTTCTGAACCAAAAATGGGCCGGCTCGTAAGCTTTACATTCCTGCTTTTTAAATAAAGGCAAAGTAAAATTGATAATAGTAGTAAATTAGAAAGTTACACTACGGAGCTTGATAAATGGCCCCCAGTATATATATATATATATATATATATATATATATATATATATATATATATATATATATAATTATATATAAGAGACAGCACTCTCTGGTCTTAGTAGTAGAAAACAAAGTAGTTTTATTTAAACTACTTTGTTTTCTACTACTAAGACCAGAGAGTGCTGTCTCTTGCTTTGCTATATCATACTAATATTCGAGCACCCTGGCTTATGAAGGAATGTTTGTGAGAGTTCACCTTACACGCTTTGTGTGTATGTATATATATATATATATATATATATATATACATATATAGATAAAGATAGATATGAAACACGGGGCTTGATAAATATGCCCCTAAAGAGATGTTGAAATAATACTAGATGTGTTAAAAGTTTAACACTAAAGGAGTTGATTTCAATACTAATTTTACACTGTAAATAGGGTTAATTCAACAATTGAATAGTGTTATAAAAACACTATCAGAGTTTCAATTTACCACCATTAGTGTGATTTTATTTCACGGAAAATTCTGTATTCACAAAATAAGTGACACTATGTGTATTACAAGTTTAACACTAATGGAGTTGTTTTCAACACTAATATACACCGAGATTGCGAGTTTTGCGGTAACAGGGGTGCGTTGCTAACGAGCATTTTTTTTTCACCGCTCACTTAAGACAACGCTGGTATTACAGGTTTTTTTAAACCCGGCGTTAGCCGCAAAAAGGTGAGCGTAGAGCAAAATTTAGCTCCACATCTCACCTCAATACCAGCGTTGCTTACAGTAGCGGTGAGCTGGCAAAACGTGCTCGTGCACGATTTCCCCATAGGAATCAATGGGGCAGAATGGGCTGAAAAAAACCTAACACCTGCAAAAAAGCAGCGTTCAGCTTCTAACGCAGCCCCATTGATTCCTATGGGGAAACAAAATCTATGTCTACACCTAACACCCTAACATGATCCCCGAGTCTAAACACCCCTAATCTTACACTTATTAACCCTTAATCTGCCGCCCCCGACATCGCAGACACCAGCATTATATTATTAACTCCTAATTTGCCGCTCCGGACACCGCCACTACCTACATTATCACCATGAACCCCTAATATGCTGCCCCCAACATCGCCGACACCTATTTTTTATTTATTAACCCCTACTCAGCCACCCCCAATGTCGCTGCCACCTAACTACACTTATTAACCCCTAATCTGCCGCCGCCAATGTCGCCGCCACTATAATAAAGTTATTAACCCCTAAATCTAAATCTAACCCTAACACCCCCTAACTTAAATATAATTTAAAATAATCTAAATAAAATTACTACAATTAAATAAATAATTCCTATTTAAAACTAAATACTTACCTATAAAATAAACCCTAAGCTAGCTACAATATAACTAATAGTTACATTGTATCTAGCTTAAGGTTTATTTTTATTTTACAGGCAACTTTGTATTTATTTTAACTAGGTACAATAGTTTTTAAATAGTTATTAACTATTTAATAACTACCTAGTTAGAATAAGTACAAATTTACCTGTAAAACAAACCCTAACCTAAGTTATAATTACACCTAACACTACAATATCATTAAATAAATTAACTAAATTACCTACAATTAATTACAATTAAATTAAATAAACTAAAGTAAGAAAAAAAAAAAAACACTAATTTCCTACCTTAATTCCGATTGGCTGATAGAATCCTATCAGCCAATCGGAATACAAGGGACGCCATCTTGGATGACGTCATTTAAAGGAACCGTCATTCGTCGTGTAGTCGTCGGTCTGGATGAATGCTCTGCGTCGGCTGGCTTCAAGATGGACCAGCTCAGCTCCAGATGGATGAAGATAGAAGATTCTGCCTGGATGAAGACTTCTGCCCGTCTGGAGGTCCTCTTCTGACCGGATCGGATGAAGACTTCTCACGGTAGGGTGGAGGACCACTTGTGCCTGACTGGGTGAAGACGTCTCACGGTAGGGTGATCTTCAAGGGGGTAGTGTTAGGTTTTATTAAGGGGGGATTGGGTGGGTTTTAGAGTAGGGTTGGGTGTGTGGGTTTTAATGCTGGGGAGGTATTGTATTATTTTAAGGGCTATTTGCAATTTAGTATAGGGTAGAGATTTTTATTATTTTGGGGGGCTTTTTTATTTTATTAGGGGGATTAGATTAGGTGTAATTAGTTTAAAATTCTTGTAATTATTTTATTTTTTTCTCTAATTTAGTGGTTTTTTTTCTTACTTTAGTTTATTTTATTTAATTGCAATTAATTGTAGGTAATTTAGTTAATTTATTTAATGATAGTGTAGTGTTAGGTGTAATTGTAACTTAGGTTAGGATTTATTTTACAGGTAAATTTGTCTTTATTTTATTTAATTACTATTCTACCTAGTTAAAATAAATACAAAGTTGCCTGTAAAATAAAAATAAATCCTAAAATAGCTACAATTGTAACTATTAGTTATATTGTAGCTAGGTTAGGGTTTATTTTATAGGTAAGTATTTAGTTTTAAATAGGAATAATTTAGTTAATGATAGTAATTTTATTTAGATTTATTTAAATTATATTTAAGTTAGGGGGAGTTAGACTTAGGGTTAGACTTAGGTTTAGGGGTTAATAAATTTAATATAGTAGCGGCGACATTGGGGTCGGCAGATTAGTGGTTAATAAATGTAGGTAGGTGTTGGCGATGTTAGGGATGGCAGATTAGGGTTTAATAAAATTTAACTTGTGTTTGCGAAGCGGGAGTGTGGTGGTTTAGGGGTTAATATATTTATTAAAGTGGTGGCGATGTCCGGTCGGCAGATTAGGGGTTAAAAACTTTATTTAAGTGTTTCCGGTGTGGGGGGAGGGCTCGGTTTAGGGGTTAATAGGTAGTTTATGGGTGTTAGTGTACTTTTTAGCACTTTAGTTAAGAGTTTTATGTTACGGCGTTAGCCCATAAAACTCTTAACTACTGACTTTTAAATACGGTAGGAGTCTTGACAGGAGAGGGTCTACCGCTCACTTCTTCCAAGACTCGTAATACCGGCGTTATGCAAGTCCCATTGAAAAGATAGGATACACAATTTACGTAAGGGGATTTGCGGTAATCTCGAGTCGCGGAAGAAAAGTAAGCATTACACCTGTATCTGCCAGACTCGTAATACCAGCGGGCATTAAAAAGCAGCATTGGCACCTCTCAACGCTGCTTTTTAAGGCCAACGCAAGACTCGTAATCCCGCCGATAGTGTTCATACATGCCCAGATTACAGGGATAGGAAACTCCAATATTTTGTTTATGATTTGGATAGAACATATAGTTTTAAACAACTTTCAAATTTACTTTGTGTTCAGCTAGTGCAATGCTGTTCTTTCAGCATTGGATAACAAGAGACTGATGCCGATTTGATAATAGAAGTAAATTTGAAATAAGAGAGACTAGGCCACCGCAGAGCGTGACGTGGAGGGGAGAGTCCTATTGCTGCCCAGCTGATAGGGTAGTTTCTCACAGCCCCGTGAGGTGCAAATCAATCGCGGCTAAGCGCAAGCTGCAAAAATTCAAAGTGAAAAGAAAAAGCAGCACTCGTGGGACACCGGCTTACAATAAAAAGTCCAAACTTTATTCCATAGGTTAAAATCACAGGTAGGATCAGGGAATTAACCCCTTACGAGTTTCGTGCTCCAACTGAGCACTTAATCATAGGGATATTTGCTTAGACCGGACATGGCCTAATTAAAGGCACAGTGTCCAATCAGGCAGTTTTTCAAAAAAATTAAAAAACAATAATATAAAAACATGTTAACATAGAACATGATCATCTTACAATATGAATGCATGAGATTGCCAAACATCAGTTGATATTAATATAGAAATATGCAATTTGTTGCCACATCATAATTCCGTAATTTTATATTGGACAACCTACTATATCAAAAGCATCAGAAATATTGATACAATAACAATGACATTAATGTGCTAAAGACACCCTATATATGGGAAATTTTACCCAATACCTTTAACTAACCTAGTACGTTTACACTATGTAAGGGCTGGAATTATTGCCATATTATTTAATAAGTTCAAAAAAACTTTATGCGATATGTTACATAACGCTGAACATAGTTAGTGATGACAATTAAGGTATATGTCATGGGATAATAAAATGATCTATATAGCATGATATAATGTTATAAAATTATAAAGTAAATTAATATTAGTCTATAAATAGACTCATATCCCACTCTTTATTTAAACCTTCAGGGGTGACAGTTCTTAATTTATATATCCAAAACATTTCTTGTTTAAGTAGCATTTTGTTTCTGTTTCCCCCTCTGGTAGGTGGATAAATTTTGTCTATGACTTTAACTGTCATATTAAATTTGTTTGTCATATGCATGCTAAAATGGTGCCGTGCAATTGCTGAATTTTTGTTATACATTTTAGTGTCATATATATGTTCCCTCATACGAGATCTTAATTCTCTACTGGCCTGACCTGTATATTGCATGTGACACAGATTGCATTCAAGTAGGTATACAACATAATGACTCCTACAATTTGCATAGAAACCGACATTGTAACTTTCTTGAGTTACAGTACTCGAGAAAGTTTCCTTTCTTATGTAGCCATGTACCTGTTCTCTGTTTTTTAGAGCACACTAAACTGGGTGATAATTTGTTAGCTAAGGTAGGCGCCTTTCTGGGAACAAACTTGCACTTGTCTATGATCTCACTTAATATCTCATCTTGTTGTAAGATATGGAAATTTTTCTTTAGGATACCACATACCTGGTTATACTGATTAGAGTATTCTGTTGAAAATACAACAGAAGAATCTGCAAAATCCCTGTTGTCTTTCTTTTGTTTCATCAATAGGCCCTGTTGTGTGTTAACAGTGACTTGTTGGATGCTATTATCCAAAAGCTTATTATTGTACCCTCTTTTACTGAGCCTGTCTTTGAGCACTGCTGCCTGCTTCTCAAAAAGTTTATCAGAGTTTGTATTTCTTCTGATTCTCAAGAACTGGGCCCTAGGTATAGACCTAATTAAGTGTGGTGGATGACAAGATCTCGCATGCAAGATGGAGTTACCTGCAGTTGGCTTTCGAAATGTATCTGTCACTATGCTCTCTGTATCAATCATGCCTGTTAATGTAAGATCAAGAAAATTAACAGTATTGCAGTTGCTTTCACCAATGAATTTTAAATTTAAATTGTTGTTATTTAAAAATTCTACAAATTCAATCTCATTTACAGATTCATCAACTATGAACAACAAATCGTCTATATAACGCATGTATGTGACAGTGGATTTCATGTACGGATTTTCTTCACTGAAAATAACATTATTCTCCCACCAACCTACATACAGGTTGGCGAAAGAAGGCGCAAATTTTGCACCCATGGCGGTGACACAGACCTGTAAATAAAATTCACTGTCAAACATACAATAATTGTGTTGCAAGAGAAATTCAATTATTTCACAAATTAGTATCTTAGTTTCTTCTGAAAAATTAGTATCTTGATCTAAAAAATACCTAATGGCTTTGACACCCAAAAAATGCGGTATGCAAGAATACAAGGATGCAACATCTGCCACAATCCAACGATAACCAGTTTTCCATTTTACCTTTTGTAAATTGTTGATCAAATGTGATGAATCTCTTAGATAACTGTAAAGTGTGACTACAATAGGTTGCAATATTGAATCTATCCACTCCGACAGAGGCTCAAACAATGAGCCTATGCCGGAGATGATAGGTCGACCAGGTGGGGAAATAAGACTTTTATGTGTCTTAGGAAGATGATGGAATATGGGAATTGATGGATAATTCGGAACCAATATATTGATTTCTTTCTTTGTTAAAATACCCAAAGATACTGTTTGTTCTAAAATCCTTAGTAATTTCTTTTTAAATTCACATGTTGGATTTCTTGTTAACGTCCTATAGGTCGAGATATCATTTAGCTGCCTTTTTGCCTCTAAGATGTAGTCTGTTTTGTTTAATACCACTACATTCCCTCCTTTATCACTTGCTCTTATGGTGATATTCTCATTGGCCTGTAAAGTTTTTAAGGCTCTAAACTCCTCTTTAGTGAGATTAGGTTTAATTTGTGATGTTTTACACTTACGTTCTAATTCTAAAATATCCCTCTCCACTTGTTTTTGAAATATGTTCAAAAATTTTCCCCTAAACTGAACAGGGTAAAAATCAGAGTTTTTTTGTTTTGGTGTTGACATATTAAGTTCATCAGGACCTATGTTGGAAGTTTCTAAATCTCTTAGTGTATTTAGACTTGTTAAGTCTTGGAAATCAAAATGGGTAGTTTGTGTATCTAACTGCTGTAATTTTAAATTGTCACCTATTTCCTCTGTGGAAGGACTATCATGGTATTCAATGCCTCTATCATCTTTAAAGAAACGTTTCAACGTTAGTTTGCGCACAAACCTATTCACATCGATAATAGTTTTAAAGACTGAAAAACTATGGGATGGGGCAAAGCCCAAACCTTTGCTTAATACACTTTTTTGTCCTTCTGTCAGAGGATAATCAGAGAGATTTATTACAGTCAATGTTTCTTGTGGCTCTTGGATTTTCTTGTTGACTTTCTCCTGTCGTCTGCCTGCTCTTCTCGTCCGTCTCCTAAAGGGACAGCTCTAACTTTTGAGCGGACTGCCCCTTCTTCTTGATTAATGTCACCATCTGATGCCTGTAGGGAAGAAACTATGTTAGAAGGGATAGAAGAAAGAGAGGATGAAGAAGAGGAAGAAGAGGAAGAAAAGGAAGAGGAAAGAGAAGTAGTTTGCAAAGCTGTAGAAACACAGCTCCCTTCAGAGTAGTTGGACTCATGGTTAGAAGTGTCAGTGGATGAAAATGCCACTTTTTTGTCCTTTTTGTTTTTATTCTTAAGGATGGATTTGGGTGCTGTTTCTTTATCTTTTTCTTGCCGTTCAGGCCCTCTTGTTTTATCTTCATTCTTTCTTGCATTTTTATTTGAAAAATTTCTTCCAAATCGCCTTCTAGGACCTCTTTGAAATCTTGACCAATTATAAACTCTTTGGTTAACATAATCATCCCAATCTCTGGAAAACTTTGTGCCTTTTCTTTGTGCTAATTCAGCATCCAATTTGTGTACTTTAGCTTTCAAATTTTTCTTATAGCCCTTGTATTTGTCTTTGTTGTTATCCTTCATGCTTTTCAGGTCTGATTTTATATTGTCAATCTTGTCTTTTAACCTGTCTCTCTTTAGGGTCTTGCTTTTGTTTATGATTCCCATCAATGTAAGAGAACAAGTAGTCAGGGCTTCATTCCATTCTTGCTGTAAAGCACCATCTTCCAAATCAAAAGTGGGGAATTTGTTTATTCTAAGTCCCCTAGGGACTCTCTGCACATCAATATAGTGGGTAAATGAAACAATGTCCCACATTAGTCTCAAATCCGTTAGCAACAGTTTTTCAAATTGATTAAAGAGTCCCTTTAAATCCTGTCCTTTCTCTCCATTACTTCCTCCTGTCATGAATATTTTCTCAAAAAAATCTTTTCTACTTGCTATATTGAAAATGGTTTCACTGATGTTGGCTTCCTCTTGCTCCATATTGATAAAATGTAACTGATCCTTATAACCTTGTTAAGTATAGTGTCGAAAAGACACAAAGATATACTTATTTTAAAGTGTACCCACTCTCACTTATTTATGAGCTGTGATGAACCAAAATACCCTTATGGATTCCTTATAGTGAACAGCTTATAGGGCTACGCAATATGCCATATTCCAAATAAAGAGTGGTGAACATTCAAAAAAAAACTCTCAATACAACGATCGCTGAAACACCAATATCAGGGAAAGTTCAACATATAATTTCGATGTTAGGAGTAAATTCACACTTACTAGGTGACGATCTGCTACCTCCGGTTCCTCGGTCGAGCTGGCCAAACAACACGCTAAACGCTTGGAGTAAGAGAGACTAGGCCGCTGCAGAGCGTGACGTGGAGGGGAGAGTCCTATTGCTGCCCAGCTGATAGGGTACGTTTCTCACAGCCCCGTGAGGTGCAAATCAATCGCGGCTAAGCGCAAGCCGCAAAAAATCAAAGTGAAAAGAAAAAGCAGCACTCGTGGGACACCGGCTTACAATAAAAAGTCCAAGTTTGTACATTTTATCAATATGGAGCAAGAGGAAGCCAACATCAGTGAAACCATTTTCAATATAGCAAGTAGAAAAGATTTTTTTGAGAAAATATTCATGACAGGAGGAAGTAATGGAGAGAAAGCACAGGATTTAAAGGGACTCTTTAATCAATTTGAAAAACTGTTGCTAATGGATTTGAGACTAATGTGGGACATTGTTTCATTTACCCACTATATTGATGTGCAGAGAGTCCCTAGGGGACTTAGAATAAACAAATTCCCCACTTTTGATTTGGAAGATGGTGCTTTGCAGCAAGAATGGAATGAAGCCCTGACTACTTGTTCTCTTACATTGATGGGAATCATAAACAAAAGCAAGACCCTAAAGAGAGACAGGTTAAAAGACAAGATTGACAATATAAAATCAGACCTGAAAAGCATGAAGGATAACAACAAAGACAAATACAAGGGCTATAAGAAAAATTTGAAAGCTAAAGTACACAAATTGGATGCTGAATTAGCACAAAGAAAAGGCACAAAGTTTTCCAGAGATTGGGATGATTATGTTAACCAAAGAGTTTATAATTGGTCAAGATTTCAAAGAGGTCCTAGAAGGCGATTTGGAAGAAATTTTTCAAATAAAAATGCAAGAAAGAATGAAGATAAAACAAGAGGGCCTGAACGGCAAGAAAAAGATAAAGAAACAGCACCCAAATCCATCCTTAAGAATAAAAACAAAAAGGACAAAAAAGTGGCATTTTCATCCACTGACACTTCTGACCATGAGTCCAACTACTCTGAAGGGAGCTGTGTTTCTACAGCTTTGTCAACTACTTCTCTTTCCTCTTCCTTTTCTTCCTCTTCTTCCTCTTCTTCATCCTCTCTTTCTTCTATCCCTTCTAACATAGTTTCTTCCCTACAGGCATCAGATGGTGACATTAATCAAGAAGAAGGGGTAGTCCGCTCAAAAGTTAGAGCTGTCCCTTTAGGAGACGGACGAGAAGAGCAGGCAGACGACAGAAGAAAGTCAACAAGAAAATCCAAGAGCCAAAAGAAACATTGACTGTAATAAATCTCTCTGATTATCCTCTGACAGAAGGACAAAAAAGTGTATTAAGCAAAGGTTTGGGCTTTGCCCCATCCCATAGTTTTTCAGCCTTTAAAACTATTATCGATGTGAATAGGTTTGTGCGCAAACTAACGTTGAAACGTTTCTTTAAAGATGCTAGAGGCATTGAATACCATGATAGTCCTTCCACAGAGGAAATAGGTGACAATTTAACATTACAGCAGTTAGATACACAAACTACCCATTTTGATTTCCAAGACTTAACAAGTCTAAATACACTAAGAGATTTAGAAACTTCCAACATAGGTCCTGATGAACTTAATATGTCAACACCAAAACAAAAAACCTCTGATTTTTACCCTGTTCAGTTTAGGGGCAAATTTTTTAACATATTTCAAAAACAAGTGGAGAGGGATATTTTAGAATTAGAACGTAAGTGTAAAACATCACAAATTAAACCTAATCTCACTAAAGAGGAGTTTAGAGCCTTAAAAACTTTACAGGCCAATGAGAATATCACCATAAGAGCAAGTGATAAAGGAGGGAATGTAGTGGTATTAAACAAAACAGACTACATCTTAGAGGCAAAAAGGCAGCTAAATGATATCTCGACCTATAGGAAGTTAACAAAAAATCCAACATGTGAATTTAAAAAGAAATTACTAAGGATTTTAGAACAAACAGTATCTTTGGGTATTTTAACAAAGAAAGAAATCAATATATTGGTTCCGAATTATCCATCAATTCCCATATTCCATCATCTTCCTAAGACACATAAAAGTCTTATTTCCCCACCTGGTCGACCTATCATCTCCGGCATAGGCTCATTGTTTGAGCCTCTGTCGGAGTGGATAGATTCAATATTGCAACCTATTGTAGTCACACTTTACAGTTATCTAAGAGATTCATCACATTTGATCAACAATTTACAAAAGGTAAAATGGAAAACTGGTTATCGTTGGATTGTGGCAGATGTCGCATCCTTGTATTCTTGCATAACGCATTTTTTGGGTGTCAAAGCCATTAGGTATTTTTTAGATCAAGATACTAATTTTTCAGAAGAAACTAAGATACTAATTTGTGAAATAATTGAATTTCTCTTGCAACACAATTATTGTATGTTTGACAGTGAATTTTATTTACAGGTCTGTGGCACCGCCATGGGTGCAAAATTTGCGCCTTCTTTTGCCAACCTGTATGTAGGTTGGTGGGAGAATAATGTTATTTTCAGTGAAGAAAATCCGTACATGAAATCCACTGTCGCATACATGTGTTATATAGACGATTTGTTGTTCATTTTTGATGAATCTGTAAATGAGATGGAATTTGTAGAATTTTTAAATAACAACAATTTAAATTTAAAATTCATTGGTGAAAGCAACTGCAATACTGTTAATTTTCTTGATCTTACATTAACAGGCATGATTCATACAGAGAGCATAGTGACAGATACATTTCGAAAGCCAACTGCAGGTAACTCCATCTTGCATGCGAGATCTTGTCATCCACCACACTTAATTAGGTCTATACCTAGGGCCCAGTTCTTGAGAATCAGAAGAAATACAAACTCTGATGAACTTTTTGAGAAACAGGCAGCAGTGCTCAAAGACAGGCTCATTAAAAGAGGGTACAACAATAAGCTTTTGGATACTAGCATCCAACAAGTCAGTGTTAACACACAACAGGGCCTATTGATGAAACAAAAGAAAGACAACAGGGATTTTGCAGATTCTTCTGTTGTATTTTCAACACAATACTCTAATCAGTATAACCAGGTATGTGGTATCCTAAAGAAAAATTTACATATCTTACAACAAGATGAGATATTAAGTGAGATCATAGACAAGTGCAAGTTTGTTCCCAGAAAGGCGCCTACCTTAGCTAACAAATTATCACCCAGTTTAGTGTGCTCTAAAAAACAGAGAACAGGTACATGGCTACATAAGAAAGGCACTTTCAAATGTGGCACTGGTCCATGTTCCACTTGTGATATTATAGGCAGAGGGGAAACTTTCTCGAGTACTGTAACTCAAGAAAGTTACAATGTTGGTTTCTATGCAAATTGTAGGAGTCATTATGTTGTATACCTACTTGAATGCAATCTGTGTCACATGCAATATACAGGTCAAGCCAGTAGAGAATTAAGATCTCGTATGAGGGAACATATATATGACACTAAAATGTATAACAAAAATTCAGCAATTGCACGGCACCATTTTAGCATGCATATGACAAACAAATTTAATATGACAGTTAAAGTCATAGACAAAATTTATCCACCTACCAGAGGGGGAAACAGAAACAAAATGCTACTTAAACAAGAAATGTTTTGGATATATAAATTAAGAACTGTCACCCCTGAAGGTTTAAATAAAGAGTGGGATATGAGTCTATTTATAGACTAATATTAATTTACTTTTTAATTTTATAACATTATATCATGCTATATAGATCATTTTATTATCCCATGACATATACCTTAATTGTCATCACTAACTATATTCAGCGTTATGTAACATATCGCATAAAGTTTTTTTGAACTTATTAAATAATATGGCAATAATTCCAGCCCTTACATAGTGTAAACGTACTAGGTTAGTTAAAGGTATTGGGTAAAATTTCCCATATATAGGGTGTCTTTAGCACATTAATGTCATTGTTATTGTATCAATATTTCTGATGCTTTTGATATAGTAGGTTGTCCAATATAAAATTACGGAATTATGATGTGGCAACAAATTGCATATTTCTATATTAATATCAACTGATGTTCGGCAATCTCATGCATTCATATTGTAAGATGATCATGTTCTATGTTAACATGTTTTTATATTATTGTTTTTTAATTTTTTTGAAAAACTGCCTGATTGGACACTGTGCCTTTAAATAGGCCATGTCCGGTCTAAGCAAATATCCCTATGACTAAGTGCTCAGTTGGAGCACGAAACGCGTAAGGGGTTAATTCCCTGATCCTACCTGTGATTTTAACCTATGGAATAAAGTTTGGACTTTTTATTGTAAGCCGGTGTCCCACGAGTGCTGCTTTTTCTTTTCACTTTGAATTTTTGCGGCTTGCGCTTAGCCGCGATTGATTTGCACCTCACGGGGCTGTGAGAAACTTACCCTATCAGCTGGGCAGCAATAGGACTCTCCCCTCCACGTCACGCTCTGCAGCGGCCTAGTCTCTCTTATTTCAAATTTACTTCTATTATCAAATCTGCATCAGTCTCCTGTTATCCAATGCTGAAAGAACAGCATTGCACTAGCTGAACACATTAGAAGAGACAAATGTGTGCATGCACCAATCTGCAGCTAGCTCCCTGTAGGATATGTGCATACTCTTTTAAACAAATGATACCAAGTGAAAAAAGCACATTTGAAATTAAGTGAATTAAAGTGTGTCTTAAAATGACATGCTCTATCTGAATCATGCAACTTTAATTTTGACTTTCCCTTTAAGGTAAATAAATACAGTCACTCATCTTAAAAGACCAGGTAACAGAAAGTATCAGTTTGAACTTTTATTTTATTATTCTTTTTTTTATTGAGGTCCAATTCGAGGCATACAAATGATACATGATAGAAAAAGTCTCTACATAAAAATAGCTTCTAGACATACAACAAATATGCGCCAAGTGTGATAAACATATTGTGTGTACTGTATAAAAATTTACAATAATCGTATTAATCATGACTCTTGGCAGATACAGTAAACGCGATGAGAAAATGTTGGCACGCTGAGGCTCCAGGATAATCGACGCCCCACGTGATGCACCGGCTTCTTTGACAGGTGCACAGGACAAAAATGTATCAATGCGCGCACGCTGCCATGATAAGGAAAATTGAACGCGATTAAAAAGTTTTATATATATTTTTATTATCATTTACACTTTGACTTGGGAAGTCTAAGTGTAAATGATATTAAAAATATATATTTCATTTTCACCACCCACCCCAAGTGGCAAATATATATTTTAAAATAAAGAAAAGGAAAAATAGTTCTAAGACCGAAAATTGGATCAACTCCTCACAAGTGTTGTTATATTCAACTCGCTGTAATAACACTGGCTCTGACCGTTGATTTTACATCCAATTGTTGATGTGATTAAAATTAACACCAGATTCAACACTTTTTAACTCTGATAAATTAACACTAAAAAAACAACTCAGAAAATGTTGCTGTGTAATGCTAATATGTAGATTTTTTTTTAAATTCAGCTGACTGATTGACTGATACACACACAGTACATACTCTAATTAAACTATTAATTGCTTGCAACTATTAAAAAGATTGCTAAATAAATATCATACTAAATAATATGTCCCAAGAGAAAAATCTGGTGATTAGTCACATCTTTGTTATGTTTTCCATTATATACAGAACATTTGAAGTGAAACTACTTGTATAATTACCGAGTGACTAAACTGGTGTGCATCTTTGTCCCTAACCGTCACTGCAACGTTATTCTGGCTGGTTTTAATATATCATTATAGTTTGTCTCTCTTATTATATGCTACTAATTGGTGTTTTTTTTAATCAGCATTAAAATTACAAGGTTTTTTGGGGCTGTAAAATCTGATTTTTAATAATAAAAACTAGAAAGCTATATTTTGCAAAACCATAGTGACCAACTGCAAAAATTAGCACATAAATAATCTATGTAGGTAAAACAATGTCCCATTGCACATATTGGGACAGATTACGAGTGGAGCGCTGTTACGCGAGAGCGATCTTGGGGGGTTGCACTCATTGGTTTTACTGCTGGTGTTACAGGTTGAAAGTAAACATGATCGCTTGAGTGCAATCGTAATTTACTCCAGAATGATTACCGTGACCTCAGAGCTCTAAGTGTTTTGCAAAACAAAAAAGTGTCACAAAGCACATCAAAAATACATTACAAAGTACACTTACACTCATAATAACAGCATCTGATAAAAATCAAAGTTATAAGGGCTCAAAGATTTGAGGTCTCAGGTGTTAGAAAAAAAAAAGGCAGACAAAGTGCTTTAACCTTTAACATTGATATACAAACATACATATACACAGGGTTGGCTCCAGAACAAATGAAAAGGGGGGGCATTTTGTTTTTACGAGGGGGCATGCATTTACAAAGCATGTATGAGAGTCAAAAGAGCAGACCTACAAATTCTGCAGGAAAGTGTAGCTTCTAACTGGCTTATCCCCCCACTATTAACATTTGGAGAATATGTGCTAGGTAAAAGAATGAAGTCTAAATCCTATGCAGTGCACTAAAACAGAGCCATTAAACTTGAGACCCCCAGTGCTCCTTAAAAACAATTCACCTCTTAATCACCATAAACCAAAACCCTTAAAATCATTCTCAAATCTCAATCATGTCCCCTAAACAGCCATGCACCCCAAACCCCCCAATGCAATTAACCCCTTTGTTTGCAATAGCAGTGAGGATACTAGGTTTTCATGTACTGGTAATTTAATTTATATTAGATTTAGCTATACCTGTTTCGCAATAACTAACGGATATCAGGCTACTTAATACAACTACTTAATACAACCTATGTACTGTTAACCCTTTAAAAATATGATTGTATCCTATAAATATAAGTCTATAAATGGCTATCGGCTTCTATGGACGCCTCAAAAGTGCACTGTGATCTTAGGCCCGGCCTAAAATCACAGTGCACTTTTGAGGCGTCGATAGAAGCCGGTAGCAATTCATAGACTTATATTTATATGGTACAATCATATTCTTATCATGGTCTATTGTTTAAGAGAATGAGTAACTCAAGATAGTTAGGTAAAATGAATAGGGTTAAAGACAAGTCCAAAAAGTCTCTAACTTCCAATTCCAAATAAGAGGTTGAGACACAAAGCTCCTTGCATATGCGTGATGCGACCTCACAGTCTGGCAGCTAACTCAGCCCCCAGCATACAGGATTACATAACAATTCATTATTTTTTTTATTATTTTTAAAGCGTAGGATCATATCAATATTTTTTGAGCGGACACAGCATTCCATTTGGGTGGCATTACATGCATATACATGTCTAAAGGTGTATACATATGTATTTATATATACAGTATATATATATATATATATATATATATATATATATATAAATATGTGGACATATGTATTTAGGTAATTATATGTGTATATATGTATTTACAGACATTTACAGATATAAAAACATACATACATATGTACACACATATATATATATATATATATATATATATATATATATATATATATATATATATACAGGGAGTGCAGAATTATTAGGCAAGTTGTATTTTTGAGGATTAATTTTATTATTGAACAACAACCATGTTCTCAATGAACCCAAAAAACTCATTAATATCAAAGCTGAATAGTTTTGGAAGTAGTTTTTAGTTTGTTTTTAGTTATAGCTATTTTAGGGGGATATCTGTGTGTGTAGGTGACTATTACTGTGCATAATTATTAGGCAACTTAACAAAAAACAAATATATACCCATTTCAATTATTTATTTTTACCAGTGAAACCAATATAACATCTCAACATTCACAAATATACATTTCTGACATTCAAAAACAAAACAAAAACAAATCAGTGACCAATATAGCCACCTTTCTTTGCAAGGACACTCAAAAGCCTGCCATCCATGGATTCTGTCAGTGTTTTGATCTGTTCACCATCAACATTGCGTGCAGCAGCAACCACAGCCTCCCAGACACTGTTCAGAGAGGTGTACTGTTTTCCCTCCTTGTAAATCTCACATTTGATGATGGACCACAGGTTCTCAATGGGGTTCAGATCAGGTGAACAAGGAGGCCATGTCATTAGATTTTCTTCTTTTATACCCTTTCTTGCCAGCCACGCTGTGGAGTACTTGGACGCGTGTGATGGAGCATTGTCCTGCATGAAAATCATGTTTTTCTTGAAGGATGCAGACTTCTTCCTGTACCACTGCTTGAAGAAGGTGTCTTCCAGAAACTGGTAGTAGGACTGGGAGTTGAGCTTGACTCCATCCTCAACCCGAAAAGGCCCCACAAGCTCATCTTTGATGATACCAGCCCAAACCAGTACTCCACCTCCACCTTGCTGGCGTCTGAGTCGGACTGGAGCTCTCTGCCCTTTACCAATCCAGCCACGGGCCCATCCATCTGGCCCATCAAGACTCACTCTCATTTCATCAGTCCATAAAACCTTAGAAAAATCAGTCTTGAGATATTTCTTGGCCCAGTCTTGACGTTTCAGCTTGTGTGTCTTGTTCAGTGGTGGTCGTCTTTCAGCCTTTCTTACCTTGGCCATGTCTCTGAGTATTGCACACCTTGTGCTTTTGGGCACTCCAGTGATGTTGCAGCTCTGAAATATGGCCAAACTGGTGGCAAGTGGCATCTTGGCAGCTGCACGCTTGACTTTTCTCAGTTTATGGGCAGTTATTTTGCGCCTTGGTTTTTCCACACGCTTCTTGCGACCCTGTTGACTATTTTGAATGAAACGCTTGATTGTCCGATGATCACGCTTCAGAAGCTTTGCAATTTTAAGAGTGCTGCATCCCTCTGCAAGATATCTCACTATTTTTGACTTTTCTGAGCCTGTCAAGTCCTTCTTTTGACCCATTTTGCCAAAGGAAAGGAAGTTGCCTAATAATTATGCACACCTGATATAGGGTGTTGATGTCATTAGACCACACCCCTTCTCATTACAGAGATGCACATCACCTAATATGCTTAATTGGTAGTAGGCTTTCGAGCCTATACAGCTTGGAGTAAGACAACATGCATAAAGAGGATGATGTGGTCAAAATACTCATTTGCCTAATAATTCTGCACTCCCTGTATATGGTACCAAAAAAACAATAGATATATATATAGAAATATGTATTTATGATTAAATAGAAGATATTCTATTTGAAAACTTTATAATGTGAAATATTCATATTTTTATGTTGGGTTAGCGCATTTTAGAATATGTGATTGGGTTTTTTGCAAGAGTGGTTTTTTTTCCCCACACTTCCGTTGCTTTGTTGTCTTCTATGGGGGAATACCTGAAAGGGCACACAATATTGTAAGTTCTTCTTTTTGCGCTCGTCGCGTTAGTGCGCAAGTAAAAAAAACTTTACTTTCAACTCATGAGTACAACCTGACGTGCGCAAAAATATTATTTCTAGCACAATTAACGCTTGAGCTGGAGCGTTAAACAACGCTCCACTTGTAATCTGGCACATTGTATGCATAGTTGCAGTATGAGAGTCATGATCTGTTGTAGAAATAGAGAAACAGATTTTTTTTTAACCATGTATACCCATATTTTTTGTTGTTTTATAACAAATGGCATTTAAATCATATTGCTTTTTTACTTAGTTCTCCTCTCTCAAAAAATAAAAACAAAGCAGATTTTTCTGAGCAAGAAAAATACACATTTTGCTTTAATGTTTGTGGTTCATTCATTAAAAAAAGCTCCACAGACACAGTTTTGATTCTGCTGTTCATATTGCCTCTTTCTTTGAACCCAATGAAATTCAAGAAATAAAGGTCTGCTTTTAACCAAGAGACTGGAGTGCTTTATATTTTTGTTAATTAGTGGAGGTGTCAATCCTTTCATTCTGTGCTTTTTGAGACTGTTGGTGCTATCCATTTTACCTGATACTTTGTGATATTGGATCATGTCATTGTTTACCAATAGATCTGTAGGGAGTTATCCTCGGCAACCAATCAGAGTTTGTCTGATGGATCATTTCATTTGCATAAAACATACACTTCTTTTTAGTTTCACATTTAAAATAAACAGCTTATTTTCATGTTTAACTAATTTCTTTAAAGTGCATTTTTTTTGCAGTTAAGGGACAGTCTATTCAAAAATAAACTTCCATGATTCAGATAGGGCATGCAATTTTAAACAACTTTCCAATTTACTTGTGTCATCTAATTTGCTTTGTTTTGTTGGTATTCTTTGTTGAAAGCTAAACCTAGGTAGACTCATATGCTAATTTCTAATCCCTTGAAGGCCACCTCTTATCTCAGTGCATTTTGACTTTTTTTTACAAATAGACAGCTCTAGTTCATATGTTCAATATAGATAACATTGTGCTCACTCCCGTGGAGATACCTAGGAGTCAGTACTGATTGGCTAACATGCAAGTCTGTCAATAGAACTGAAATAAGGGGACCTTCTGCAGAGGCTTAGATACAGGGTAATCACAGAGGTAAAAAGTATTGTTGGTTATGGAAAACTGTGGAGTAGGTAATAAAGGGATTTTCTATCTTTTTAAACAATAACAATTCTGGAGTAGACTGTCCCTTTAATATTCCTCATATGTCCTTACAACTTGTGCTGGGAAATAATGCCATATAATTATAAAATGTTATGTATCAATTGTGCTTTTACACACTATTCATAAACCAGCTAACTTTCAAATTTAAAGGTGCAAAAAATGATTATTAAAATTGAATTCTACAGCCCCAGTATACTATTACAGAGCTCCCTTACTGAGGCATTGTCATTGTTTGGATTCTCTAACCTCTGTTCTCATGCAGTTTTCTCTTCAGAGTAAATGTCCCAGTTTCAAATGCATACAGAGAAAGAAGCAGTCTACCAGGAACAAACAGCTCAGTAGCTTGTTCTATACAGAGCTACCACTAGGAGCAGCCTCTTTTAGCCAATTGTGCTTTTCACATAGAAGAACTTCCTTGAAGTATATCACTCTGATCCCATCTAGTAAGTTCATTCATCCTTAAAATACCAGGCAATTCTCCTCTGAACAAGGAGCATGGCAACCCCAGATGATAGTTTCTGCCTTCTTTGGGTGTCGTCAGTGAGGTGCAGCCATATTGCTCTAAGCACATTGGCAAGGAGTTCACTTCTGGTTTCCCCCATCACCCTTAGGGAGACCTCCCCAGGGTAATAATACAAATGCAAAAAGAAAGAGAAGCACACTCTACCAGGAACAAACAACAGCTCAGTAGTTACCAACTAGGAGCAGCTTCTTTTAGCCAGTTGTGCTTCTCACAGAGGATACTTTCTTAAATGTCCCAGTTTTTTTCCTATTTATATCAGTCTAATCCCACCTAGTAAGGTCAGTCCAGCCCTGAAATACCAGGCAATTCTCCTCTGAACAAGGAACATGACAACCCTAGATGATCGTTTCGGCCTTCTTTGGCCCTCGTCAGTGAGGTGCAGCCTAATTTCTCTAAGCACATTGGGCAAGGAATCCACGTCTGGTTTGCCCATCACCCTTAGGGATACTTCCCCAGGGCCATAATTCAAATGCATACAGAAAGAGAAGCAGTCTGCCAGAAACAAACAGCTCAGTAGCAAGTTCTATGGGGAGTTATCACCTAGGAGCAACCTATTTTAGCGCAATTGTGCTTTTCACAGGGAATACTTTCTTAAATGTCACAGTTTCTAGAGTGCCCCTCAAACAGTCTGCACGTCTCTGCACAAGGCCTGTCCAACTCCACCAATGACATGCCAAACACAGTTCAGTGTAGACCTGTGGTTTCACCTAGAAAGAACATGTGGCCCTGCCCACATGCCTCCCATTTCCATAAGCCCCCTGAGATATGTGAGACTAGGATATTGTAGTGCACTGTGCAGGTTGCGTTAAAGTTTTAACTTTCAAAATCTCGGATCCTACACAGGCAGATTGGTGCATACCCAGCATTCACTAGCAAGCTTGTGATTTAATCCAGAGGCTGAGGGCAGGAGCTTGCTTACCAACCCAATGGCTATGTATGCTCTCTAGACATATTTTACATCTGCTGATCTCAGTGTTGTAAACATTATGACCTACTGATCTAGTATTTAATTGTGAGGAAAAAAAATTAAAAAATGTATAATTATGTTTGAATTTAAATCTGGTAATTTTTTTATAATAATTATCAATTTCTAATTACCCAAACCCTGTACATGGTTACAAGTGCACTGATGCCATGAAACATTATAAAAATATAAGGGTCAATGTTTTTTTATGACAAAGGTAAGCATAAAAGGATATTGATGAAATAAAAAATAATTTTGTTGCTGTTGCTGTAGACAGATTGAAGTGATTTTGAAAATAATTTAAATTCCTTGTTTGTAAAACAAAGACAGTTAATTTAAATTTAAAAGAAAGGCTGCAAAATCAGGCATAATGCTGATGCTTAGTCACACCTGCAGGAAAAAAAAACGTGTTAATGTAGGAAAACTGTGAATATTTTGCATATGCTAGGAGCATAACTGGACTGCCTGGAAGTGACCTAGAAATGTTTTAAAATATATTACACTGGTTTAATACTTCTGCTCTGGGAATATCCCAAACTACAAAGGTTTTGGGGCAAAATATCATATTGACTTTTAAAGATAAGATAACACTGTCTGCACAATACATCCTCTTTTTACAAGAAGGAAATAGTAAACTTACATTAAAGGTTTATAAACAGGGTTGTGCTTATGGCCAGGAAACCTATACTTTAATATTGGACCAATTATAGAGCCCCACCTTTAAATAAACTAGTTAATGCCTTGCACAATCAAAACAATTATTAGCAGATCAAGCAGATGTTCAGGGGAATTTAGAACATAGGATCAAGACATTTGTTCACAAGTGGGAAGCCTTTTTATTATATATTCCAGAACAGTTGAAGAATAGAATACTGCAACCCAGGGGCATATTTTGGCCTAAGCAAACAAGGCAACTGCCTAGGGCAGCAGATTAGGAGAGGGAAACACTTTTTTGTGGCTATATTTGTAAGACGTTAACAGTTATTTTAGAAGTATTATACAGGTATATAATGAGAGATTTTGCCCAAAGAGCTTACATTCTAGAGGGTATAATAAGAGACTGCCCACAATTTTGTAAATATATTTGACACATAGTACAAAATTGACTATTCATCATAATGACGGAAACACTAATACATCCTGTAATCGTGTTTAAAGAGTAAAACATTTATATTCAAGGGGTCTCCTCCTGTCTTTTTGTTTTTTTTGTTTTCATCAACTGTTATGATGTGTTGTTTTTGCAATTTTTTGTTGTGATTCACTTATGTTTACAGAATTATGATATAAAGTATGGCATATATATACCTAAGGGGCTCTCCCTTCTCCCCCCCCCCCTTTTTTTCTTCTCTCTCTCTCTTTTTCTCTCCTGCCTGTCCCCGTTTTTCTCCCTCTCTGCCCATCCGCCCTCCTATTCCATGCCCTCTCAACTTGTTTTTTCTCTACCCACTCTTAAATAATACTTATGCCATCAACTTTTAAAATAGTTTCTTGGAATGTAGGGGGCATTACTTCCCCAATAAAAAGGAAATACATAATCAAACATCTTGACAAGTCCGGACCTGACATTGCCTTTTTGCAGGAGATTCATTTAAATATATCTGAAATTTCGAAGAGGTAAAATAAAGGCTTGCATGTGTCATAAAAAAAAAAGACTTAAACAACAAGAGACTCAGAAATCTAGTCAAGTTAAAAACGCGTACAGAGCATATTTGGGGGATTGTTCCAATTCTAGGTGGCTTAATTATTTAAATGCCAAGTCTGCACGCAATATCTTTATTAAACAGAAAACTTCTCTAGAGGTTCGCAGGCAAAAGGCTATCTATGGGGGCTTTGCGGGTAGATCCGCTAAATTTCTGGCTAGGATTACGAAATTAACTCATAGGAATAGTATACCTGCCATTAGGTCTGGTTCCGATAGATTCACTAATAACAGGGACATTAGTAGAGTTTATTTTAATTACTTCAGAGAGTTATATAAACATGAGGAATATGAAGTAGATAAAGAAAAAGCTTTTTGGGAGAAAATCAATGTCCCAAAAATCCCTATAGAAATTTTAGCAGAGATCAATAGCCCTATTTTAGAGTCTGAAATCTTAGTGACAATTAAGATAGCTAAGACAAATAAAGCAGCTGGCCTGGATTGCCTTCCCATTGAATTTTACAGGATTCTTCAGCCGCATATTTCTCCATCACTTGAGAAGCTGTTTAATTTCTATTTTATTGATAATAATAAATGTTCCCCTTATTTTGCTGCTGCCAATATATCCCTGATTCTTAAAAAAAACAAAGACTTGGAACTCCCTCATACAGGCCTATTTCAGTATTAAATACTGACTACAAATTATTAACATCTATAATAGCCAATAGATTAAAACCTCATTTAGGCCTGATTATTCACGAAAATCAATCAGGTTTTATGTCAGGTAGGAATCCAGCAAAAAATATGCAAAAGGTAATGATGTTGTTAGACTTTTTATGGAATAAATTTAAATGTTCCAAACATAAGGAGACCGTAGATTTAGTGCTTTTGACAGTTGACGCAGAAAAGGCGTTTGATCGTATTTCATGGAAATATCTTTTTTTTTCTTTAGAGCGGTTTGGCTTGACTGGATATCTGAGTAACTTTATTTGCTGAATATATTGTACCCCGGTTTCTGCCTTAATTATCAATGGTGAAATTTCACAGCGCCTAACTCTACAAAGGGGCACTAGACAAGGTTGCCCGCTTTCCCCTTTGCTATTTAATATATCATTGGAACCTCTGGCGATAGTGCTTCACCAGCAGCTAGAAGGTATTTAGGTAGGGGGACATAAATTTTTTTTTTAATAATGTACACAGATGTTCTACTAAGTAATATCAAGAGAAATCTCCCTCCCCTAATGGATATTTTTTTACTTTTTGGTCAAATTCGGGCTACAAAATTAACTTAACCAAATCCGAACTTCTTTTGCTGGATAAAAAGGAACATAACATTAAACTTCCATTTATTGAAACTTTACAGATTACCTATCTGGGTATTAAATTAAGTGCTAACCCAGAAAAATTGTATAATTTAAATTTCCCTAAATGTTTTGGCGATTGTAAAAAAAAAGATGGAAGAATGGGTAAATTTACCCATCTCCCTAACGTCTCGTACTATGTTAATTAAAACGATATTGTTTCTGAAATTATTGTATTTGATACAGAATATTCAGATTTCTATCCATAAAGCTGATATAATCAAATACAATAATTCCTGTTCCAAATTCCTTTGGCAAGGGATAAAGGCGCGTATTGCGATACAGTGTCTCATAAATGATAAAGTGGCTGCTAGATTAGCCTTACCCAATATACAATTTTATTTTAAGATCACAGTTGGTTAGCTGACGGAGTAAGAACAAGTTACCTCTGCTGCTTGGGAATCCTTCTTAGCCGCTCCCTTTAAATTAAATGCCATTCTACACTGTCAGTGCCCAATAACCTCTCTCCCCTCACTGGTATTCCCTTTATTGACCTTCAATAATATTATTACAGCTTGGCAAAAGCTTTGTGTTGAGGTGGAATGCTCGCCACATATCTCAAAATTTCTACCTATTATGGGTAATCCGGATTTTTCACCAGGCCTTACAGACAGTATCTTTAGACAATTGTCCTATAAAGGCCTGAAATACGTTATACAAACCCTAGATCCAGATTTATTCCACTTGACTTTTGCCGAGTTATCAAAGCAATTTGGACTATCTAAAAGAGACTTCTATGCTTATCTGCAGGTCAGACATTATTCCCTTGAATTAAAACAAAGATATGGTTTGGATTGGTCATTTCAAGATTTACAGATTAGGATTAATGCATATCAAATGGGTTTATATTCCATCTCTGCTTTTTATTATCTCTTCAATCAACGTCCTTCTGCAGAGCAATTAGAATATATTGTTTCTAAATGGAGTAAAATATTTGTTAATATAGATATTCCGTTAATATCGGGCAATTTTAAACTAATAGAGAAAGCCTGGGTTCTGACGGCCTAGAGAGAATCCCAGATTAAAATGAGTTTAATGGCATATTTAACCCCAGAGAGGTTGTCCAAGTGGTATAAGACTCATATTTGGTGCTCTAGATGCAGTGCACCCGCTGCAGATTTTTTGTATTGTTTTTAGGCCTGCCCGAAAATTAGGCAGTTCTGGGCTAAAGTGACATATTGGACTAGCTCTATTTTACAGCTAGATTTTTGTGTTCAACCGATGGAAATATTTTTTCTAGCCAAATTCCAAGGCACCCTTCAAAATCTCAAGTTAATTATAATTTTTCTAGCCCGGAATCTCATTTTGAAATTGTGGAAGGCACAAGTAGCTCCCAATCTGACAGAACTGAAAAATGCCCTGATGGTTCAATGTTTGGTAGAACAATGTAATTTACAGAATTCTAGTGATGCCCAATTAACCTTATTCTTCAAATGCTGGAAAGTATATATTTTGTCACTTCCAATTTCTGCCCAATTGACCCTAGTCAAATCCTTAATGAAAACCACTTATGTACAATTACAGATATACGCGGGCCATTTTCGAAGGGCATGGCTAGGTAATGTATGAACGTTGGAGGGAGTGTGGGCAGATGACGGAAGGGAGAGAGCGGGGGAGGCTGGTATGCCTGGATCTTATTTTTTTTTTCTTCCCCCTGCAAGTGTTTGTTGTTTTCTCTTTTTTTAAGGTAAATGATAAAAAGCAATAGTAGTGATAGCAGAGAATTATGATTTCTATTTGCATTTGTACTTTGTGAGTCCTGCGTGACCTTCTTATTTAAATCATGATCTCTTTTGTGATTTTGTGACATTTTTGATTGTTATGTGATAAATAAAAATAAAAAAATTAAAAAAAGAGACTGCCCATGAAGCTTAAAGTTTAGAGGTAACTCTGAACCTTTCTTTTATTCAGCTAGCTATTACCTTTAGTTCTGTTGGCTTTCAGCACTTAGTATTGTTTCAAGCAGGGATAGGCTAGGTGTCCGTACATGGACACTGGTGTCCGTGACTGGCCCTTGCAGTGTCCGCCACCCGTTTTGCAGAGGGGAGAGAGGAGTAGGACAGATGAATGCTGGTCCTCACTCCTCCTTGACCCAAGTGGTGCCACGATTAGTAGCGGGAAAGTGAGGGAAGACGCAAGCTGCCTGCAGTCAACTAACCGTGAGTTGTGACCTGTCCCAATTGCTTCATCTGTGCTGTAGTGTGGTGCTGGTGTGTCATGATCCAGCCTAGAATTGAACCTTGGACCTGTTTCTATGTCTGCTGCTGTTCTTTGCCAGCCTCTTGTCTTACCTATTTGCCAACAGATGACTTGATCACAGGCTAAGAATATTGGGTTTTTATGTTTGCTGCAACTTTGGCTCTCTGGCTCCACCTGCTTACCAGCTGAAACAAATCATATAATCAGCAGCCTGCTATATTTGGGAGGTTTGCTTGCAGTTCTGGGCCTTGACATTGAGTGTTATACTCTGACAGACCCTCTGGTCCTGTTTCCTGAGGAAATACAGATTTGTTGGATTTCCTGGTGCCTGATTTCTGCTTCATTTTGTGACTCTTCTGGATATTCTGGATATTCCCTTGGCACTGTGTTTCATTTTTGGACTGATTTCCTGGCAATTGATCTTGGCTAATTCTCTATTTCCTAAAGACTGACTCAGGTACTTTTGCTTGCTTGTTACCTAATACTAGAGAGTTCCAGTCTACAGCATATGCAAGTATCCTGTCTGTTATTACAAAGATCTGCATTCCTGCCTGTTATTACAGAGTTCCAGTCTACAGCATATGCAAGTATCCTGCCTGATATTACAAAGATCTGCATTCCTGCCTGTTACTACAGAGTTCCAGTCTACACCATATGGTTCCAGTCTACAGCCTATAGTTCCAGTTTACAGCATATGCAAGTATCCTGCCTGTTATTACAAAGATCTGCATTCCTGCCTGTTATTAAATAGTTCCAGTCTACAGCATATGCAAGTATCCTGCCTGTTATTACAAAGATCTGCATTCCTGCCTGTTATTACAGAGTTCCAGTCTACAGCATATGCAAGATTCCTGCCTGTTATTACAAAGACCTGTATTCCTGCCTGATACTACAGCCTATAGACTTTGCCTTATCTAGTTTGCATATCTCTGCATTGCTAATTATCCTATCAATAAAACCATCACCTTTATTTCCTAAAACCTTGTACTTATTTAATTATGCCTAAAAGGAAAGACTCACGCAGACAAAACACAACTTTAACCCCAGAACCTGACACCTCTGCACAACAGCTCCCATTTCTTGAACCTGCTCCCTTGCAGAGTATGACATGGTGTCTGTGTGTAGAAGACCGTTGCCTTCTCTGACAAACCTTACGTAACCAAGTAAATAACCAACCATGATGATCATGCAATTAGCATCAAGGTGGGTGGCTTCGGTCAGGAGTTGCAGACTCTCAATATAACACACAAAATAAATAAAAGGTAATACCACAAGCAGTCTTTATATAAATGTTATTTTAAACTTGTTTGATTAGATGACTAATTTGTACTTGTGGAACTAGACCAGGGGCATCCAACGTGCAGCCCATTTGACAGCAAAGTATCGTTCTCCTGACCTATAGAAACATAGAATATGTTGGCAGATAGGAACCATTCGGCCTATATAGTCTGCCCAATTTTCTGAATACTTTCATTAGTTCCTGGCGTTATCTTATATCTAGCATAACCTTATGCCTATCCCATGCATGTTTAAACTACTTCACTGTCTCTACAACTTCTGCTGGATGGCTATTCCACCATGTATCTACTACTCTCTCTGTAAAGAGGTTTTTTTTTATGTTTTTAATTTGAAATGTACCTTGGTATCCTTCACTAACGTCTGTACTTTGGAAAATGTCCGCCACATCCTTGGTCCCCACCTATCCCTGGTTTCAAGAAATATGTGTTTTTGGGGTTTATGTATATTGCAACAATATATATATGTGTGTATGTATGTCTCTGTGTGTGTAAAAGTATATATATATGTGTGTATGCACACGCGTGTGTGTGTATGTGTAAAACTCTGTGTGTGTATATCTTTGTTACTGTGTATGTGTAAACATTTATTTTGGAAATGCCATAAAAAATTCACATTACTCCCTTACCAAAAAATATTATGGACAAAAAGGGCCTAAAACCTTGCACAATGCTGTTACCATTTAGACACTCTACATTTATGCTGAACAAACATTTGCATGGCAGATGATGTCCACCAGCTTCTTTATGAAGTATAAGTGTTATGTAGGTCCCCTCTTGTCAGATGGAGGGTTGGTACTCTGCAGGTGTCTGTGATGATTCTTCCTTCAGGTAACATAGGCCTGTTTTTCTTCTTTCTCTAGCACATTTTGTTTATTTTATGTGATTTAGAGGAGTAATACCCTTTCATGTTTGTTATTGTTGGGTCGATTTGAAACCCAAGTCATTAAATCTATCTGTTATTACAATGTAAAATGCATGTCTCTTTCTCTTTTGTTTTTTTTCGTCATCTGTGATGGTACGTAAGTCGTTCAGAGTTAAATTTTAGTGATGAAGGTGACAAGGGTCACAGTAGCAGGTTGCAGCAGTGATTAACATCAATCGATTTTATAAATAAAGTTGTTAAAATAAATGAATGGTTACTAACGTAAATACATTTTGGAAATATGTTCTAGCTCATATTGAAACATTACATTTTTCCTCAACTGTCATAATTATGTTGAATAGACATTTCGGGGGGTAGTTATCAACGTGTCAACTTTCCTGCCTTCACCGGCCCAATACGCCCGCCTAAGCTCGCCTCACATCGCCGCCGCGGACCTGAAAAAATTTGCCTAAGTTATCAAGTAAAGTTGTCAAAAAGCCGCGGGGCGATGAGCAGCGGACTGTGAGAGTTATCACTCATCCGATCTCGCTGCTCTTCGGCTGTTTGACAGCTTTCTTGCTAGCCTGTCACTAAGCACTTAATCTAAACTACACTGTTCTACCCCCTATACCGACGCCCCCGGAGCCCCCCGCAACTAAATAAAGTTACTAACCCCTAAACCGCCGCTCCTAGACCCAGCCGCAAGTCTTATAAATGTATTAACCCCTAAACCGCCGCTCCTAGACCCCGCCGCAAGTCTTATAAATGTATTAACCCCTAAACCGCCGCTCCCGGACACCGCTGCCACCTACATTATACCTAGTAACCCCTATCCTGCCCCCCCTATACCGTCGCCCTCTATAATAAACTTATTAACCCCTATCCTGCTGATCCCGCACCTCGCCGCAAATAAATAAATAGTTTAACCCCTAAACCGCCGCTACCTGAACCCGCCGCAACCTATATTAAATTTATTAACCCCTATCCTGCCCCCCCTACACCGTCGCCACCTATAATAAATGTATTAACCCCTATCCTGCCCCCCAGTACACCGCCGCCACTGTAATAAAATTATTAACCCCTAAACCTAAGTCTAACACTAACCCTAACACCCCCTAACTTAAATATTAATTAAATAAATCTAAATAATATTTCTATTATGAACTAAATTAATCCTATTTAAAACTAAATACCTATAAAACAAACCCTAATATAGCTACAATATAAATAATAATTATATTGTAGCTATCTTAGGATTTATTTTTATTTTACAGGCACCTTTCAATTTATTTTAACTAGGTACAATAGCTATTAAATAGTTATTAACTATTTAATAGCTTACCTAGCTAAAATAAAGAGAAATGTACCTGTAAACTAAAAACTAACCTAAGTTACAATTACACCTAACACTACACTATCATTAAATAAATTATTCCTATTTAAAACTAAATACTTACCTGTAAAATAAACCCTAAGATAGCTACAATATAATTAATAATTACATTGTAGCTATCTTAGGATTTATATTTATTTTACAGGTAACTTTGTATTTATTTTAGCTAGTAAGAATAGTTATTAAATAGTTATTAACTATTTAATAACTACCTAGCTAAAAGAAATACAAAATTACCTGTAAAATAAATCCTAACCTAAGTTACAATTAAACCTAACACTACACTATCATTAAATAAATTAAATAATATACCTACAAATAACTACAATTAAATACAATTACATAAACTAACTAAAGTACAAAAAATAAAAAAAGCTAAGTTACAAAAATTAAAAAAAATAAGTTACAAACATTTAAAAAAATATTACAACAATTTTAAGCTACTTACACCTAATCTAAGCCCCCTAATAAAATAACAAACCTCCCCAAAATAAAAAAATGCCCTACCCTATTCTACATTAAAAAAGTTCAAAGCTCTTTTACCTTACCAGCCCTTAAAAGGGCCTTTTGTGGGGGCATGCCCCAAAGAGTTCAGCTCTTTTGCCTGTAAAAGAAAAATACAACCCCCCCAACATTAAAACCCACCACCCACATACCCCTAATCTAACCCAAACCCCCCTTAAAATAACCTAACACTAATTCACTGAAGATCATCCTACCTTTAGTCGTCTTCACTCAGCCGAGCCACCGATGGAACTGAAGAGGACATCCGGACCAGCAGAAGTGATCATCCAAGGGGCGCTGAAGAAATCTTCCATCCGATGAAGTGATCCTCCAAGCGGCGCTGAAGAAATCTTCTATCCGGGCGATGTCATCTTCCAAGAGACGCTGAAGAAGTCTTCTATCCGGGCGAGGTCATCTTCGAAGCCGGGTCTTGAATCTTCATCCTGCCGACGCGGAACATCCTTCTTTCCCGACGGACTACCGACGAATGAAGGCTCCTTTAAGGGACGTCATCCAAGATGGCGTCCCTTTAATTCCGATTGGCTGATAGGATTCTATCAGCCAATCAGAATTAAGGTAGGAAAATTCTGATTGGCTGATGGAATCAGCCAATCAGATTCAAGTTCAATCCGATTGGCTGATCCAGTCAGCCAATCAGATTGAGTTTGCATTCTATTGGCTGTTCCGATCATGTAGGTGGCGGTGGGCTCCGGGAGCGGCGGTTTAGGGGTTAATAGGTATAGAGTAGCTTGCGGTGGGCTCCGGGAGCGGCGGTTTAGGGGTTAATCATTTTATTTAGTTGCGGCGGTGTAGGGGGGGACAGATTAGAAGTGTTTAGATTTGGGGTACATGTTAGGGTGTTAGGTGTAGACAGCTCCCGTAGGAATGAATGGGATGTCTGGCAGCAGCGAACTTGTACTTTCGCTATGGTCAGACTCCCATTGATTCCTATGGGATCCGCCGCCTCCAGGGTGGCGGTTTGAAAACCAGGTACGCTGGGCCGTAAAAGTGCCGAGCGTACCTGCTAGTTTTTTGATAACTAGCAAAAGTAGTCAGATTGTGCCGCACTTGTGTGCGGAACATCTGGAGTGACGTAAGAATCGATCTGTGTCAGACTGAGTCCGGCGGATCGAAGTTTACGTCACAAAATTCTACTTTTGCCGGTCTCTAGCCTTTGATAACTAAGGCGAATCAGCCTCGCCACAAATACGCTGCGGAATTCCAGCGTATTTGAGGTTGACGGCTTGATAACTACCCCCCTTCAAGTAAAAGTATTTAATCAATATACTGTGGCCTAGATTTAGAGTTTGGCGGTAGCCGTGAAAACCAGCGTTAGAGGCTCCTAACGCTGGTTTTAGGCTACCGCCAATATTTGGAGTCATTCAAAAAAGGGTCTAACGCTCACTTTTCAGCCGCGACTTTTCCATACTGCAGATCCCCTTACGTCAATTGCGTATCCTATCTTTTCAATGGGATCTTTCTAACTCCGGTATTTAGAGTCGTGTCTGAAGTGAGCGTTAGAATTCTAACGACACAACTCCAGCCGCAGAAAAAAGTCAGTAGTTAAGAGCTTTCTGGGCTAACGCCGGTTCATAAAGCTCTTAACTACTGTACTCTAAAGTACACTAACACCCATAAACTACCTATGTACCCCTAAACCAAGGCCCCCCACATCGCCGACACTCGATTCAATTTTTTTAACCCCTAATCTGCTGACCGCCACCTACGTTATACTTATGTACCCCTAATCTGCTGCCCCCTATATTATATATATTAACCCCTAACCTGCCCCCCACAACGTCGCAGCCAACTACCTACAATAATTAACCCCTAATCTGCCGACCGCAAAGAGCCGCCACCTACATTATAGCTATGTACCCCTAATCTGCTGCCCCTAACACCGCCGACCCCTATATTATATTTATTAACCCCTGATCTGCCCCCCTCAACGTCGCCTCGACCTGCCTACACTTATTAACCCCTAATCTGCCGAGCGGACCGCACCGCTACTATAATAAAGTTATTAAACCCTAATCCGCCTCACTAACCCTATAATAAATAGTATTAACCCCTAATCTGCCCTCCCTAACATCGCCAACACCTAACTTCAATTATTAACCCCTAATCTGCCGACCGAATCTCGCCGCTATTGTAATAAATGGATTAACCCCTAAAGCTAAGTCTAACCCTAACACTAACACCCCCCTAAATTAAATATAATTTTAATCTAACGAAATTAATTAACTCTTATTAAATAAATTATTCCTATTTAAAGCTAAATACTTACCTGTAAAATAAATCCTAATATAGCTACAATATAAATTATATTTATATTATAGCTATTTTAGGATTAATATTTATTTTACAGGTAACTCTGTATTTATTTTAACCAGGTACAATAGCTATTAAATAGTTAAGAACTATTTAATAGCTAAAATAGTTAAAATAATTACAAAATTACCTGTAAAATAAATCCTAACCTAAGTTACAATTAAACCTAACACTACACTATCAATAAATTAATTAAATAAAATACCTATAATTATCTACAATTAAACCTAACACTACACTATCAATAAATAAATTAAATACAATTCCTACAAATAAATACAATGAAATAAACTAACTAAAGTACAAAAAATAAAAAAAATATTTACAAACATTAGAAATATATTACAACAATTTTAAACTAATTACACCTACTCTAAGCCCCCTAATAAAATAACAAAGCCCCCCAAAATAAAAAAAATGCCCTACCCTATTCTAAATTACTAAAGTTCAAAGCTCTTTTACCTTACCAGCCCTGAACAGGGCCCTTTGCGGGGCATGCCCCAAGAAGTTCAGCTCTTTTGCCTGTAAAAAAAAACATACAATACCCCCCCCAACATTACAACCCACCACCCACATACCCCTAATCTAACCCAAACCGATCAGCCAATAGAATGCGATCTCAATCTGATTGGCTGATTGGATCAGCCTATCGGATTGAACTTGATTCTGATTGGCTGATTCCATCAGCCAATCAGAATATTCCTACCTTAATTCCGATTGGCTGATAGAATCCTATCAGCCAATCGGAATTCGAGGGACGCCATCTTGGATGACGTCATTTAAAGGAACCGTCATTCGTCGTTCAGTCGTCGGCCAGGATGGATGTTCCGCGTCGGAGGTCTTCAGGATGCTGCCGCTCCGCTCCGGATGGATGACGATAGAAGATGCCTCTTAGATGAAGACTTCAATCGGATGGAAGACCTCTTCTGCCCCGCTTGGATGAAGACTTCTACCTGATGGAGGACCTCTTCTTGCTCCGCTTGGATGAAGAATTTGGCTCAGCTGGGTGAAGACGACTCAAGGTAGGGAGATCTTCAGGGGCTTAGTGTTAGGTTTATTTAAGGGGGGTTTGGGTTAGATTAGGGGTATGTGGGTGGTGGGTTGTAATGTTGGGGGGGGTATTGTATGTTTTTTTTTACAGGCAAAAGAGCTGAACTTCTTGGGGCATGCCCCGCAAAGGGCCCTGTTCAGGGCTGGTAAGGTAAAAGAGCGTTGAACTTTAGTAATTTAGAATAGGGTAGGGCATTTTTTTATTTTGGGGGTCTTTGTTATTTTATTAGGGGACTTAGAGTAGGTGTAATTAGTTTAAAATTGTTGTAATATATTTCTAATGTTTGTAAATATTTTTTTATTTTTTGTAACTTAGTTCTTTTTTATTTTTTGTACTTTAGTTAGTTTATTTCATTGTATTTATTTGTAGGAATTGTATTTAATTTATTTATTGATAGTGTAGTGTTAGGTTTAATTGTAGATAATTATAGGTATTTTATTTAATTTATTTATTGATAGTGTAGTGTTAGGTTTAATTGTAACTTAGGTTAGGATTTATTTTACAGGTAAATTTGTAATTATTTTAACTATTTTAGCTATTAAATAGTTCTTAACTATTTAATAGCTATTGTACCTGGTTAAAATAAATACAAAGTTACCTGTAAAATAAATATTAATCCTAAAATAGCTATAATATCATTATAATTTATATTGTAGCTATATTAGGATTTATTTTACAGGTAAGTATTTAGCTTTAAATAGGAATAATTTATTTAATAAGAGTTAATTAATTTCGTTAGATTACAATTATATTTAAGTTAGGGGGTGTTAGTGTTAGGGTTAGACTTAGCTTTAGGGGTTAATACATTTATTAGAATAGCGGTGAGCTCAAGTCGGCAGATTAGGGGTTAATAATTGAAGTTAGGTGTCGGCGATGTTAGGGAGGGCAGATTAGGGGTTAATACTATTTATTATAGGGTTAGTGAGGCGGATTAGGGGTTAATAACTTTATAATAATAGCGGTGCGGTCCGCTCGGCAGATTAGGGGTTAATAAGTGTAGGCAGGTGGAGGCGACGTTGTGGGGGGCAGATTAGGGGTTAATAAATATAATATAGGGGTCGGCGGTGTTAGGGGCAGCAGATTAGGGGTACATAGGGATAATGTAAGTAGCGGCGGATTACGGAGCGGCAGATTAGGGGTTAAAAATAATATACAGGGGTCAGCGATAGCGGGGGCGGCAGATTAGGGGTTAATAAGTATAAGGTTAGGGGTGTTTAGACTCGGGGTACATGTTAGGGTGTTAGGTGCAGACGTAGGAAGTGTTTCCCCATAGCAAACAATGGGGCTGCGTTAGGAGCTGAACGCGGCTTTTTTGCAGGTGTTAGGTTTTTTTTCAGCTCAAGCAGCCCCATTGTTTCCTATGGGGGAATCGTGCACGAGCACGTTTTTGAGGCTGGCCGCGTCCGTAAGCAACTCTGGTATCGAGAGTTGAAGTTGCGTTAAATATGCTCTACGCTCCTTTTTTGGAGCCTAACGCAGCCATTCTGTGGACTCTCAATACCAGAGTTATTTTAAAGGTGCGGCCAGAAAAAAACCAGCGTTAGATTTGCGGGTCGTTACCGTCAAAACTCTAAATCTAGCCGTACATGTCTTAAACTAATATATCAATTGGAAGTGCCTCCCTCTTTGTCTCAACCAAAAAAATTAGCTCACTTAGGCCCATTACAAGTGGAGCGATAAATTATTATCGCTTATGAGCACTAACTGTGCTCAAGGTAAACAAATTAGAGTTCCCAGGTTAGCGCTGGTATTACAAGTTAAAAGTAAAAAGTTAGTGTGTGAGCGAAAGACTCTGTCACTCTAACTTAAGGACTTGGAATATTACAACAGTGTTAAAGGGACAGTCTAGGCCAAAATAAACTTTCATGATTCAGATAGAGCATGTAATTTTAAACAATTTTCCAATTTACTTTTATCACCAATTTTGCTTTGTTCTCTTGGTATTCTTAGTTGAAAGCTTAACCTAGGAGGTTCATATGCTAATTTCTTAGACCTTGAAGCCCACCTCTTTCAGATTGCATTTTAACAGTTTTTCACTACTAGAGGGTGTTAGTTCACGTATTTCATATAGATAACACTGTGCTCGTGCACGAGAAGTTATCTGGGAGCAGGCACTGATTGGCTAGACTGCAAATCTGTCAAAAGAACTGAAAAAAGGGGCAGTTTGCAGAGGCTTAGATATAAGATAATCACAGAGGGTAAAAGTATATTATTATAACTGTGTTATTTATGCAAAACTGGGAAATGGGTAAAAAAGGGATTATCTATCTTTTAAAACAATAAAAATTCTGGGGTTGACTGTCCCTTTAACTCTCTCTCCCCATAGACCTCTATGGGACACGCTAAAGAACGTCTTTTCTATTTATCGATTGGAAGCTAAATTGAAACTGCGCTAGATCAACTGAGCTTAAGCCAAAGATGTGTTAGGAATACGTCAAATTCCTATGTTCTTCACGCCGAAGAAATTATTATTTTTATTGTTTTATATATATATATATATATATATATATATATATATATATATATAACGAAAAATAGAAAGCACTCACTGGACTGCAGACAGCAATGTGAATCAAATAGAATTTATTGTGACGTTTCGGGACCAACAACGTCCCTTCTTCTGACGTTGTTGGTCCCGAAACGTCACAATAAATTCTATTTGATTCACATTGCTGTCTGCAGTCCAGTGAGTGCTTTCTATTTTTCGTTTTCTACATACCTGGCTACAGCACCCTGGCAAGTTGTAGTGTGTTGGTGAGAGTGCATATACTACAATACATCTTTACATATATATATATATATATATATATATATATATATATATAAATTGTAAAGGGCTAGCACTCACGATTTCTGCAAACATCTACCCAGGGGGCTTCCACAAAATGAATACAAGCTGCAAAGAATGGATGCACTCACTGGAATTTTGATCATTACCCTTTTATTTGTAATGTTTCGGGGTATTACCCTTTTCGTCAGACATCAAAAAATAACAACAGCCGCCTACCACCACCGTAACCTTTAAACTACCTCAACTGCTACAGAACCGAGCCGCGACCAGGAGCACCACTCCCACCGGCTGACATCAGCAGGCGGTGACCCAACATCTGAACTCCCCGCCTCCCTGCTTAAAACATAACATGAGAACCACTTAATAGCAATAAATAACCTCAACTAACAGGTAAATCATTATATAGAGAAAGAAGTCAAGCCTTGAACCTATTGATCAATAGTGCTGCATCTACCTCTGTACCAGCTGTCAGCAGGGTTGTCATAGAAACCTAACAACACATACAGCCCACGTGATCATAGGATCAAAAAGTGGGTATGGCTACTATTGACCAATTTCATCGCAACACTAGACTGCATACCAGACAATCAGAAAAAAACAAATAGAAAAAACAAATCTGAATAAAGTTGAAAAAAGCAAAGCAAATAGCAGCTAAGAGCGAACACAAAAGAACCCAGATAGGGCCTACTAAGGGAGTCACAGCTGCACAAAGGGAGCCCGTCAAGGTCCTACCCCCTAAGTCAGTCCCACGAAGCTCACATCACACCTGCTCAGAAAAGGTTAATTAAGAAAAAAAACAAAATACTGAGTAAAGGAAATAACGCTCATAAGGAGCATAAAGAGCCTAGAAAGATATGTCCCTTCCTACTCTGACAACTAAAAAGAAATAGGATAAGCTTACCATCTAACATTCTATCACCTCAAAATCTTGGTTAAAGAATATTATAGAGAGCTAATATGGGAATATCACCCATATAGAGTAGTTCAGAGAGCCATTTAAACATATAAGAAGGGCATATAAAGAGAGAAACCCTCTATAGAAATAAATGCCAGTCTAAATGGAAATTGAGTCTATTAGGGGCCATCGTCCCCAAACTGTAACTCCATCTTGCTTCCATTGGGAGCAATATCTTCCCCCTATCACCCCCACGGGGTAGGGTAGGGACGTGGTCTGTGATAGTGTATTTCAGGTCAATCACAGTATGACCTTTAAGGACAAAGTGACTGGCGACCGGTTGGTCTGATGTCCCCTTCTGTATTGCCAACCTCATGGCCGACATGTGATTGGCCATCCTGGTCCTCAAGTCATTTGTAGTTTTTCCCACACCGCGTGGTGGTTTTTTAATTTTTTTTATGGTTCATACCCGACTGCTGATGGGACATGGGGAACACACACATTCAGTCTTAATACTGTCACAGTCGAAAGTACATGCCGGTGTCATGTGACATGCCAAGCTATTGCCATGTGCTGTTTTAGATGTGCACTGTACAGCACTGAATGCAAAGCCCTAACTCGGCATCCAGCCATTCCCACTGCATCAGAAAAGGTCCTACTGGGGTTACCACTGTTACCAGGTAACTGCTCTGGTTGTGGGGATTGTTTCTGGGTAGGGCTGACTGTAGGCGCATGCAGCAGAAAGCTGGAGCGGCAGGCACGTGAGGATTTGAGTATCTGTGCAACTGCACACAGTGCTCTCTTCAGTCTTGAGGCTGTGTGAATCATCTCACACTGTATCCATGCAGCCTTGGACAGACAGCATCCAGTCTGCTGGTCCCCTTAGCCCTGCTCTTTCTGCTGTGGCCCTAAGATCAACTAACTGAAGTTTGTTAGGGGAACAGTGCTTTGTAGAAAGGTGTCAGTGGGAAGAATAAGTTTGTGCACACACGCCCCTCCCCATGCAGCATTGTCTAGTGCAGGATGAGAGGGAACTTGTTCCTAGCAAATAAGTGACATGTGCTGCTGTGGCTGATGTATAGTGTCATGCTGATACTTCACACATTAATGTAAGGTTTATTTTTATAGTTTTTATTTTCTCTCTGTCTCAGATTTTACAGATTCCCAAGTCAGTAAACTTATATTTGTCTGCACCTCCATGCATCCTCCTTAGTCTTTAATTGCTTTGCTCCTGTTGGCTGCCCTAAATCTCTTTAACCAGCTAACCTCACACCAGAATCACATTCAAAAGAATATTAAATGAATCCACAGTGGAGGAATTTACCAGTGGAATTTATATATTTATTTACTTATTAGTACTGCTTAGGTCCAGTTTCACATATTGCAATTTATTTATTTATTTATTTAAATTATTAGCCCAGCAGTGGATGATCCACCGCTGGGCTAATAATTAAAAAATAATAAAAAAATTGATTTAGTTGTTTTTTGGGATGTTGGGGTGGAGAGCGAAATTGCATGGGGTAGGGGGGGGCCAAGAAATTTTTTGCCCAGGGTCCAGTCAATATTAAAGACGGCCCTGTGTAAGGCACTGCAGGTTGTGCAACATAGGCACCTAAAGCAGTCCGGTCTGGTAGTGTCCAGCCAGGTCTTCTTCTGATAACTGGATCTTAGGTGTGTTTTGACCAACATATCTCTCAAGGACGTTGCTCTCCGGTATCCAATACATGGTGGCACCATCTGTCTGAATGGAAGAGTAAGGTCACTTTTCAGAATATCCCAGTGTTTGTCAAGGGAATTCCATGAACGTGGTTACAAAGGTAAGTTGTTCTTGAGGTGTCTTTGTCTTTGGGATGTTTAATTCTTGTATCTGCTTGTCCAGTACCTTTGGTGGATATCCTCTCTGCTGAAATATCCTATACATATTCCCAATTTTGATTAGTGCTTTATCCTCATCTTAATTGATGTGGTACACTCTTTTAAATTGAGATTTGGGTAATGACCTTTTCAGTGATGGTGGATGCCCACTGGTAAAGGAACGAAGGGAATTCTGGTCAGTTGCCTTTCTGAACAGTGTAGATTTCAGACGGCCATCTTCCTTGTAGAGGCAGAGATCCAAGAAGTGAATACTCATGTTGTTGACCTCCATCTTATAATTCAATGCTGGATTGGGATCATTCAATCTCATAAACCATTCCTCCAGAGCCTCTATACTGCCATTCCAGACTAATACCAAGTCGTCGATATAGCGTTTGAAAAATTTGACCCGCTGGTCATCAAGCAGGCCAATGTCACTGGTTTCAAATTCAGCCATGTAGAGGTTGGCGTAAGATGGGGCCATTTTGGACCCCATCCCGTCCCTGTTTTCTGCAGGTAGAACTGGTGCTCTAACCTGAAATAGTTCACTGTTAAGCAAAATTTAAGCAGGTGAATCAAAATCTCAGGTGGGGGTCCCACATAAGGATATCTACAGTATATAACTGTCTCCTGATGGCTTGCTATGGGGGATCACAGTATATAGGCTTGTCATGTCCAACGTGAAAATTAAATCATCATCCTCCAATCGAGTTTGTCCCTCTATCATGTTGAGTAGTGATGGAGAGTCTAGAGAAACGATTCCATATTTTTAGCCAGTGGTTGTAATATGACATCAAGATAGGTGGCAATAGGCTGTAGAAGTCACGGTGGTGGTAAGTAAGCAGTTGTTGTTATTTTTGTATGTCTGACAAAGGGGGTAACACTCTGAAATGTTGCAAATAAAAGTGTAACAATCAAAATCCCAGTGAGTGCATCCGTTCTTTGCAGTATATATATATATATACACACATATATATATACATATATATATACAGGTAGCCCTCAGTTTACGCCGGGGTTAGGTTCCAGAAGGAATGGTTGTAAATTGAAACCGTTGTAAATTGAAACCCAGTTTATAATGTAAGTCAACGGGAAGTGAGGGAGTTAGGTTCCAGGCCCCTCTCAACATTGTCATAAGTAACACCTAATACATTATTTTTAAAGCTTTGAAATGAAGACTTTAAATGCTAAACAGCATTATAAACCTAATAAAATAATCACACAACACAGAATATATAATTAAACTAAGTTAAATGAACAAAAACATTTGCTAAACAGCATTATAAACCTAATAAAATAATCACACAACACAGACTTCACTTACATTTTTCTCCAAACAGTTCTTTCTATGCATTCCAATCTGGACTGATTTATAGACAGGAAGATCTTGTTCCTTTGAAATCTGCTTGATAGCTCAGGTCTGGTTACACTAATTAATTTCAGCTTGCTTGGCTTTGCTGCAACACAAGCGGACAGCTCCACCTACTGGCTATTTTAATAAATGCAATGCTTTTCAATAGCAGTCACATGACTGGGAAAAAAGGTTGTTATTCTGAAACGGTGTAAATTGAACCGTTGTAAAACGAGGGCCACCTTGTATATATAAATATAAACTCACCGGCCACTAGGCCATTAGGTACACCTTGCTAGTACCGGATTGGACCCCCTTTTGCCTTCAGAATTGCCTTAATTCTTTATTCAACAAGATGTTGGTAACATTCCTCAGACATTTTGCTCCATATTGACATGATAGCATCACACAGTTGCTGCAGATTTGTCAACTGCACATCTATCTCATATGAATTTCTTTGGACTGGAATGTGCACCACAATCTGCAAACACTGATGATGAAAACATGATCAGGGTGGAGCTATTTTATTAGTACACACAAACAGTTAATATTTTTTTTTCCCCAAAGTGAAACCTGCACCAATTACTTGTCTGCCAGTAGTTTATCAGCAGGAAATCAAAATCTAAACTTTTTTCAGTACTTTAATGTCTGCTAAAGACATAAAATTCACCAGGATCAGACAGTTTTATATTCAGATACTGTAGCCTCTGGACAAAACAAAGTACATTTATGTTAAATGCATGTTTAATATTGTGCAGTTATTAAATGCTCTGTATTATTAATAATTTATACCAAAGACAAGATATACAATTCTGAAAAATACAGCTGCAAACAACACTGTCAAGCTGTAAAGGGCACTTCTGCTGCTGTTTTTTTTTTTCATTTCTCTATTGATAGTACATTCTTAGCCTTTGGCTGTCTTGCAAAAATAAAATTTGATCTGAGAACATGTGATCCAAAATGATTAGCTGTCCCTAGTTAACAAAACTGTGCCAGGAGAGGAAGTCGTAATTAGAACAGCAGAACTGATGTAACTATTCAGAAGGCAAGGAGATGAAATTATCTTACAAATAACACATGGATGTAGCGAACACAAGAGATTTCAACTACGAGTGTAAATTGACTCGCTACTTAACAAAACAAAAACCTGTAGCAAACCCATTTATACCAACATCGTCTAATCTAGTCCCATGTCAGTAAAATAATAATGGGTGACAATCCTAAATGCAATGTTTTTTAAATATATATACAATATATATATATATATATATATATATATATACACAGTACACCAGCTGCAGCTGTATAAAATATATAAACAGTATGTATATATATATATATATATATATATATATATGTGTGTGTGTGTTCATGTGTATATAGATAAATAAATATATATATATACATATATCTATCTATATATATATATACACACAGAGAAAAGCACACTCACAGGAACGAACAACTGGCTCAATACGATTGTTAGCCTTTTCTATGGAGGTTTACCACCTGGGTGCAGCTTCTTTTAGCCCAGTAATGCTTTTCACAGAGAAGAACTTTCCTGTAGTATATCAGTCTGATCCCGCCTATTAAGTTCAGTCCAGTGCCGAAATACCAGGCAATTCCTCTCTGAACAAGGAACATAGCTACCCCAGACAATCGTTTCGTCCTTCATTGGGCCTTGTCAGTGAGGTGTAGCCATATTCCTCTAAGCACACTGAGCAAGGAGTCCACGTCTGGTTTCCCCTTTTTCCCATAGGGAGACTAAATACACACAGAGAGAAGCACACTCACAGGAACGAACAACTGGCTCAATACGATTGTTAGCCTGTTCTATGGCGGTTTACCACCTGGGTGCAGCTTCTTTTAGCCCAGTAATGCTTTTCACAGAGAAGAACTTTCCTGTACTATATCAGTCTGATCCCGCCTATTACGGTCAGTCCAGCGCCTAGTCTCCCTATATATATATATATATATCATATCTAATTATATTAGATATATGCATATCTAATTTGCATATCTTACCCACAATTCTCTTGTGCATTGGAAACATTGTATATTAAGAATTTCTGGGGAAAAGCAAGCGGGGATACTTGCCTAGATGTACTAGTTTCCTATGCAAATATTTACATTGATTTAATTTTGAGACATGGAGGATTTTAATTTCAGTTTTTTATCTCCCCCCATAATTTTAATGAATTTTGGTTTAACCATGAAAATAGCTTTTCCAATGCAGCAACCAGAAATCTATCTCCTACTGATGAGTTCCAAAAAGAACGAAACAGGCTTGTCTAGTGAGTGATTTATGGTTTGCTGTCATAATCGTGTTTAAAAGGATCGCTGTGTCAAAACAGTATTTTTGAAGCAAAAAAAATGAGAATTTGCATATCTTACCCACAATTCTCTTGTTCATTGGAAACATTGTATATTAATAATTTCTGGGGGAAAGCAAGCAGGGATACTTGCCTAGATGTACTAGTTTCCTATGCAAATATTTACATTGATTTAATTTTGAGACATGGAGGATTTTAATTTCAGTTTTTTATCTTCCCCCATAATTTTAATGAATTTTGGTTTAACCATGAAAATAGCTTTTCCAATGCAGCAACCAGAAATCTATCTCCTACTGATGAGTTCCAAAAAAGAACGAAACAGGCTTGTCTAGTGAGTGATTTTTGGTTTGCTGTCATAATCCTGTTTAAAAGGATCGCTGTGTCAAAACAGTATTTTTGAAGCAAAAAAACTGAGAATTTGCATATCTAATTTGCATATCTTACCCACAATTCTCTTGTGCATTGGAAACATTGTATATTAGGAATTTCTGGGGAAAAGCAAGCGGAGATACTTGCCTAGATGTACTAGTTTCCTATGCAAATATTTACATTGATTTAATTTTGAGACGTGGAGGATTTTAATTTCAGTTTTGTATCTCCCCCCATAATTTTAATGAATTATATATATATATATATATATATATATATATATATATATATATACATACATATATACACATACACCAGCTTGCGGCCTGCAGCATATAATATTATTCTTAAACAACAAAAAAGTTTCTAATAATTTTTTTTTACAAAATAATACACCAATATTCTCCAATACACCAACTGTTTTTTTCCTGTTATCTGGATTTCCTTAAAGTGAATGTAAATTTGAATGAATTAGTGCATGGATTTTAAAAATACTATTCAAAACAGGGGCAATTTCATTTACTTTAACATAATTATCATCTTACTTGCTCATTTACATTTATAAAGGACATAGTGTATCTGTATCACAATATGAGTAATCACAACACTATAGAATTTATCATTGAGAGATTTTGGAAGGTATCCCAGATATGCAAGTGGAATGCTTATATTGCATCATATTTAGAAGATGAGGAAAGTACTGCATGCCTGAAAATATGTGTGCTCATCATACACAGAGCATGCATGTAATATTATTGTTTATTTTATAATATCAAGATAATATTTAAAATGATAACATATTTTTATGTAAAGAAACATGAGCATCTTAGTAAATGTTGATATTCAGTGCAATCTGGAGACCTCTTAGGTTAAAGGGACAGTCTACACCAGAATTTTTATTGTTTTAAAAGGTAGATAATCCCTTTATTACCCATTCCCCAGTTTTGCATAACCAACACATTTATATTAATATACTTTTAACCTCTGTGATTATCTTGTATCTAAGCCTCTGCAAACTGCTCCTTTTTTCAGTTCTTTTGACAGACTTGCAGTTTAGCCAATCAGTGCCTGCTCCCAGATAACTTCACGTGCACGAGCACAGTGTTATCTATATGAAATATGTGAACTAACACCCTCTAGTGGTGAAAAACTGTTAAAATGCAATCTGAAAAGAGGTGGGCTTCAAGGTCTAAGAAATTAGCATATGAACCTCCTAGGTTAAGCTTTCAACTAAGATACCAAGAGAACAAAGCAAAATTGGTGATAAAAGTAAATTGGAAAATTGTTTAAAATTATATGCTCTATCTGAATCATGAAAGTTTATTTTGGCCTAGACTGTCCCTTTAAGGGCGTGTGGTTAGGGGAAGATTTGGGAGAGACATGTAGGATAGTTTGAGGGCTCCATGTACTAAGCAGTCAATTCATCCGTCATTGTAGACGTGGATAAACTCGCCGTTACTCGCCGCGGGCGAAATGGTGTCCGCTGTCGCTATGTACTAATATTCCCCCAATAAATAGACAAGTCTAGCCCGCCGCGAGCAGTTGCGGATTGTTGATAAATTTGACGCCTCGCTCGCCGCGACTAAGCTGATGTACTTAACTTTCAGTTGAATTGTCTGGCCAATTATTAACACGTGACATGCAAGGTGTCACGAACATCATAGTAGTCGCGGGAATAGAATTTTGCTCCTATAAAAGTTCAACTTATCTAAACAACTTTATTATTGTTCAAAATTTTTTGAAGAGTGATAACAGAGCGTTATTTTTGTAATATTTATTTACAATTTGGATATGGCTTCATCTGGATCTGATAATATATACATATTAATATAAAAATAATTATAAAGATTGACAACTATACAATACAAATTTAAATAGATTACTCTTTAAGTACAGTCGACAAATTGGGCGCAATTTATGTACATGGAAATGAGAGACAAATTAGACGCCAGTTATGCTGTAAGTACAATGCTGATATTACTGCCTTTTATATATGTCTAGACTGGCGTCTAGATTGACTTTCCTATTGTTTTGTACCTTGCCCGCCACCTAAAAGGTGGCGAGGCAAAAATAACGAGGTGGGAGCGGAAATTGTAGCGAGCGGACAAATAGATTTTTTAGTACATTCGTTTTTGGCGAGTTGGTGGTCAAATGTGTCTAATTACAGTGAAAAATGGAGCGGTAGCGAGGTTTGGCGGATAAGTACGCTCGCAATTTTAAAGATGCGAGTTTTAACATAATTGACGGCTTTGTACATATCAGTTTGCAAATTTTGACGCGAGATTTGTTGCGGGTAGCTCGCTGACTGCTTAGTACATGGAGCCCTGATTGTTGATGCTGTGCAGATGGGAATGATCTCATGTCTGTCTCACTGTCAGCTTGTAGTGCAAAAACTAAATGCTGTAATTTATTAAACTACAAAAAAAAAATTCCCTGCAAATATATGTGTTTAAAGGGCCATTATATACTCATTTTTTCTTTGCATAAATGTTTTGCAGATGATCTATTTATAAAGCTCATAAAGTTTTTTTGTTTTTTAAATGTATAATTTTGCTTATTTTTAAATAACATTGCTGTGATTTTCAGACTCCTAACGAAGCCCCAAAGTTTTATGAGAATACCGTCAGCTACCTTCTCCAGCTTGCTCCTGTTTGTGTAAAGGGTCTTTTCATATGAAAAGGGGAGGGGGAGTGTCTTATTTCCCACTTGCAGTGGGCTTTCCAGCTACCTTTTCAACAGAGCCAAACTGACAGCTTCTAAGTAAGTTTTTAAACAGTTTTATAATGGATTTTTATATCAGTATCTGTGCATCTTATTCTTTATTGTATTGTCTATTACATGCAGTTATATGAAAATGAGTTTATACTGTCCCTTTAACTCCTACTGCAGCTCCTGAGCAGTACTTTTTCAAGGGTTAAACATATAGACATGCCAGTCAGTAGTGCTAAAATCACATGTTCTCATGAATGTCCCTTTATTATTGTTAGGCTGTCGGGCTGATTTTTTTTTCTTCAATAAAATCTTTATTTCATGGAGGTAGATGTATGGAATTTTCAGTACATCTGGCAAATTACGGGACAGAGGTTATCATAGAAAGACCATTGAATCAGCTAGAGCATCAGTAACAGCATTAGAAAGAACAGATTTACTCAAAGATAAAAAAAAAGAGGTTACAGGGAGAAGGACAATAGATTAACCTTTGTCACCAAGCATAGTAAGCAATATCAAGAAATATGCTCTATTATACGGAAACATCTTCCACTGCCTCAGGCAGATGATAAGTTGATAGATATTGCAAAACAAGGTATTCATACAAAAAAGGTATGTCCATTGCTAACTATGTAGCCCCCACAAAATTGAGGAGAAATAAGCAAACCAATCAGAGCTCATGGCTGACATTTAAAGGGACCTTCCATTGTAGCAATATAACTTGTAAAACGTGTAATTTTCTACAGGAAGGTAGTACCTTTAAGAGCACAGCAACTGGTGAAGAGTTTTCCCATAAAACATGTCTAAACTGCAGGGAGACATATGTAATCTATCTTCTCACATGTATAACATACGATTTGCAAAATGTGAGACTCATGATAAGGGAGAGGAGAGAATAAGAGAACATATTAATAATATTAAATATGGTACCCTTACAACACCTTTAGTAGAACACTTTAGGGATAAACATTACAAATGTACTATGTCCCTAAGATGGACGATAATTGAAAAGGTACAAAAACCTAAAGGGGGACAAACGAAAGAATCAGAGTTGGCTTTAAGAGAGATATTCTGGATTCACATATTGAAATCCAGAATATCTCTAGGACTAAACTCAGTATATGATGTGATCAATTTCTGGCAATAAAGGATCATAACTATCATTATGTCAGGAAAATATAGATGTATGTGGTTTGCTAGATCTTAAAGGGACAGTCAACACCAGAATTTGTGTTGTTTAAAAAGATAGATAATCCCTTTATTACCCATTCCCCAGTTTTGCAAAACCAACACTGTTATATTAATATACTTTTTACTTCTGTGACTAACTTGTATCTAAGCCCTATTTGAAAAATGAAAGTTGTTTTTGGACTTGACTGTCCCTTTAAGACTGAAGAGAACATATGTGTGTATATTTGACAATATTTATTGTAAGGATTTTTAGTATAGTATTGAACTATATGCAATGTATTGGATAATCCCAGATTTTATAGACTTTTTCGTAATGCAAAGACAAATATGATTAAATGTAGCAATTTGAATATTGGGAATATGGTGTTTTTCTCCTAAGGCAAACTAATAACAGCAAGAAATATTGATACAATCTATTCAATACTTGGGACATGGTTTGTCCCTATTTTTGGATGTAGATTTATGTAAATATCATCAGAACTAACATTAAAGGGACACTGAACCCAATTTTTTTCCTTTCGTAATTCAGATAGAGCATGAAATTTAAAGCAACTTTCTAATTTACTCCTATTATCAAATTTTTTTCATTCTCTTGGTATCTTTGTTTGAAATGTAAGAATGTAAGTTTAACCCCTTAATGACCACAGCACTTTTCCATTTTCTGTCCGTTTGGGACCAAGGCTATTTTTACATTTTTGCGGTGTTTGTGTTTAGCTGTAATTTTCTTCTTACTCATTTACTGTACCCACACATATTACATACCGTTTTTCTCGTCATTAAATGGACTTTCTAAAGATACCATTATGTTCATCATATCTTATAATTTACTATAAAAAATTATAAAATATGAGGAAAAATGGAAAAAAACACACTTTTTCTAACTTTGACCCCCAAAATCTGTTACACATCTACAACCACCAAAAAGCACCCATGCTAAATAGTTTCTAAATTTTGTCCTGAGTTTAGAAATACCCAATGTTTACATGTTCTTAGCTTTTTTTGTAAGTTCTATTGCCATAAATACAAGTAGCACTTTGTTATTTCCAAACCATTTTTTTTCAAAATTTGCGCTAGTTACATTAGAACACTAATATCTTTCAGGAATCCCTGAATATCCCTTGACATGTATATATTTTTTTTTAGTAGACATCCCAAAGTATTGATCTAGGCCAATTTTGGTATATTTCATGCCACCATTTCACCGCCAAATGCGATCAAATACAAAAAATCGTTCACTTTTTCACAAATTTTTTCACAAACTTTCGGTTTCTCACTGAAATGATTTACAAACGACTTGTGCAATTATGGCATAAATGGTTGTAAATTCTTCTCTGGGATCCCCTTTGTTCAGAAATAGCAGACATATATGGCTTTGGCTTTGCTTTTTGGTAATTAGAAGGCCGCTAAATGCCACTGCGCACCACAAGTGTATTATGCCCAGCAGTTAAGGGGTTAATTAGGGAGCTTTTAGGGAGCTTGTAGGGTTAATTTTAGCTTTAGTGTAGTGTAGTAGACAACCCCAAGTAATGATCTAGGCCCATTTTGGTATATTTCATGCCACCATTTCGCCGCCAAATGTGATCAAATTAAAAAAAACGTAAAATTTTTCACAATTTTAGGTTTCTCACTGAAATAATTTACAAACAGCTTGTGCAATTATGGCACAAATGGTTGTAAATGCTTCTCTGGGATCCCCTTTGTTCAGAAATAGCAGCCATATATGGCTTTGGCGTTGCTTTTTGGTAATTAGAAGGCCGCTAAATGCCGCTGCGCACCACACGTGTATTATGCCCAGCAGAGCAGGGGTTAATAAGGGAGCTTGTAGGGAGCTTGTATGGTTAATTTTAGCTTTAGTGCAGTGTAGTAGACAACCCAAAGTATTGATCTAGGCCCATTTTGGTATATTTCATGCCACCATTTCACCGCCAAATGCGATCAAATTTAAAAAAAAAAGTAAAATTTTTCACAATTTTAGGTTTCTCACTGAAATCATTTACAAACAGCTTGTGCAATCATGGCACAAATGGTTGTAAATGCTTCTCTGGGATCCCCTTTGTTCAGAAAAAGCAGACATATATGACTTTGGCGTTGCTTTCTGGTAATTAGAAGGCCGCTAAATGCTGCTGCACCTCACACGTGTATTATGGCTAGCAGTGAAGGGGTTAATTAGGGAGTTTGTAGGGAGCTTGCAGGGTTAATTTTAGCTTTAGTGTAGAGATCAGCCTCCCACCTGACACATCCAACCAACTGATCCCTCCCAAACAGCTCCCTTCCCTCCCCCACCCCACAATTGTCCCCGCCATCTTGAGTACTGGCAGAAAGTCTGCCAGTACTAAAATAAAAGGTTTTTTTAAAAAAAAAAAAAATTGTTAGCATATTTACATATGCTACTGTGTAGGATCCCCCCCTTAGCCCCCAACCTCCCTGATTCCCCCCAAAACCGCTCTCTAACCCTCCCCTCTGCCTTATTGGGGGCCAGTTTGCAAAAAAATATGTTTTTTTTATTTTTTGCCCAGTTTTTCTATAGTGTAGCTTCCCCCTCCCCACAGACCAACCCCCACCACCTAACTGATGTGTTTTTTTTTATTTGTTAACTTTTTTACATTTTTTTTCATTTTCCTACACTTTTTTTTCTGTAGTGTAGCGGTTCCCACCCGCTCCCTCCCCGTGCGCACGCCCGCCATCCCGTGCACGTGTGCACATCAGTGCACGCCCCCTGGCATCCCCCCATGATCCCACCCCCCTCCACATCACGAGGGCCATCGATGGCCGCCACCCGCCTCCCGGTCCGGCTCCCACCCACCAACGCAGTAAGCCACCGATCTCCGGTGCAGAGAGGGCCACAGAGTGGCTCTCTCTGCACCGGATGGCTTAAAAAGGTAATTGCAGGATGCCTCCATATCGAGGCATCACTGCAATAATCGGAAAGCAGCTGGAAGCAAGCAGGATCGCTTCCAGCTGCTTTCCACACCGAGGACGTGCAGGGTACGTCCTCAGGCGTTAACTGCCTTTTTTTTGAGGATGTACCCTGCACGTCCTTGGTCGTTAAGGGGTTAAATGCCGGCCCATTTTTGGTGAACAACCTGGGTTGTTCTTGCTGATTGGTGGATAAATTCATCCACCAGTAAAAAAAGTGCTGTCCAGAGTTCAGAACTAATAAAAAAGCTTAGATGCCTTCTTTTTCAAATAAATAGCAAGAGAACGAAGAAAAATTGATAATAGGAGTAAATTAGAAAGTTGCTTAAAATTGCATGATCTATCTGAATCACGAAAGAAAAAATTTGGGTTCAGTGTCCCTTTAAATATGGTTCAGTTAGAGAGATTCGAAGGAGGTTGTTAGGAGCTTTTTTAATAACATAAAAATAGTGACAGGGTAGAGGGTTTGGTTTTAATTGATATTAACCAATGAGACGATTTTGAGGTCTGTAAAAGGTGTGTAGCTGTAAAATTCCCTAAGCTATGAGTACGACAAAATGCCAAAACGCGTAAGCAGGAACGCTACCCATGTCTAGGTTACAAAATAATGAGATGTCGTTTTTAATGTGTATTTTTATACATATGGCTGCAAGCTGGAATAAAGGCTAAGTTTAATTTTATTTGATTGCCTGGTGCTCCTTCACTTTCTTGGTTTGTTTTTCAACGTCATTTCTGGGGATAAGTGAGCACAGGCCAATAAAGCCACTTTTGAGGCAAGAAAACTCAGACCCTGGGAACCGGTAACTACACCGCGGATTAAAGTGTAAAGCTAAAGGAGCAATCGTAGTGAAAGAGACAGAGAGAAATCTGACAACTGACGTCATCAGCTACGGCCCGCCGCCCGCGGTTGATAGAGGGAGCGTTCACAAGACGGAAGCAACAAAGAGAAAGGAGTAAGTTTTCCTAGCATTTTGCTATCTTGTCAGCTCCTGTGGACCGACCGTGGGAAGAGAGTGAGCTGTGAGAGGGACTGTGACGCCATAACCTGGTAAGAGCAGATGATTAAAGCTAAAAGCACTGTCATTGTGACTTTGTCTACTCACATAACAGCACATGTGCTGAAAGTTTGTTGAAAGTTTGCTCACACACCACTAATAAGGTGAAGATCTTTGTAAAACCTTTTGCAATAAATTACATTAAATGCATGCCGGATCCCAGTTTGAAAAGTATCACATTAAATGTGTTCCTTTTGGTGCTGAGGCTAAAAGACTCTGTTGATTTGATTACTTAAATAGGAGAGCTGCAGTCACAGAAGGAAATACAATAACATAATGTGTAGTATTTCTATTGCACCTGTGCTAAGCAGTTTAGTGACCCTTTAAGCAGATTTGAATGTATTTGATATATGACAAGGGAAAGGCTTGGGAAGGGGTCAGCAGTGTTTGTATGTGTATGTGTGAAGTGGTTTGGACATAATACTCATATGCTAAATCACTTGAAACTGATGCAGTATAACTGTAAAAAAGCTGACATGAAAATATCACTTGAGAATCTCTATGTAAAAAGGGAAGATATTTTACCTCAAAATTTCTTCAGCTTACCAGAGTAAGTGCTGTGTAAAAAGTTATACTTCAGCTGCTGTAAAGTTGCAAGCCGTAATCATAGGCCATAAGTTACTTCAGATGTGGTATATAATTTAAAAGACAAAAATCATCATCACATGCACAATATATAATTGATGGATGACTGGATACATATGAGTAAATTCAGTTAATTCATGGGAAAATTATAACCTACTTTGGACAATGCTATTTGCAAAGAGAATGATACTATCTAATTATAGTGTATGTTAATTGGTTATTTATTTTCTTGTCTCCTTTTGTTCTAAGACATATACAAATTAAGAACATTTATTTTGACATAGCAAGAAAAATAGTGATAACTTCAATTGCAAATAGATTAATACCAATTTATAGGCCATTGGTATTGCTGGCTCAGTAGACTTATTCACAGAAATTATGTAATTTTCTGAATTAAATCCAAAAGGTGTCAAGGTACTCATTTTATTAATCCAATAGGCTTTCTGTCTATCTAGTATGGACCATTTGTCACCTCCCCTAGGGGACATTCCACTTAAAATAACACACTTCACCCTTGTGTACATCTAAAAAAAATATCCTAGTACAGACATCTTGTGTAGTTATCCCAATATATTGTTTGGCTGTTGTGAGCACTCAATGAGATATATCACATATGTGGAGGAACATTTTACCCAATCTTTTGTATTAAATCTTTGTCCTGTTACATATGATATAAAGTTAGGGTCATTCTTAATATGGTCACATGCTTTGCAATTGTTTCAGCATTTGTAAGTGCCATTGTGCATAAGTCATGAGCTATTGCTAGGTAAGCTCTTCAATTAACTGGGGGATACCATATTGGCCAAAGTAAGATTTCTAGTATATACAAATCTACAACCTTCCCTGATATTATCCTTAAGAAGTTCATCCCCATATATAATGGGAAGATATTTCTTAATAATTTTGCAAATTTGATAATATTGAGAAGAAAACTTACAAAGGTAGGTTTTCTTCTTATTAGTCTTATGCAAAAGAACACTTTGTTCCTGAATCCTAGACTCCTCAAAGGCTCTACCTATCACCTTTTCAGGATAACCTCTTTTCCTTAGCCTCACTGCAAAATCTTTGATTCTGTGGTAAATGCTCCTTCTTTCGAGCTAATTCTTCTGGTTCTAAGAAACTGACCTTTGGCTATTCCTCAAAAACATACTTAGGATAGGCACTTGAAGCGTGTAAAAGTGAATTAGCAGAAATTGGTTTGTGGTATAAACCTACTTCAATACATATATGTGAGTGATCAAACTTAAGATTGATATCTAAAAAAAAACTATCTCAGACATATGCCACTCATATGTGAAATGGATTTCTGGTACACAGCTATTCAAGAATTCCACAAAATGAGCAGCTTCATTTTGACTTAGAATTCGTCAAATTTGGAGCTTTGGATCGATACGAATTTCCGAATTACCCTAGCAATGAAACTAAAGTAATCTGAATGCATTTGTAATGAATAAATCCGAATTAGTTCGGATTTATTCATTACATTTGAATGTCCATGGACTAATCACAATTACACTAGTATTGTACTGTATATTAGGTTATATCACTCTGCTAGCTCTGTGCAGGGCACATTATGTAGCTGGTACCTGTGAGGTTGGTACTTATGTGGGTTGTGCTGTGTATTATACTAGTATTATGTATTGTATATTAGGTTATATACCTCTGCCAGCTCTGTGCATATTGTGTAGCTGGTACCCATGAGGTTGGTACTTATGTTGATTCAGATGGGTTACACCTAATATATAGTACATAATACTCGTCTAATACACAGCACATCTTACCTAACACATACCGAACTTCCTAATTAACTAATTGAATCTGAACCGAATACATCCGAATACATCCAAATTTATTAGAATCCGAATGAATCCGAAACAAACATATTTGAATGTATCTAAATTCTAATTGATCCGAAAGCGAAATTCTAAAAAATCTGAATCGGTCCAAAACGAACCGAAACAAATTTTTCCACCGAGCACAAGTCTAAAAATAAGGTCATCAATGAAACGTTTGTAAAATCTGATCTTAGTCAGAAATGGGTTACTATTTCCAAGAAGAAAGGTATATTCAAACCAACCCATAAATAGGTTGGCATATGATGGGGCACATTTTGTACCCATCACCATACCTCTCTTCTGGAGATAGTAAACCCCTCAAAAAGAAAATAATTAAGTTCCAAAAGAAACCTGATTAACCTTAGAACAAAACCTTTTGTTTCATCATTATAGTTAGTCATCAAATCCAAGAAAAATTGAACAGCCGTGATCCCCAACGTGTGTGGGATTCAAGTGTATAATGCAGTAACATCTACTGTCAACCAATTCATTTATTCATCCACCTGCAGAGGCTCCACTAGTGTCAACATATGGGTTATATCTTTTAAATAACTAGGAAGGGACGTTGTCTACCCACTCTGAAAGATGTTCATAGAGTAAGCCTATACCAGAAACTATTGGACATCCCTTAATGTCATCCAAACCCTTGTGGACCTATGGCGGGTGGTGGAAAAGTGGCATTACTGGATTAGTGACATATAAATATTCAAAAGTGTTTTGGCCAATTACTCCCATGTATAATCCATCATCAAGAGATTTGAGTCTGTTCTGAAAAAGTCTAGTTGGATTTGTTTTACGTATTCTGTATGAACTCTAGTCATTCAATTGTCATTGTGCTTCTGTGATATAGAACTGTCTGTCCATTACCACAATGCTTCCACCTTTGTTGGATTGTTTTATAACTATTGACATGTTATTCTGTAACGATACAATAGCTTCTCTTTCTTTTTTAGATAAATTAGAGTGACCTGCATTAGTGGTAGTGCTCAGACTATTCAAATCCTCCAAAACACTTTTATGAAAATTCTCCAGAGACTTCCCTCTAGACTGAACAGGATAAAAATTAAATCACACATATCTGGGAATGAAAATATGAGTTTTATCCACATTGGTCAAAACAGTTTGTGTTGTTCCATTATTAATGAAATGTCTGCAAAGGGTAAGATTTCTAACAAATTTGTTTATGTCCAAAATGGTTTGGAAGAGATCAAACTTACGTGATAGCCAAAAGCCCAAAACTTTCAATTCAACTTTATTCAGGTTATAGGATGAGACATTAATGATTATGTTTTCTATTGTTTTTTGGGTTCTCTGAGTGTGTACCTGTTCCTTCCCCTTGTACCTGTTGAGATCTCTTTTCCACCCCCTCTCTTGACTTTCATGACTGACCGAAAAAACGATGTTGCCAGGGAACCCATATTAGGGTTTTCTTGGGAGTTACTCAGCGCCTGATCAGTGACATTTATTTGTTCACCATTTTCACTAGTGGTGATTCTAGTTTTGGGAATAGCTCCCAATGATGATAGTTTCTTTTTTGGTACTGGGGCGGTTGTTGTTTGCTTGTTGTTTGATTTTCCCCTCCCTTGTTTTTCTGTAAGTTACAAGAAATAATGAATGTATTTATATTTATAAAAAAGAACAATTACAACTGCAATACCATCTTATTATATAAATAAACTTTTTCTAATTTAAAAAAATCTTAAAATAATTAACAAATAATGTATGAAGAGGCGGAGCTTCAGCGTCTGATACTTTAACAGGAGAGCTGTTTTGAAGACAGCTACAGTCACAGAAGGAAATACAATAACATAATGTGTAGTCATATTGCAGCTATGCTAAGCAGTTTAGTGACCCTTTAAGCAGAATTTAAGGTATCTGTTATATGACAAGGGGAAGGCTTGAGAAGGGGTTAACAGTGTTTGAATGTGAATGTGTACATGTATGTATGTATGTATGTGTGAAGTGGTTTATGCTTAAAGGGACATAATACTCATAAGCTAAATCACTTGAAAGAGATGCAACATAACTGTAAAAAGCTGTCAAGAAAGAAAATATCACCTGAGCATCTCTATGTAAAAAGTTGAAGATATTTTACCTCAAAAAAATTTCAGTTATCAGCTCACCAGAGTAAGTGCTGTGTAAACAGTTATGCTCCAGCTGCTGTAAAGAAAGTGCAGGGCAAATAGCCCGGAGCGTAGCTAAGGGTTAAGGCCTGGAGTGAGTGAGTGCTGCTGTGTGTGTGTGTTAGTTACAATGTTGCATTGTGTTGGGAGGGGTTTACTAACCTTATAAGAAGGATGTGCAGGGATTCTACTTCCTCTTTGTTCCTGCGGACTCCCAGAAGATCTTTCAGCTTAGCAGTTTGCAGCATTTTCCAATGGAAGGCGAATCTGGAGAATGGGAAGAAATGGAGTTAGAGGACGTGGATTGGGTCGCACCATCCCCATCTGGAAATGTCACGGTGGGTCTGGGCCATGGGTCCGGGCTGTGTCTGCCTGTTTCTCCCTTAGGGGGGAGGGTAGCCCAGTCTTATTTTCTTCTCCGGCACGGGAGAATTTAGTGGGGGATGGTGGGCCCGGTCTGGCTTCTCAGCCGGTCGGGTCGGAGTGTAGGCCCCCAAGGGAGGTAGGGCCCGAGGGGTGAGTAGGCGCATTAGGCGATCCAGGCATAGGGCTTAGGGGGTCCCAGGGGAGCTCCGGTTTCTGCTCTGGGGGTCCCGGTGATGTATCCGGGGGTTCCGGAGTAGGCCTTAGGCAGGGGCCTGTAGTCGCGGGGCCAAGCGAGGCCTTAAGGGGTCCGTATACCCCTGGGGAGAGTTCCGTTGGCGCGGGTAGTGGGAGCAGTGCGACCTTACCTGCAGGCGGTGGTCCTCTCTGGGGAATCGGTAGCGGCGGCGGTGTCACTCTTGCAGTCCTTGGCGTCGGTCCTCGCGGGTGCATCGTCGGGTCCGGCGGTACTTCAGGCCCAGGCTTCAGCCTATGGTGCTATGCAGGCCTCCGGTGCGTCGTCCCTCGTGGCATCCAAGATGGCCACCGCGTCGACTTCCGGTGGCGTCGCGCGTCCTTACGTCACTACCGGTGACGTCACTCGTGGCACTCGCAATCTGGCCAGCGAACCGAGCGGATCGTTCCCCCCTGGCTCCGGAGGTAAGAAGGGAGCACCTCGGGGGGGGACACCCGCTCTTGGGGGGCAAGACTGTTAGTTCCCAGGAGGTTGAGGGGGCGCATGGCGGGAGTCAAGGAGTCAAGGGGCAACTGAGAATGTGGAAGTGGGGCAGCAAGGCCCCTCGGGGGTCACTCCGGGGGGGTCACAGCAGGGTGTGCGCACAAGAGCCGCAGCGGGGACCAGTAATAAAGGAGGGGATGCCGAGAGGGCACCCTCCTTGTGCTCACGGCCTACGTTAGGAGGGGCAAAGCTAAGGCGGCTCCCGCACGCGCCATGACCCAAAGTAAAGGAAAAGCCCCCGCGGCCAAGACTGCGAATAAGGGGGCCGTCATGGCGCATAGCTCAGGGAGCAACACCGCAGTAGCGGGGCCCCAGGAACAAGGCCTGCAGGGTATAATGACGCCCAGCAGGACCTCACCGGCACGGTCGGGGCAAATAGCCACAAGGGGGGCTATAAAAAGAAGGCATGCTAGCATTAGCTAGCATTAGCGATGGCCCTGGGGAAGGCTTGGAGAGCCCCGGGAGGGGGCAGGTGAGACAGGCTAGGGGATCGAAGTCTCAGGGTCGGAGTAGGACCGTGAGATTTCAAGAGGATTCGGCTAGTGGGCTGGCCACCAGTACGGATGATGATGTGAGTGTGGCATGCGGTGTGAGTGATAGCGACCGGGAAGGTTATCTAGAAGTTGAGAAAGGGGGGGATAGGGAGGAGACGGCTGGCTCTTCTCGAGGTACTCCCCTCTTGGCTTCTATTTTGCAAGTACCCAGGACATCCTCATCCAGCAGCGACATGGCGACTCAGAGTTCTGGAGCTCTCGTGCCTAGGGGAGTCAGCAGCGCTTCTGGACAAGGCCAAGCTACATCGGGTGCTTCCCCTGGTGAGATGCAACTTGGTTTTCCTAGGGGGCGGTGTAATTCTTCCAGCTCTAGTGGGTCAGGTTCGGGGTCTGAGATAGATGGGTCCCTGGGTTTGCACAAGAAAGGGCATAGGAGGATGTATAGAATGTTGAGAAAAATGAGTAGGGGCAATCACGGGGATGGCAATGCCAGTAGTGGGGCGCAGTCATCTCAACTCTAGGGGTTGCTGGGGGTCACCACAGGCGGTGAACAGAAAGGCAGCGGTACATGGGGATACTTATTCGTGCCAGGTACACAGTTTGCATGCACACCTTAAATCTAAGACTGTGAAGCCTATCCAGGACGGTAAGTATGTGAATATGTTTGAGCTGTCTGCAGAGGCTTTTAAGTTTAAGGAAATGGCGGAGGATGGTACGGGCCCTAAGAAATTTAGGCGGCCTGATACCCTTGAGGAGTGGCATCGGTGTTTCCGGGTCTATGCCACTTGCTACTTGGAGAGGTTTCCCGATCAAGGGACTGCCCTCTTTAAGTATGTCGACACCATCGATGCAATACACAGAAAGTTTGCCGATGGTGCGTGGAGAGAGTACGATATGTTATATCAGAAGAAGAAGGTGGGTAACCCACTGCTTGATTTTGGCACGATGGATTTGCATCTCTGGGCGCATCTTGATGCGGAAAGGAGGGCGCAAGGGGGCGCTATAGCGGCATCGCCCGGGGGGAGGCAGACATTGTGCTTTCGACGGCGGCAAGGGCGGGTATGCTGGCGGTATCAGGACAAAGCGTGCGAGCGGGGCACATCGTGCACGTTCAAGCACGTCTGCAAGTTCTGCAGCGGTCAACACCCCGGAGCTGATTGCTCCAAGAAGCGAGATACCCAAACTGATCGGTTTGGGGGCAAAGGAGGCGCTGGGAGTAAGGGCGGATTCACCACTTAGGGTCCAGGTCATTGGCAAGTGGTTGCACAGGTACCCGGTTAGGGCGGCTGCTCAGCTTTTGGATAGCGGATTGCGTGAGGGTTTTGTGATCCCGGTAGTTGGCCGGGTGTTGGGAGCCAGAGACAGGAAGAACCTGAAATTGGCTTCCTAATACCCTGAGGCAGTCAGGGAGAAGCTAGGTAAAGAAGTGGCCTTTGGTAGGGTTGCAGGCCCTTTCAGGGAATTGACACTTCTGGATTTAGTCGTTTCCCTGCTGGGGGTTGTCCCCAAAAAGGAGACGGGTAAGTTCAGGCTCATACAACACCTCTCTTATCCGAAAGGGCGGTCGGTGAACGACGCTATTCTGGAGGAATTGAGCTCGGTCCGTTACCAGTCGTTTGACGACGCGCTGGCTATGGTCAGGGAATGGGGCCCGGGAGCATTGATGGCGAAATTAGACATAGAATCCGCGTTTCGGCTTCTCCCGATTTACCCATCATCCTTTGGGCTGATGGGGTGTTGGTTTGAAGGGGGTTATTATGTTGACCATTGTCTGCCCATGGGCTGTTCGATATCCTGCGCGTACTTCGAAGCATTCAGTACTTTCCTGCACTGGGCGGTGGTCTCGGTGGCTGGAAGTGATAGAGTTGCGCACTACTTGGATGACTTTCTCCTGGTAGGGGCGGCCAACTCGCAAGAATGTGCCTCTTTAATGAAAGTCATGAGGTTCATGATGGCCAGGTTTGGGGTTCCTCTGGCAGAGGATAAGATGGAGGGGCCGTGCACGTGCTTGACGTTCCTGGGCATTGAGATTGATTCGATGGCAGGAGAATGTAGGTTGCCTAAGGAAAAGGTCGCCAAGATGTTGGCGACAGTCCGTGCTATGGTGGCAGCACAGACGTGTTCGCTGCGGGAGCTGCAATCGCTCCTTGGTCTCCTTAACTTTGCGGGGAGAGTTATCCCGTGGGGTAGGGTGTTTAGCAAGCGGCTAGAGCGGTGTTTGGGCGGAGGTAGGGCTCCGACATCGCGCATTCGCATCACGAGGGATCTCGTGGCGGACTTGCAGGTCTGGGAGAAGTTTCTCCAGGACTTTAACGGCATCTGCATGTGGCGAGGGGATCCAATATCTAACCAAGCGCTACATCTGTTCATGGACACCGCAGGAGCATCCGGGTATGGGGCTTACTTTGAAGGGGCATGGAGTGCGGAGCCCTGGCCAACCGAGTGGACAGCCAGAGGGCTTACACGCAATCTTTGCTTTCTGGAATTGTTTCCTATACTGGTTGCGGTGGAATTGTGGGGTCACCTGTTTAGTAACAGGGCTGTGATTTTCTGGACGGATAATCTCAGCGTGGTGTTTGCGGTTAACAGGCTTTCTGCTTCATCGCCTGTGGTGGTGCATTATTTGCAACACCTGGTGTTGAGATGTTTGCAATGGAACATTGATTTCAGGGCCCGGCATGTGCCAGGGGTGCAGAATATAGTTGCGGTTGCACTGTCTCGCTTCCAGTGGGGGGCATTTAGGGCAGCGGCGCCTGCCGCGGCTCCTAATGGTCTTTCTTGCCCTCTCTTTTTGTGGCAGATGGCGAGGGACTACATCAACTGATTCCGTTGTTGCGGGCTTCGTTGGCACCCAGCACATGGTCGGCATATGTATGGTACTGGAGCGAATGGGTAGGTTTTTGCGACCTACGTGAGTTCCCTTCCTGTGAGGGTGAACAGGGGTTTCTGTTGCGCTGGCTGGCAGACCTGAGAGGTAAGCGAGCAAAAAGGGGGCAGTAGTCGCGAGACTATCGGCTGTGGCGTTTTTTTCTGCAGGCTATACGCCTTTAAAGACGAGTCACGCTCCTTTCTTGTTAAACAGCTTTTGAGGGGGTGGGGCCGTCTGGAAGTTCCACGACGGGACACAAGGGAGCCCATTACAGCAGAACGACTGGTAAAATTACTGGAAGTACTGCCAGAGGTATGTTCCTCACCTTTCGAGGCTCGCCTCTTCGGGGCAGCCTTTGGCTTGGCGTTTCATGGTGCATTAAGGGTGGGTGAGTTGGTACCGCGAGCCAGAATGGCGGCCACAGGGGGGGTCATGCACAGCCATGTCAGGCTGGTGGATGACTCCGTGCTATTGTTCATTCCCAGGTCCAAAACTGACCAGGAGGGCCAGGGAGCTTGGCTTTCCCTGCCGGCGCAGCAGGGTGTTGCCTGTTGCCCCGTGCGGCGAGTGTCTCATCTTACCTGGAAGTACAGCCAGGAGGCTCCTCCAGGTTTCTGATACATGCCAATGGAGACCCGCTGACCAGATACCAGTTTGGAAAGGTCTTAGATAGGGCAGCGCAAAAGGCTGGTCTAGACGGGTCTCGGATTGCTCCACACTCCTTTCGGGTGGGGGCAGCGATGACGGCAGCAGAGTTGAGTTGGTCCTTAGATCGCATCCGCTCATTAGGGCGGTGGAGGTCGCAGCGATATAAGTCTTACGTTAGGCCGCTGTATGTTTGAGAACGGGGATCAAGGGTCAAGTATGCAAGAGTTGGGGGGCTTGCGGGGGTGATACCAAAAGGTTATGGGCCAAGGTTGTGAGGATCTGGTCTACTGCAAGCGGGCTAACTCTTGTTTTCTTTGTTTTCAGAAATACGTCCAGGTCCTGTACGGGTGTGGATCGTCGGCCATTCATATGTGCACTGGGCCGCAATTAGAGCTGCAGCCATGCCAGGAGGACAGCAGCTAGGATTTCATTCGTCCAGGGCTGTGTTACGTTGGCTAGGGCGCAGAGGCTTGGTCAGATCTGCCTGCATTGCTCCAGACCGCAGTGAAAAGGTGGGAAAAAACCCACATTCTGATAATTCATGCTGGCGGCAACGATGTGGGGGCCATTCCCACATTGGATCTAATTCGGGCAATGCAGTCAGACCTGAGGCAGTTCAAACTCTGTTTTCCAGGTGTGAGAATCGGGTGGTCAAATGTGATCCCTAGATTAAGGTGGAGGCACATGGTGTGTCATAAGGCAGCTTTCCAGGTCAGGAAAAACATCAATAGGGACCTGAGGAAGCAGGTAGTTGAACTTGAGGGTTTTGTGGTAGAGCACGGGAACATCTCGGCAGCCCATAAGGGTTTGTATAGGCAGGATGGGGTTCATTTAGAACCGGCAGGAGTAGATTTGTTCTTGCAGAACATCAGGCAGGAGTTACTCCTAAGAGTATAGGGTGGCGGCAAGAGTCAGGACCAGTGAATATGCAGGTCAGTCTCTTGTGGCGGGTGGTCAGGATCATGGCTGCAGACTGGAAGGAGGTTTGAGTAATGGCCAGGGTGACGTCACAGGCTCGGTATGCTTGGGCGTGCTCGGCTGATTATTGTTGGGCCGAAAAAAACCCTAATTATGAAAGCTGCGTGAGTATCTCTGCCTTGTGGTCTGCAGCAGTGTCCCTTGGCCATTTTCTAGAAGGGGTTATCCATAGTTAGATGTAGGCCCTGATTGCCGCCACCCGTGGTTAAGTTACCTGCCAGTTCCATGGCTGGTACCAATAAATGCGACCCACATGTCTTTCACCCACAGAACTGTGTTGTGTTGTTATTTATTATTTAATAAGTTATATTAAGTGTTAAGTTAAGTTACAAGCAGACACTCAGGAGATGTAGGGCATTTAATCCCTTAAGAAAGTACAGGGCAAATAGCCCGGAGCGTAGCTAAGGGTTAAGGCCTGGAGGAGTGAGTGCTGCTGTGTGTGTGTGTTAGTTACAATGTTGCATTGTGTTGGGAGGGGTTTACTAACCTTATAAGAAGGATGTGCAAGGATTCTACTTCCTCTTTGTTCCTGTGGACTCCCAGAAGATCTTTCCCCGCCCTCCCAGCCCTGTTATGCACTGTTGTTGAATTTGTTATTCACTGTTGTTTTGTTTGTTATCCATCTTCATGGATTTGTTATGCATTACGGATTGGCACTTGTAATGCATTATTGAATTGATGCTAGGCATTACTGATTGGCAATTGTAATGCACTATTGATTCGGTTAAAGATATAACAGGCGGCAATCGGCTTGTCGTTAGGTCTCTATTTGAGACTAGGTGTCTGAGGCTGGAAGAGGGTTACTCGAACTACTTCCCTAAGACCAAGGACGGTAATTTTGAACTCCCCAGTTATTGACATGCTGTTCGTCAATTCAAGGCTGGACCTCCAGGTTTGGAGTTTCTAATACTTGCACCCTACTCTGGCGGGTGGTCAGGATCATGGCTGCAGACTGGAAGGAGGTTTGAGTAACGGCCATTGCGGTCAGGGTGACGTCACAGGCTCGGTATGCTTGGGCGTGCTCGGGCTGATTATTGTTGGGCCGAAAAACCCCTAATTATGAAAGCTGCGTGAGTATCTCTGCCTTGTGGTCTGCAGCAGTGTCCCTTGGCCATTTTCTAGAAGGGGTTATCCATAGTTAGATGTAGGCCCAGATTGCTGCCACCCGTGGTTAAGTTACCTGCCAATTCCACGGCTGGTACCAATAAATGCGACCCACGGGTCTTTCACCCACAGAACTGTGTTGTGTTGTTATTTATTATTTAATAAGTTATATTAAGTGTTAAGTTAAGTTAAGTTACAAGCAGACACTCAGGAGATGTAGGGCATTTAATCCCTTAAGTTGCAAGTTAAAACAAACAAAACAAAAACAATAGCCAATCAGCATTAGTGGTGCTGAGGTAATTCTTTGCCTTTGCTGTGATCTTATGAGATTTCATAAAACTTACTTAAACTGAATAGGAAAATAACATGACTGTGCCAGCACATGACAGATGCAAACTCCCTAGCTTGTCCTGGGACAAGCATCCTGACTGGCTGCTTAAAGTCACTTTACAGTGGGGTGTGAATGCTTAGGGAATTTGAGATAAAATATCTTCCTTTTTTACATAGAGATGTTCAGATGATATTTTCTAGTCAGCTTTTAACAGCTATGCGTCACTTTCAAGTACTTCAACCTTTGGGTATCATGTCCTTTAAGATTCATTGAAATAGTAAAGCAGAGAACTACATGAAGAACACCATTGTTTGAACTGATTATTTTGAGCTTCAATGGCTTTGAGCTCAAACGATATCCAACATGTGTGCACCCATAGAAGTCACCTAGCATTGCATTGCAAGTAATGGATTGATGCTCTGCAGCTGACTTTAACTATGTGTTTTTCCCTTTGCATGGGGTTAAACACTCAGTTATATTCAAGCAATTTTACTTTTGCACTTTTATGTCCCTTTAATACCCCTTTGACATGTAATATATCACAATTGTTTATATTTAATTTTTCTACTTGATATGCATGGTACATCTTTAAAGGACATTGTACACTAGATTTTTCTTTACATAAATGTTTTGTAGATGATCCAATTATATAGCCTATCTGGGAGTGTTTTTGTTACTATGTATAGTTTTGCTTATTTTTAAATAACATTCTGCTGATTTTCAGACTCATTTTCTGTAATTAAAAGACCAGTAAATAAAGTAGTTTTGTATAATCAACAAATGCATGATAACAAGACAGTGCAATAATACTTAGTCTGAACATCAAGTCGGTAGAAGATTGTTTCAGCCATATTTTGAAGTTATGTCTATTTCCACTCCTTCTGTATCATGTGACAGCCATCAGCCAATCACAAATGCATAAACAAATATTCTGTGAATTCTTGCACATGCTCAGTAGGAGCTGGTGACTCAAAAAGTGTTAATATAAAAAGACTGTGCACATTTTGTCAATAGAAGTAAATGGGAAAGTTGTTTAAAATTGCATGCTCTACCTGAATCATGAAAGATTAATTTTGACTTGAGTGTCCCTTTAAGGTGCACACTCACACATCTTTAATTTTGCTGCACATAGCTTATTTCCCAACCCTCCATATATATTGTGCAGGCTGGCAAACTAACTTAAATGCTCAGCGGATGAGTGCAAACAGATGCTGCACAGGCCTCACATAGCTCCTCTCAACACACAGTCCTAGGGTTGCCACCTCAGCCATGTTTTCCTGGACACTTATGAGTTACACATGCTGCAGGGTGTGCAGGGAGGAACATGTATTGTGTTTCTGGACAGCGCTATTTATATTCCTCCCTGCCCCATGTGCAAATAGGACCTGGACCAAGGGCCCAGCAAGTAGGGGGGCCCACAAATGGCACCTCAATGGCTCCTGGTGTGCTGCCTAAGCTGAGGTTGACAGCTGCCCAGAATGGGGGCCTTGTGCATGGATAAAAAACATAAATGCAGCTGAAATCTATAGTTCAAATGCTACAAGTTAACTGGGATAGTGGATTCATCTTTTATTGCCTGTTTCATTATATTTTAATATTATTATTTTTTATGGACATGCCTTTTTTGTCTCTCAAATAGGTACATTTTGTCTCTTTTTTATTAGTCCACTTTTCTTAGAGTTTTATTTATTCTCTTCAGAAAGCATAGCTCAATCACTTTGGGGAAAAAATGATTGGGGGAAAAAAAATATGTCAGGATCTGTTCAGAATTATGCTTGTAATACTTGGTTAATAAATCTTACAGTGTATTCTTGTTTTATTGGTGCAACTAAAATGATCTTTGTGCTTAATATGTGAAAATAGTGGCTATTAAAAAAAACATTAGTGCTAAAATGAAGTATCTCTTAATTCATGTATGTATGGCAAAAGTATTGATTCTGCACCTCATCTCCCAATTTCCAAGCCCTCTGTTTTATCTCTCCAACATCCCAGTGGATTTTTCCCCCCAAAGTGAGGGTAATATCATCTTAAAAATATTGAAAGGCTTTGTCTAATAATTTGATGAGCCCCCCCATGTTGATAAAATGTTATTGAAGGCTAGTTAATTTATGGCAATTCCTTCACACACATACACACACACTTACATAAACATACACACACACACATACACACACACTTACAAACACACACAAACACATATACGCACACACCTACACACATACACACTTACACACATACACTTACACACATACACACTTACACACATACACACACTTACATACACACACATATACCCACACACACACACACACCCACACACACACACATACATTTACACACACACACACATAAACACACTTACATACACACACATATACCCACCCACACACACACACATACATTTACACACACACACACATAAACACACTTACATACACACACACATACATTTACACACACACACACATACATTTACACACACACACACATAAACACACTTACATACACACACACATACACTAATACATGAACTGCCTGACTCACTGCTGCAACTATAACCAATGTGACAAGCTACCCCCAAACTTATGTCTCTGCACCCTAAACCTGTAGACTGAGAGCTCTTCGGACCAGGGCCCTCTTCCTCCTGTACTAGATTTATTTAGTTTTGTTATGTTTTGTATTTTTTTTTTTTTTTGTTTAAATAATTTTTTATTGAGGTTACATAAAAAGAGAAAAAATAAAATAAAATAATGGAACAGACACAATGAGTTACATCAAACAGATACATATGCAGAAAAAGACATATCAATCAAGTTGCCATCAAAAAAAAAAAAAAAAACATATCTGTTACAGCACAGTCATATAAAAGATGAACCTCACGTTTTCCATTATTTCTTTCTCTTGTGAAGAGAAGAAGAAAATTTTAAACCTCACATTTTCAAAATAAGAAGTAATCATTACACATATATAAAGTGACCTAAATATAAGATATATAAATTGTAGCACAGATATACTCATTACTAAAGGCCATTGGTTTTCATTAAATAGGGGAATGTTCACGATAACAATGGTGTATCTGAAGAACTGAACTATTGTAGATAGGATAGCACATGTTTCCTATTCCATAACTTAGGTTTCAACAATTAGGGCAGCACAGAAGTATAACCAGATACAGCATAATAATAATAGTATCTTTTCCAACAATTACTCAGGCTATCCTATGCGTTACCATGTACAATCTCTTTGGCAGGCCTTCTATAATAAATGAGATCTATTTGTTTATTTATAGTTAAGATTTTCAGGCTAAATGGTTTAGCTCTTAGCTGCATAGCTGAAGTAACGATATATATGAAAGCCATAATGTGTCACAAATATAACATACTATGGAGAAAGACACAAACATTATCTGTCATCCTGCTAATCATACCATATGCCAGTATATAGAAAAAGCCTAAGCCTATATATGTGTGACCTATAAATGGAACTGAATGATACAGGAATCACTTGCATGGCGGGTATAGCTGCCGATATGGGGATTGCAGTGTGAAGAAAAAAAAAAAATATGCAGTCCTCAATATCTATTGTCAAACTGAATATAGTGTATACCATTGTATCTCATAGTTTAGGCGTAAAATAGTAGAACATAAACAGGAATTGAGTGAACATAGGGAAAAAAAGTTTTTGCGGTATGTTACGAGAAAAAACCGTGAAAGTAACTACTGGGGGGGAAAACCCAGAGCACATTAGGACACTCGCATGAGTCAAAATAGACCTCATGCGGGGGGGTAGGAGACCAAGAATATATAAATAAAAAGAAAAAAAGGGCAAGAGTCATATGCTTTTATAAAACCCATCAATCAGAAGAGCACCCTAAACTAATGTTTTATGGTTGTGTGATCCTTGGAGAGTAATAAATGATAACCAGAGAAGGCATTGCCTCCCAACAAGTTTGAAAGTTACAGTTATCTGGGGACTGGAGTAAAATATTTAGATATAGTGTATATTGGTTAGCTATTGAAAACTCAGACTCCACCTGCATATAATGAGGCAGTGTTAGTTAAAAGTAGAGGGCAGCTTAGTGTAGTTTTTACATACACCTTGGGATTATGACAGAAGTTGAGCCAGTTAGCAGATAAGCATTATGAGCAGGTCAGGGGCAGCCCCTGTAAAGAGGCTGAATCTGTTTTTGCTGGTATAGAGGTTAAGTTAATAAATATTGCTATGATTAGAAAGTATGATGAAGGGTCAATGTTGGCTTTAGATCAAGATGTGGTTATATCTAATTTGCAATATAGGGAGAACATTTTCTTTACCTTATGTGTAGACCTTATCACCTGGGCACGGGCCCTATACCCAAAGACAGGTCAAATAAATTGAAAGAAGTGTACTCCATTAAATAATTAGTGTACCTCACTGTAGCAACACCTAATTGGTGAAAGTTAATGTCAATTTCATAGCGACTACTACATTGCCCATGTCTCTCAACTAGATGGATTGAAAAAAATAACAGTTCTGCTGGCCTCTATAAACATTAAAAGGTGCATAAGACAGTGACTTACCTGTGTGTAATACATAAACAAGCTTTAACATCGTGAAACAGGAGTAACATATTACTAGTGAACAGATTGGAAGCAAGAGTAAGTGTTGTTAACATTTAACATGGGTATAGCAAGCTAACCTTATGTCTCGGCATATAATCAGCTAAATGTAATATTGCCTGTAAAACACTTTGCTTAAGTAACTAACTATGGTCAGGTGTAGGACAATGCATAGAGTAGTAGTGCAAGGAATAATATATAGTGGCCTACCCTCCCCTATATTTCTAAAGTCATCACTCTCTTAAATATAAACAGCTTTAGTTGATGCCTGAAGCTATTAAGAGACATATAGGTAAGCACATCAATAATAGCAAACAAATACACTCTAAGATCGCAAGTGATATCAGCCCTAAGACCGCTAATAAACATAAACATTCACATATCACCATGAAAACATTGTCTCCAAAGACCCCCTATATGCAGTTTGTTGAGTCCATCTCAAATGTCACCAGTTCTCATAGAGGTATAGACCACTCATAGGAGATGCAATTCAAGATAAGGTGGTAGGAGCCTTAAGTTGTCTGGGGAACATGTCCTCCAGGGTCCCATTATAGAACCCATACGTGTGTGTGGTAGCGACATCTAAAAATCAGTTCTATGACAGCAGCCACATTCCAGCTTGAGGGACATTGTACAGTTATAATGCAGGCACATTGCGATGAGAGATATGTGACAATTCGTTCCAAAGCAGGGGAAGCAAGTATTAACAGTGTCCCATGTAGGTCTTTCCATAAGAGGCAGCATATGGTCAGTCAAAAGATCTTCTAGCCCATAGATCCGTCCGGTGACATGAGAAGACTTAGCCGATGCCCGTTCTCACATAAGGGTTTTTAAAACCAGAACGGACAAATGTGTATAGAGGCCCTTGCAGCTGGGGCTCGAAACGCTGGGCAGTCAAATCAGTCAAGTCCCATCGGTAAGGGGTTGTTTCCCCTGCAGCAACAGATCTCCGTGTACCATTAGGTACCGACATCAGCGTTGCTAACGTCCCCATGTACTGGTGAAGGCTGGAGGCCGCCTGCGGATCAGTACAAGTAATCGGATCCCCAGTCTCAATCTGTAACTCCTTGCCCCATGGGCCGGCCGGATTCCTCTGGGCCCGGGTAAGTGACAAGGTTGTGGGATCTGGGAGTGCACATGACTCCAGCGGTTGAACATTACCGTTGCCCCCAATAGATAGAGGAACCGGCTCAGCCTCTGACTCCTGCCCGCACTCAATTGGTCTCTCCGTATTAGTGTTGTTGAGATCGCTCAGTATAGGGTCCATGCTCCCAGGCTCCTGCTGTGTTAGGAAAGTGAGTAGCGATAGAATATCGTCAGACATGTTCTGAAAGTGCTCCTCCATTATGCGGTGAACGTGTTGCTCCCAGGCTTATAAGGCCTCCATTTTAGCTGTATTTATGAAGTAGGTATAATAATCAGCAGCTCCACGTGGCGCATCTGAAAAAGGGAAGCCTTTAAAATATCCTCGATATAGAGTCCTTTTCTTCTCTCTGGAGCTTGTGATAGTTAGCAAAGATATTATATAGTGAAAAGTAGAAGCTCAGGCTTATTATATACAAATTAATTTATGTATTTATAGCTAAAAGCCCGGAGCTTCACAGAAACACGTCTGGTTGCTTTAGTGGCTAGCTCCGCCCCCCGTATTTTTTTTTTTTTAAGTATCTTTTTATTATTGTCCAAGAAAGCAATACACACATTCTTATTGTTTACAATTTGTGCGGTTGATATCACATATGATACAGTTTACAACATCAATCACAAGTTATACGATAATCCTTACAGTATACACAGAGTAATTCACATTAGTATCAGTTGGATGAGAACATGGTATTTTCCTCCCGTACCCGCACTTTGAATCTATAGCAAGTAATATTTTTCTAGTCAGTGTGATCACATTTCTCAGATATACTCTTTTTCCATTACCTTTATAATATTTAAAACTAAATCTAAGTCTTCTCTAACCTAACTATTAACACAACATAGTTAAACCTACTCCAGGGTTGTTACCTCTGGGGCCCAGCGGCGGGGAGAGAAAAAAACAAACAAAAAAAAACAAACAAAAACAAAAAAAAAAAAAAAAAAAATGGTGGGAATGTAAGAGGGATGGAGAAAGGAGGAGAAGGGAAGGGAGAGGGGGGAGGAAGAATCATCCCACATATGTGATTATTGTGACTTAGAATAAATGTGTCCACTCCCCCCTCAGTTCTGCCTCTGTGAAGAGAACTGAGTCTTTAAATGGCGTCAGGATCAGCCTTTGGATCTCTAGTTCAAAGATAAGTATGAGCCTACGCCATTTACGCAGAAATAGGCCCAGCCTATTCTGAACATCCATCCTAACATCCATTTGTTCCGTAAATATCTGTGATCTGAGTAGATTCCTAAAGCTCGCAAAAGAAGGGCTTTTCCTTACCGTCCACTTTTTTAAGATACATTTTCTAGCTAACAATATTACTAGACTCAGTACTGCATCTTGTTGTTTGTGGTGTGAGTCCCAATGTAAAAACAGAATAGTTTCTGGGCGGAGCGTGAGGTGTATCTGCAAGGACTGATGAATCCAATATTGTATTTTACCCCAGTATTGTCTGACTGCTTGTAATGTTCTGTAATGTTTTATATAGAACAGGTGTGAAAATAGATTTTGTTACCTAGTATCCACTATAGCAGGACCACTCAGCCTCACACCAAACCTTGGATTCACACAGATTTAACTTACAGGAATCCAGTTATGCTCATTGAACTGAGGGTCACTACTGCAGGGTACAGAGTGAGTCCGGAGCTGTCACGCAACCAAGATGTTATATATCTGTATTTCAACAGATAAGATAGATGTGCAAACTACTGATTAACAGGTGAGAGTAGTTGTGATAAGGTACACACATATACAGAGTAGGTGGGTGGTAAGAGAGGATGACAAACAGACAGTTGAAATGCAATGATGAAAACAAATATTGGAAGAATTAAACCTCAAAATGTCTTTGGGATGAATTAAGTAAGTTAGTGGGATTAGTATGAAATGAGTAATATGGCCGTAGAGAGTTCATCCAAAACCAAGCTTAGATTATGTAAGGTAATACAAATGAATCCTTTTCCAGAGTTGTTTTAGTAGTTACCCCTTTTGTTAAGCAGCACATGAAGGGTTAACGTTAACTGAACAATAGTGTGATTGGTATTTGCTGTTGATATTTACTGAATGAAGTTTTGCATGCAAGCTTTAGGTTAGAAATAGCAAACAGTCACTTATATAACTTCAGGTTAGGCACAGCATAGATATTTAAGCAAGCAGCACATCAAGCACAGGAAGCAATGTTAGAAGCAGCTAGAGGTTATACTTTCAAGTATAGTGATGAGAACAGTCAATGGGAGTTACGGTACTTAATATGCATGAATAGGAGACATGCACATATCAGAGAACAAAAAGTAAACATACAGACCAAATCCTGTTGAAATGAATAGGCGCCAAGGTCAGAGGGAGATAAGATCCTTACTGTCTGTTTGTAGTAATGATTAGCAGGCAGCACACAGCGCGGTACACACGCTGCAGAGACGCTGAAATGCCGGGTGTGACGTCACAGCCACCCGGTGTTGCAGTTAGGGGAACAGATTGATGTTCCGTTGGTTCCTAGGCACAGCAGTAAAGCAGAGTTATCAAGAACTGGCACAGGAAGCAGGGAAACAAGGCGAAGCTCCAATCTTCAGAGTAACAGGTAGGAAAACCTCTCAGATAGAGGAATGGGCAAGGTGTCTTCAGACAGGAGTTACATATATCAACTAAACCAAAATACCAAGCGAGGAGCACAGAGAGGAGGAGCCTTAAATAGGGGAAGAGGAGTCTGACTTAAAGGGACAGGATAGAAATAGTGAATACCCTGACAGGACACCCCCCTCAAGGAGCCGCTCAGCGGATCAAGGACCTGGACGATGAGGATTCCTCCTATGGAACAAAGAAACCAGGCGTGGAGCCATAACATTAGCAGCAGGCTCCCAAGAATCTTCTTCTGGTCCATATCCCTTCCAACTGACCAAATACTGAAGGCGATTCCGAAAGTATCGAGAATCTTGGATAGAATCAATCTCGTACTCCTCATCTGTCACAGGAGTGAAAGAAACATCCATAGTAGGTGTAGTCCTGATTGAAGTGTAGGGTTTAAGAAGCGAAACATGAAATGTTGGATGGATTTTCATGGATGCAGGTAATAAGAGGGTGGCAGCATTTACATTAACAACGTTCTTAACCTCAAAAGGACCCAAGTAAAGTGAAGCAAGCTTCTTGGAAGGAACTTGTAATCTAATATTCTTTGTGCTTAACCAAACTTTATCACCCACCTTATATTCAGGAGGTTTAGAACGACGTAGATCGTAAAATCGTTTTTGAGCATTTTGTGCATCAAGTAACAATTGTTTTACAGTGGCGAAACCTTTAACTAAGGTATTGATTTTATCATTAACAATGGGAATAGGGGAGGTTGCTGGAGACTGGATGTCATAAGAAGGATGAAACCCATAGTTAATAAAAAATGGGGACATTTTAGTAGAGGAATTGAGCATGTTATTATGAGCGAATTCAGCAGTGGAAAGGAGAGAATGCCAGTTGTCTTGCTCTAGAGAACAGTAACAACGGAGATACTGTTCTAAGGCTCGATTCGTCCTCTCAGTCTGCCCATTAGTTTGTGGATGGAAGGCTGTACTTAATTTCCTGGAAATGTTGAGAGAGTTACAAAGATGATCCCAGAACCTAGAGGTAAACTGTGAACCTCTGTCAGTAGTAATAGAATTTGGTAGACCATGTAATTTGACTATATGATCTATGAAAAGAGTAGCTGTTTCTGAAGCTGTGGGTAGACCTCTGTGCGGTAGAAAATGGGCCATTTTAGAAAATAAATCAACAACAACCATGATAGTGTTGAAGTTAGCAGAAGAAGGCAAATCAACAATAAAGTCCATGGCAATGTCTGCCCAAGGTCTTTCAGGTATTGGAAGAGATAAAAGATAGCCATAGGGACGTTTATGTTGATGTTTTTTAGTAGTGCATAGGAAACATGATTTGATATATTGCTTGATTGTATCAGACATTTTGGGCCACCAATAACTCCTTGAAAGGACATGAAGAGTCCTATGTATACCAGGATGACCTGCTAAAGTAGAATCATGAGCCGCTGCCAAGACCTGATTCCTGAGAAGCTCGGGTACATACAATTGATCATGATGATAGAACAGCTCATCAGCATGTTTATTTAAGTTGAGATGCTTTATTGAAGAATCCTCCTTCTGTTGCAGCTTTAGGGTCTCCAAGAATTCATTTGTTAAACAAATAATTCTATCCGCAGGTATTACTGAAGCTGGTGCCAGATGATCTTGTGGCTTAGAAGGTATACGAGAAAGGGTATCAGCCTTAAGATTCTTAGATCCTGGACGATAGGTAATCACGTAATCAAAACGTGAGAAGAAAAGGCTCCAGCGGACTTGACGAGAAGTCAGGGTCTTATTTGTCTTCAAATACTCTAGATTACGATGGTCTGTGTAAATAGTAATAGGGTATTTCGTACCTTCCAAGATATGCCTCCAAAATTCCAAAGCGGATTTTATGGCAAGTAATTCCTTATCACCAATGCCATAGTTTATCTCAGCTGAACTCATGACACGCGAATAGAAAGCAACTGGATGTAAGGGCTGTTCTTGGGAGACCCTCTGAGAGAGAACAGCGCCTATCGCAAATTCAGAAGCATCAACCTCAAGCGTAAAATGACAACTGGGATCTGGGAATTGCAAAATAGGGGCTGAAGTAAATTTATTCTTAAGGGTAGTGAATGCAACTTCAGCTGTACTATCCCATGAAAACCTGAAATGTTTCTTAGTTAGAGTAGTTAATGGTTTAACAATATGCGAGAAGTCTTTAATGAATTTTCTATAAAAATTCGCAAATCCAAGAAACCTCTGTACATCTTTTTTGCAAGAAGGTACTGGCCAATTAAGTATAGCATCAACTTTACTGGTCTCCATGGTGATCCCAGTAGGAGAGATACAGTAACCCAGAAAAGATATAGAGTTAGTATTAAATATACACTTTTCTAGTTTGGCGTAGAGATGATGTTGCCTTAGACGAGACAAAACTAGTTTTACATGTTGTAGATGTTCTTCATAAGTATTAGAATAGACTAAAATGTCATCTAAATAGATAACTATACATACATCTAAAAGGTCATGAAAAACATCATTTATGAAGCACTGGAAAGTGGCTGGGGCGTTGCAAAGCCCAAACGGCATTACAGTGTATTCATAAAGTCCGTATCTTGTACGGAAAGCCGTAAGCCACTCATCCCCTGCTCTCATCCTGATCAAATTGTATGCGCCCCTAAGATCGAGCTTGGTGTAGATGGTGGCACCTTGCAAACGTTCAATTAGTTCAGGAATGAGAGGCAGGGGATATCTGTTTTTCTTGGTGCACTTATTTAGTTGTCTGTAATCTATAATGGGGCGTAAACTGCCATCTTTGTTTTTCACAAAAAACATTGCAGCACCCGCAGAAGAAGTAGATGGACGTATAAACCCTTTTTTCAAATTTTCGTCTAAATATTCTTTAAGGTGGACTAATTCCGGCTGAGACAGAGGATATACATGACCATAAGGGATGGAGCAGTTAGGAATGAGATCAATAGGGCAATCATACCTTCTATGTGGTGGAAGTGTAGCTGCCTCCACCTTATCAAAAACATCAGCATATTCTTTATAGCAATCTGGTAATGTGTCTACAGCAATATGACAGAGTGTATGGGAATCAATGCAGAATTGTTTGCAATAAACAGAATTAAACATTACAGTAGAATCTGTCCAGGAAATATTAGGGTTATGTTTAGACAACCATTGAATACCAAGAATCATAGGGTAAACAGAACTTGGTAAAACATTGAAAGATAACAACTCAGTATGCCCAGAGGCTGTGGTGACACTAAGTGGAACTGTATGGTGTGAAATAGGTCCAGAACTAAAAAATTAACCATCAACCAAACGAATGGCAAGTGCAACACTCTTTTTTATTAGTGGTATTTTATGCTTAACAACAAAAACTAAATCAATGAAATTCCCAGATGCTCCAGAGTCAATTACGGCCTGTACGCTTGTCTTCTGCTGCTCCCACTGTAACGAGAGAGGAATTGATAAATGAAGTAAACTATTATTTACCATATTTACAGTGTGCTTAAATGTTACTCTCTTACCCTTCTTTTGACGAAGGAGAGAAGGGCAATCCCTTACGCCATGATCCTTTTCGGCACAGTATAGACACAAATTCAGCAGTTTGCGTCTGGCTTTCTCTTCCGGCTTTAATGGCCCTCTAATCACAGCAACATCCATGGGTTCATCAACAATCTTAGAAGAATGGGTCGGAAGGCTTGCATGATACGGAGTGTATTTCCTTGGAGTGTTATCAGCAGTGGATTGTTCATACTTCCGTTCCCTGAGTCTTCGGTCAATGCCAATACACAAAGTCATGAGATCCTCAAGAACATCTGGAATGATACCTCTAGCAAGTTCATCTTTTAGTGAGTCACTTAGACCCAAACTGAACTGTTTTTTTAAAGCTGGATTGTTCCACAAGGTGTCTGGAGCCCACCTTTTGAAGTCCGTTATATATTCTTCTACCATCCTTTTCCCTTGACGTAAAGATCTTAGAGCAGTTTCAGCAGTATTCTGCTTGTTATGATCTTCATATAAAAGGGACATTGCGGTGAAGAAAGAATCAAGAGAATTTAGTATGGGATCATCAGTTTCATAGAAGGCGTTGGCCCAAGATCTAGCTTCTCCACGTAAAAAAGAAATCACAGTCAAAACACGAATTCTATCCGTAGGATAAGACTTAGGTTTCAAAGTAAACAAAAGAGTGCAAGAATTTCTAAAGTCTCTGAACATAGACCTGTCACCAGAGAATTTTTCTGGCGGACTCACAACAGGCTCAGGTGTAGACTCAGAAGTAGAAGATTTATTTGCCATATGTTGATTGATACATTTTCTAATATTCTGGTTCTCAATTTGTATCTCTCTTAATCCCTGTAACATATTATCCATACTTTGTGCAAGTGATCCCACTCTGTTAGAAAGCTCGCTCAGCTCCATGATAGTGGATAAGGTACTTTTTTCAGGCTTGGTAATATGTAATGTTCTGTAATGTTTTATATAGAACAGGTGTGAAAATAGATTTTGTTACCTAGTATCCACTATAGCAGGACCACTCAGCCTCACACCAAACCTTGGATTCACACAGATTTAACTTACAGGAATCCAGTTATGCTCATTGAACTGAGGGTCACTACTGCAGTTTACAGAGTGAGTCCGGAGCTGTCACGCAACCAAGATGTTATATATCTGTATTTCAACAGATAAGATAGATGTGCAAACTACTGATTAACAGGTGAGAGTAGTTGTGATAAGGTACACACATATACAGAGTAGGTGGGTGGTAAGAGAGGATGACAAACAGACAGTTGAAATGCAATGATGAAAACAAATATTGGAAGAATTAAACCTCAAAATGTCTTTGGGATGAATTAAGTAAGTTAGTGGGATTAGTATGAAATGAGTAATATGGCCGTAGAGAGTTCATCCAAAACCAAGCTTAGATTATGTAAGGTAATACAAATGAATCCTTTTCCAGAGTTGTTTTAGTAGTTACCCCTTTTGTTAAGCAGCACATGAAGGGTTAACGTTAACTGAACAATAGTGTGATTGGTATTTGCTGTTGATATTTACTGAATGAAGTTTTGCATGCAAGCTTTAGGTTAGAAATAGCAAACAGTCACTTATATAACTTCAGGTTAGGCACAGCATAGATATTTAAGCAAGCAGCACATCAAGCACAGGAAGCAATGTTAGAAGCAGCTAGAGGTTATACTTTCAAGTATAGTGATGAGAACAGTCAATGGGAGTTACGGTACTTAATATGCATGAATAGGAGACATGCACATATCAGAGAACAAAAAGTAAACATACAGACCAAATCCTGTTGAAATGAATAGGCGCCAAGGTCAGAGGGAGATAAGATCCTTACTGTCTGTTTGTAGTAATGATTAGCAGGCAGCACACAGCGCGGTACACACGCTGCAGAGACGCTGAAATGCCGGGTGTGACGTCACAGCCACCCGGTGTTGCAGTTAGGGGAACAGATTGATGTTCCGTTGGTTCCTAGGCACAGCAGTAAAGCAGAGTTATCAAGAACTGGCACAGGAAGCAGGGAAACAAGGCGAAGCTCCAATCTTCAGAGTAACAGGTAGGAAAACCTCTCAGATAGAGGAATGGGCAAGGTGTCTTCAGACAGGAGTTACATATATCAACTAAACCAAAATACCAAGCGAGGAGCACAGAGAGGAGGAGCCTTAAATAGGGGAAGAGGAGTCTGACTTAAAGGGACAGGATAGAAATAGTGAATACCCTGACACTGCTGGACATTCCCACATATAATGTAAGAGAGTAGGGGCCTCTATCGCACATCTCACGCATTTATTAGGGCGTGTGGGCACCCATTTGGCGAGTATTCTCGGTGTGAGATAGGCCTTATGAAGGAAGCGTATCTGGGATTCCCTGAACATGGCGGACAATGTAGCTGATTTAGTTTTTTCGAGACCTCCTCTCATGTCCTCCCATGTAATGTCACCAATTCCCTCTCGAGCCCATCCCAAAAGCATTGAGTCCCTTGTGCTCTGCGCTCGTTGCTGTATAAGAGTTTGATATATTTCAGATAAGGAGAACTTACCCATTTTATACAATGTTTGTGTGATGCGGAAGGGAGAACCCTCCCAAAATTCCGGCGCGTTCCGAAGTAGGGTATTGATATAATGGCGTACCTGTAGGAAGGCAAAGAAGTGTGTTCTTGGTATCCCAAACTCTCTCTGTAAGGTACCAAAATTTTTTACCTCCTTTGTGATATGTTTTGTATTTTATCACAAATCCTTGTCATTGTATACCTCTATCACTGTACCCAGCGCTACGGAATTTTGCGACGCTATACAAATAAATTATATTAATACACCCACACACACACTTACACACATACACACACACACTCAAACTTCCACACACTCCCTAAAAAGCGCCTATGGTGGGGATATGACAACAACATGCCTGGATTAGAAGCTTTCATGACTCTCAAAATTGCATACCTATTACAATGGGTTTTAATGAACTCTTTACAGGAACAGATATGCATTGTATACATATATGGAAATCTGCCCTATTTATAATTTATTTTTTTCCCCTGAAAAATACTTTTTTAATGGATGTAAATGCAGAGTATGAGACTCTACACCTATATTATATTTTTAACAGGATATTAATATGTAAAAATAATATAGTCAAATTCCTTATAGTGTGTTATTTTTTAATTTTTGTGATTGTTAAAAACATAGTGAAAGACAAGCTGGGGAGCTGAGCAGGAAAGAGCCAGAGATTGGCTGCTACACTCACCTGCTGCTTCTCATTGGGTCTCCAATTGTGTCCTGCTCATTAGCCTTTTTTTGTCGCCCTGAGCACGTTATCTATGTTTAACCCCTTTTGTTACATAACACATACTTTACAAGGGATAGTAATAAAAATTAATGAAAAATACATTACAAATAAAATTGTGATTAAAAAAATAAATAAACTACAATTTGTTATGTATTAAATAAGTAGTAAGTTAAAATGTAATAAGTATGAATAATGTTTAGGGTTATGTGCACTGTTTAGCAAACGCACATATGCAGCACCCATTACATATCCATACAAATATTATCTTCTAATACTTTAAAATGTCACCAAGGAGCTCTAGCTGTAAACACAAATAGGTGTCTCACTAACATAGATTAGTGCATAAAATCAGCCAATTCTATGTTCTCTATACAAGCGTTCCCACGGTTTAACTGTTGATTTGCCGGGGAGCCTTCAAGGCAGCCTGTATTTCCATTCCTAATTCCCACAAGCACTATCTGCTGTACCGAACACCGGCTGTGTGCACATATATATGCTCTCTACCTCTCACTTGCTCCTGCTATGCAGCTATTCTATAGGCATGTGTTGATGATGTCACTCTCCTCTGTTTTATCCTCTGTTAGATGAAAACTCCCATCTGTAATAAGAACGCTATTCAACCTCCTGAGTTCCATGCTCTCCACATTTACTGCTGGAACGCAGGAGGAACTAAAAAACACCACCATTAAAAAAACAAAAAAAACTAAGTCTAACTGTGACGGGAGAAAATTGGCGGACAGCATGAAAAGTATGTGAGCCGGGAGACACTGATAATTTTTGCTTAATTACAGAAGAACCAGGAAAATACAGAAGGGTTGGCAACCATAAATGACAGTATGTAGAAAAGCCTAGCTGTCTGCAACTTCAGCAATCCAGGCTCCACATTCGTCTTTTTACTCTCTCTGTACTCTCTTGGTCTGGGCAGGCTTCATACACCACTCCAGGTGGTCTTGCAGTACTCCCCTCGCATGTCATTGCCAGGCATAAGTTGTTGAAAAATAAAAGAATAGGAGACTAACATAGATGTATGTGTTGTGTGTGTGCATTCAAATGCTTATGGGTGCTTGAGTGTGTCTTTGAATGTGTCTATGAGTGCCTGGGTGTGTTTGTGCATGCGGCTGCCTGAGTGTGCCTAAGCATGTGGATGACTGAGTATGTCTGTGCATGTGAAAGTCTATGGGTGCTTGTGTGTGTGCATGGGGATGTCTATGCGTTCCTGTGTGTGCATGTGGAATTCTATGGGTGTGTTGTGCCTCTATGGGTGCTTCATTTAAAACTAAAATTAAATGACAATCAGAAGTAATGAAAGAATGCACTTTAGAAATTGGGGGAAGCACATTTTAAAATTTCGCCCTGTGAGCCATATTCTCTAGATTTTTTTTTCAAGTTCATTCCAGCATATTGGTTGATGGCTTTAAACAGGTAATCTTCACAGCATACTAATGGAATTCAGAATTTTGTTTTCTGATTAATTTTTTATTTAAAAGAAAATATTTTTTTTCTATTCTAATGCATTTTAAGATACACAAAGGAATTAAAAATATATTGAATAAATGAGCAAATGTATTCTAAAGTTATGCAATGGAAACTGACCAATGGTATTTCTAGAGCACCCGAGCATGACCCACTTTACCTTTATTTGGAGTGTGCCAGGTGTCGAGGTCTGTCAGGATTTACTATTTCTCTGCAACAAGAACTAGATGTTCTTGGCAATCGAACAGGTGACTAAAGCATTACTTAAGGGTGTAACACTGCCTTAAAGAAGCCAAGTACTCTAAACAGGAATAATCTGGAATTAATTCCATTAACTCCCAGCTATAAGCTAAGAAAGCAAGTACAGTACATTCTAGCATATATAAGTGTAGCTTTTTACAGTACATATAATTAAATCTTAATTTCTATCACTTAGATTAGTAAATAAATCTATAGAATGCAGCCTGTAGATGGTCCAATATGTAAGATCATTTTATTATTGCACTGTTGCTTGGAAATGGATTACATACATAGTTATTGTCAGCTCAAGAGTGGCTATGCACTGCTGGAAGCTAACTGAACACATCTGGTGAGCTAATTATAAGAGATAATGGGCTCGATTTATTAAGCTACTGTGGACCTGGGCGTACATATACTCCCCTGTCTGCTGCAGATCGCCTCTGGTGGACTGAATTCCCCTAGCGAATTCAGCATTGTACAAGAACACTATTGTGCATTGCAGAACACTATTCAGCATTGCACAAGAACACTATTGTGCATTGCAGAACACTTCAGCATTGCACAAGAGCAGGGAGATTTAAATTCTCCACCTAATACGGACTTAAGGTTCTCTTGTGAGAACCTGTAGTCGTAGGCAGGCAAAGTCTTTGATAAATCGACCCCAGTGTGTGTAATCACCAGCTAGCACTCAGCAGTACATTGTCGCTGAACATATGTACACATAATTTTCAACAAAGGACACCAACAGAACAAGAACAATTTTGTTTTAGAAAAAAAAAAGTGAATGTTGTATATGAGTCATGAAAGTTTAATTTTGACTTTAACGTCTCTTTATTAACAAAGCAAAATGATTTGAGATTTTACATTATTTTTCCTGGTAATCTTTTTAAAGCGCTAATATTATTTTAATAATAAAACAAAAAAGTGTCTTATGACATTACTATATCATAAATGCTTCATAAGTGATATAGAGAGACATCAGTCTAACACAGAACAGGAAGTATTTTGGAATTCTCTCAGATGGCTTTCAAAGTTAAAAAGATTCATTAACCCCATGATGACCACGACTCACCCTGTACATCGCTGGTCATTAAGGGATTTCTTGCCTATAATTGTGAGTGTCTCGCCGAAAGCAACAAGACTGTGTTATATCACATTCTCTCCCTTTTGCAGGCCTCTTGAAATAGTGTGGTCTCACCACTATTGAAAATATAAATCCCATAGAAACACCAGTAACCAACAGTTTACTTCACTGGTCGTTAAGGGGTTAAACATTTTTTACTTGAAGATACCACTATATTAATAATTCAATCACTGCTAAATTAAACAGAAATTTGAAAACAAAATTTCATGTATATTAAAGAGCACTAACTAAACATGTTAAAATATGTTTGTATGTTAAATGGTTAGATGAAAGCTTTTTAAATTGATTGGCATTTTTCTTTCCACTGGCTTATAAAGACAACTCCCTAAGCTATGTTAGTAGTAACAAAATTTCAAGCATATCATTAACATAATTTAATTACAGAAATAGTAATGACTATATATAGATCAATACATAAAACTATTTTGGATGAAACTGAGACAAATACTCTACACATTTCGGATTTTTTATATTTACTTTCCGAAGCATAAATGCATTTTAATTGCTTTATTATGGGACAATAAAGCTCAAATAGACCCCTCAATAATCATAATATCAACACCATCACTAGATTTTAAAAAGACATGTAACTCTCATTATTACTACTTGCAAGGAGATACTTGGGGGTCGATTTATCAAAGCCTTTGGCAGACTTCGCCCCACTATGACTGCAGGTTCTCACGCGTGTTTGGCTGTGCGCGGGCAGGGTCGCGATTGCACGCGAACGCAAAATAGCGCTGGTGTGCAATGCTGAATTCCGGCAGTTGAATTCAGCCCGCCAGAGGCGAGCTGCGGCGTATATGTGCCCCTGTCCGCCACAGCTTTATAAATCGGCTCCCAAGTTTACTGTTGGTATAGTTTACTGAAAATAAAATTAATTGTGAAATAATTATTTTAATATTTGGAATATATTTTGGTTTATTTTTGGCATTAGGCATGAAACACAATTCATTATAACTTCTAGAATGCTGACAAAGAACTTTATTAGTTTGCTCTTTAGAGATTGGTAATACTTTTTAATAGCTAAACCACAGCAAGTACCAAGGAAAATATTCGAAGTCAAATGTGATAGAGATGGAAAATGGGTCAGTATTATTCTGATTTAATCTAGCTGAAATAATAAATGATCAGATCTGCGTGTTTATTGTTGGCAAGCTTTTTACCTAGATGTAATCATGTCAGCTGTCCAAAAGCAAAGGCAAATTCAAATACTATATAAAAAAATAAGTTTATTGGGGCATTAAAGGGACACTAAAGTCAAATCATAGATTAGATATTCAATTGTGTGCAAAGCAAGTTATATAGGATTCACAATGCATAAATTTTAATGTACCACTTCCAATCCAGTTTTTTTTCTGCTATTTGTCTCATATTATGTTTAATGGTCTGAAAGGGATTATTATTATTATTATCGGTTATTTGTAGAGCGCCAACAGATTCTGCAGCGATTCATTAAAGGGATAGTTAATATAAACTATATTAAGATTTTAATATAAAATGTTTACTTATGCGTAGTAAAATGAATATTCATTATACTGTCATTATTGTCCTAATAAAAAGACAATGCAATAGCACTTACTCTGAAATTTAAAAGAACAGTGGATTTTAAATTGACTTACATTTGCCGCTCCCCTTTATCATGTGACAGCCATCAGCCAATCACAGACTCCTGTATACACACTGTGAACACTTGCACATGCTCAGAAGGAGCTGGCACCTCAGAAAGTATGCATATAAAAAGATTGTGCACAATCTGATAATAGAAGTAAATTAGAAAGTCTCTTAAAACTGCATGCTCTATCTGTATCATGAAAGCTTAAATTAGCACACAATTCTGGAATATAGCAAAGCTTGTATAATTACTTGGGCCACACTGAAATTAGAAATTAAATAATTAAGAAAGGGTATGATTAATAATTAGATTATGTTTACATTGGAAAGTAGAATTTAATTTATCTTAAAGGGACAGTTTACTCAAAAATTTTCTCCCCTTTAATTTGTTCCCAATGATCCACTTTAGCTGCTGGAGTGTATTAAATTGTTTACAAGTAGCTCCTTTACCCTTATATTGGCATTTGAAATTGTTAATTTAGCATGTGGTATCCCCACCTATTCTGAAAGTTTGTGGCCGCAGGTCCCAGCTATAGATAAGCTTTGTAAACACAGCCAGCAGAAGAAATTACACTCCCAGTGCGATATAGCAGAGATAAGGTAATAAAATGTTGATTTTCCATTGTTCTCTCAAAGTACTGGTGATTGTTTTAAGGACAGATATAAGATAAAGAAGCAGGTATATTTGCACAATGTGATACAGTAATGAGATCGGATTATACCTACAAAATCAACCCATTTTATTAGGTTGTGGCTTCAAAACACAAAATCAGAGCTTTAATATACACAAATAAGCCTTAAAAAGCTAATTTTCATACATTTTTTACTCTGCAGTTGGTAAAAATAGCAATTGTAAACACATTAAGGGAAAAATTATTTTACAGTATACTGTCCCTTTAAAGGCACAGTCTATTCAAAATTAAACTTTCATGATTCAAATAGGGAATGCAATTATAAACAACTTTCCAATTTACTTTTATCAGCAATTTTGCTTTGTTCTCTATGGATTGTTTGTTGAAAGCTAATCCAAGGTAGGCTCATATCCTAATTTCTAAGCCCTTGAAGGCCACCTTTTATTTCAGTGCATTTTAACAGTTTTTCACAGCTAGACAGCACTAGTTCATATGTGGGATATAGATAACATTGTGCTCACTCCCTTAAAGTTATTTATGAGTCAGCACTGATTGACTAAAATGCAAGTCTGTCAAAAGCACTGAAATAAGGGGGCATTTGGCAGAGGCTTAGATACAAGGTCATCACAGAGGTGAAAAAAAAGTATATTAATATAACTGTGTTGGTTATGCAAACTGGGGAATGGATAATAAAGGGATTATCTATCTCTTTAAACCAAAAAAAAATCTGGAGTAGACTGTCCCTTTAAATATAATCTTATATAGCAGCATATTAACAATCTACATTTTTCTTTAGCTTTAAAAGCTCACAAAGGGCCGTTAATCTAAAGATCTCCGCACAAGTCTCATTATTTGTAGAGCGCCAACAGATTTCCCTTCTCATGACTCATGCTATCACTGGACTTGCTTGGCTGAAAACACAGAAAGAGGCAGTACATTTTTATTTTTAAGATGATTTCTAATTCTGCACACCTCTTTAAAATAAATTTACCGTGCGCCCAATGCATTATTCCCTAATAAATATTAATAGGACAAGTCCCCAATCCTTAAAAGAATACTTACTGTAGTAGACTTGTGCTACGCCAAATAATTTGGTTCATCTGAATCTTTTGTAACGAATAATTGTCGAAATTAATTTCCCCAAATATTCATTGGCTGCACTATTCGGTATTCATTTAAATTTTGAACAAAACAAATAGTTAATATTTGTAGAACATTTACATCAGTTGTTGTTAAACAAATGTAAATGCTCTTTTGTTACAGGTGGAAAAGTTCCCTTGTAGCGTTATACTTACCTATAGCGTTGTGCGCAAACCCTGATCTTTCTTCTCAGGCCATGGTAATAGGAGGTTTAGCGTGGCGGATCCCAGGCCTTGTGTTAAAGGACCTTCTCCTTTAATAGATTTTTTTTTATTTTTTTTAAATTAAAGGGACATTGGACACTAAATTTTTCCATGCATAAATGTTTTGCAGATGATCCATATATATAGCCCATCTTGGAGTGTTTTTGTAACAATGTATAGTTTTGCTTATTTTTTAATAACATTGTGCTGACTCCTAACCAAGCCTCAAAGTATGAGATGTAGAACCAGGTCTACAGATTCCTGCTGCTATTGATTGTGTAATTGGTCTTTTCATATTCAGGGGAGGGTAGGGTTCTGCTCTTTCAACTTTCCCAGTCCCTTTCAGTGGATGTCCCAGCCTAACCTCATCAACAGTGCTAAACCGGCAGCTTTTACGTATGTTTTTAAAAGGTTTTACACTGGATTTTTAGATCAGTATCTGTGTATATTCTAGTGTCTTTTACGTGTGGTTATATGAAAATGTGTGTACACTGTCCCTTTAAAGGACCATTAACGACAGTAGAACTTCATAATCAGCTAACGCATAATAAAAAAAGTCAATGCAAAAGCACTTGATTAGTAGTTTTATTTTCTGACAAAAAATTCAAATGTAGCTCATTTTTCCTTCCCCATATCATGTGACAACCATCAGCCAATCACAAAATGCATATACTTATGTAGTATGAATTCTCAGTAGGAGCTGGTGCCTCAGAAAGTTAGCAAATAAAAAGACTGAACATTTTGATAATGGAAGTGAATTTACACTTTTGACTTTAGTGTTCCTCCAAGAATACTTTGGGTATAGTCTACTTTTCTTTAAAGAAGTAATTGTTGTGGGAAAAAAATCAAAGGAACAAAAAAAATAATGCACATATACTTATTGCACACTGTGGGCGAGATTACATATGCGGCATCACTGGATGTAGTGATCACAAATGCGGCACGTATATATTTCCCCTTCGGCCACTGGTTTTACTCCCATAAACTAACATAGAACCGGCGTCGCAAGTCGGTATCACATATTCTGCGCAAGGACTTACTCAGTGAAAATTTAGAAATTTTACTCAAATTTTACCTTGCCACACATAGGCAGGCGCAGTAAGCCTGTGCTGAGTATATGAGCACAGTAACTCCCTGGAAGTCTTAACAAACACCTAACGCATGCGCAATATCTAATAAATGTATTAACCCCTAATCGGCCAACCCCCAAATCCCAAAGTATCTAATAAAGTTATTAACCCCCCTTCTAAATTAACCCCAATTAACAAAGACTACCTGAAAAAATTAATAAAAATTTAACAAAATAAAAAAATCCTAACTTAACATTAAAATAAAAAATCATAACACTACATTTAAAAAAAAAAAATAATTTAAAATAAAAAATCTAATATTACAAAAAATAAAAAAATCTAAGGTTACAGAAAAAAATAAACTAAATTATCCAAAATAATTTTTTTAAACCTAATCTAATACCCCTATAAAAAGAAAAAAGCTACCCCAAAATAAAAACACCCCATAATCTAACACTAAACTACCAGTAGTCCTTAAAAGGGCCTTTATTGCCCTGAAGAAATCAGCTATTTTATGTAAAAAAATACAAATTAACCCCTAACAGTAAACCCCCCCCACCCAACCAGCCCCCCAAAATATAAAAGACCTAACTCTAAAAAAATATAATCTACCCATTGCCCCTAAAGGGGCATTTGTATGGGCATTGCCCTCAAAAGGGCAATAAGCTCTTTTGCTGCCCATTAAAAAATAAAAAAAGCCCTAATCTAAAAAAAAAAACACCCCCCCAAAAAAAAACTAACACTAACCCCGACATAGGTACTCACCATTTCTGAAGTCTGGCGGTGAAGGTTTTCTTCCAGGCAGATCCATCTTCATTCAGCGTGGGGCCATCTTCTTTCTTCATCCCGGTGGCGCGGAGCGAAGGCGGTGCGGAGCAGAGCAGGAACGGCCGGCGTTGCAGACATCCGACGTGGACTGAAGATTGAATGCAAGATACCCGTTTTGAACAGCCAATAGGATTTAAGTAGCTCTCATCATATTGGCTGTCACAGGATGCAAGAATACTTCAACTCCAAGACGATTTAATGTCCCTTTAAATTAATCAAAAAATCATACAAGAAGTGGTTGGTTCCTAGTGGGTTTGAATACTGTTGTCAAGAGAATCCCAAGGTATCTAATATGGTTTTCACAGTGCAAAGTTACAAAAAACTATTAGAAGACTATGTGAAAACTGTTTTTTAGGGACAAAATCTCTGCACAAACCTGTGCTAACCAGGGTGCACATTTCTTCTAATAAATTTGAATAGACCTCAATAATATCAAATAATTATTTTTAACACAAATTATCTATGATTTCTCTTAAAGCAATATAAAACTCTCGCTTGAAATTCCTATTAATAACTTCTTTTTTTTTAATTTAAATTGGAATATTTTGTTACATGTGTGCAATTAAATGAGTGCAAGCTAATAAAATATTGCAATTTTGGATTTGCTTGGAGTTAAGTTAGCACTGTTAAAAGGCTATGAGAGTCTAATCTCAAATGTACAGGAGTGCATTTCAAAGTTAAATATGGGCGTTTTTGCTTTACACTATTTGCAAAAATCTCCCGGTATGCCAGTATGCCAGTCCAGCACTGGCTATGCATTGCACACAGAACTTGGAGCATGTGCAAGAGGGGAATGCGCATGTATAAGATTTTCATTGGAATGGCGGTGTTGAATTGTCCCCATGCAAGATACCACTGGTGTTTTTGTTAGCTGAAAATCATTTGAGAATTCTGACCGAACAAAGACCTTCTATAGTTGTGTTAAGTGACCAATACTACGTCTGTTTGCCAGAAACTGAAAGTTTATGAGACAGATGCATCTTCATTGATTATTATGGAACTGGACTCACAACATGGGGCTGTGACAGGGGCAGGTACAAATATTTTTGAATTCCAGAATTTGAAGTAGTGAAGTGCAGTTTGCACTTTTTTTGAGATATTAGTTTCACCATTTGTCTGTTGACTCCATTACATTCAATGGGAGGGGCTTTTTATCTAGGCCTTTGACTCCATTACATGCAAAGGGAGGGGCTTTTTATCTATGCCCGTAACACCCTTACATTCAATTGGATGTGCTTTTTTTTTACCTAGACGGAAGGCTCCATTATATGCAAAGGGAGTTTTTACATATATATAAAAAATTTTTACCTAGGCTAAGGACTTATTTACATTCAATGGGAGGAGCTTTTATAAATAGGAAGATGACTTCCTTACATTCAATGGGAGGTGTTTTTTTTGGTGGTTGACTCATTACATTCAATGGGTGGTGCATACCAAACTGCAATGATTCTGATCTGATAAGGTACAGATTTATTAAACGCAAATAAGCCCCATATGGATTGTATGCAGATAATAGTCAGTTCTCACAGAGCTTAGAAATTCTCTGCTAGTGTTCATTCACATGACAAATCACAGGATTGTGCCCTGGTACAATAAACTTCCCATAATAAGCCACTTAATGAATTAAAACAACAAAAATGTAGAAATTAATATCAATGAATGTTGTTTAGTTAAATGCATTAAGCATTAAAACACTCAGCTTTTGTCATGATTTCATCTGGCTTTCTCTGAAGCAGTATTTGTTGCACTTCTTTAGGATTTTTAAGATATACTGCAAAATAATTATTTCAAAGTTCTAAAAACACTTTTTTTTTTCTTTGCCTCAGTAATCTTGATATTCTAAAAAAATGTAAAAAAAAAATGTAGGTTTGCCTTTATGACTTTGTTCATTGGCACGTCATTGGCATTATAGCGTTCTGTCTTGGGGACTATAGCCAAAAATATCTTATTTTTAACCCCTTTGCTACTGTGAATTTCAGAGGAAAATCAAAGAATTTTTAGCATTTTTGCTATCACTTCATTTAAACAGAGAGAGAGGCTTGTTTTTTATTTACCTATCAAAACAATGCAATTTTAGAGGTGTTGATTTAATCCCATTTTGGTATATTTCATGCCACTGTTTTGCCGCCATATGCAATCAAATGTTTTTAACTTTTTCACAAACTTTGGGTTTCTCACTCTAATTATTTACAGACAACTACTACAGTCATAAGACAAATAGTTGTAAAAAATTAGCTGGGGTCTTTTTGGCAACTGTGCACCACACTATTGAAATTCCCGACAGTGAAGGTTAATAGTATTTTAATATAAAGATTACCCTCCAACCTGACACTTCCCACCTTCCTTAACCCCCTCAAACAGCTCTCTCCCCCCACACACCCACAATCCTGACCACCATCTTAGTTACTGGCAGTCTGCCAGTATGAAGTTTTAGTTTTTTTTAAATGTTATTTATTTATTGATTTTCTGCAGTGTAGGATCCCCCTTACTCTTCCACCTCCCTGATTACTCCCAAAGAGCTCTCTAACCATCCCCCCTCCCAAATGTATCTGCCATCGTAGGTATTGGCAGGCTGGCAGTTGTCGTATATATATATATTTTTATATATGTAATGCCATACGATGGACTATGTATCGCATGACGTATATATACATCGCAATGGCGCAAGGGGTATGGTAACTAAAGGGACATAAGAGTCCCCATAAGAATAAGAGCATTTTATTATTGTGTTTCCACTTGAAAAAGGGGTTAAACACACAGTTAAAAGGTCAATAAATGTCTCATAATTACAATATTTTTCTGCATTCTTGCAATAAACTAACATACTGAGTGGGTTTGACAATATTTGCAATAAATTAATACATTGTTTGCTGTAATTGTTTTGCAATAGCCATACTCCACCCACCACTTCTCCTGTTTGGAGGAACCAATCTGAACTTGTAAAGTTTAAAAGGCTATCAGAATCATATCTGCTGAAGTCAATTAGGGGCAGATATTCTCAGAACTGGAAAACTATCACCTAGATTACGAGTTATGCACGCTATAGGGAATTTAACGAATGCAACAAAAGTTGCGTTGTTTAACCCTCTATAGCGCAGCCATTACAAGTTTTGAAACAGCCGGCTTGTGCGTGCGATATGGTTGTGTTGAACTCCATACCGCACAAAATACAAACGCTGTTTTGACGTGCTTGTGCACGTTTCCCCCATAGACATCAATGGGGAGAGCGGGTTAGAAAAAAACTAACATCTGCGATCGCGGAATGAAATGCTCCGTAACACTTAGTGCACTTAGTGGATGTTAGTGCACTTTGTAACAGTTTAGTTATGAGTTTTATGTAACAGTTTTGTAGCGTAAAACTCATAACTACTGCTTTTAGATTGCGAAACGGATCTTGTTGGTAAAGGCTGCAACACAAGCTTTTTAGCCTCACTGCAAAACTCGAAAAAACGTAATTTTTACGTGTGCGGGACTGACGTTGCATTACATGCTAAAAGGACTGCGGTACAGCTATACCGGCTACGGTGCTGTTTTAACTCTGAAATTACCATTTTTTCAGCGTTAAAACATCAACGCACAACTTGTAATCTTGGTGTATTCATTTTAAGACTTAAAAATAAGCAAAATAAATAAAAAATGTTATATTATCATATTGTTTGCTGCCCCTTTACAGTCAGCTATAGACATACATTGCACAGTGGATTACAACCTGAACATAGCCGCTGAGCCAATCAATGGCAGCATATGTGCCTAGCTGCCAATCGCCAGCTGTGGTCAGCTCAGTATCATCTATGCTTGATCCGCAGCTAACTTGAAGTGTGTTTATACATTTTGTGGGTTCAAGCAATTATGCGATAACTAGGGATGGACGAATGTTTCTAAAAATTTTAAATTTAAAATGAATTTCGATACATTCGTTTGTTCGAATCGAATTTCGAATGTTTATATAACATTCTAACATTCTATTTTCGAATTTTCTTTTTTAAATTTTTCAATAAAATTCGAAAATATTCGTTCGAATAATAGAATGTTTAGCTATGTATTCATTCAATTTCGAAATGTAATATTCGAATTTGAATGTGACATTCAAATTTGAATGTGATATTCAAATTTGAAATAGTATTTCTAGTCTACAACTGTGTTTAATAAATGTAATATTCGAATTCGAATGCTACATTCGAATTCGAATGTCACATTCGAATTTGAAATAGTATTTCTAGTCTAATACTGTGTTTTATAAATGTAATATTCGAATTTGAATGTGACATTCAATTCGAATGTGATATTTGATTCGAATGTGACATTCGAAATAGTGTTTCTAGTCTACAATTGTATTTTATTAATGTAATATTCGAATTCGAATGTAACATTCGAAAACTGTAAATAACATTCGAAAATCGAATTTTTAAGAATATTTGTTCTTATCAACATTCTATTATGTAAATCGAATTTCTACAATAACATTCGTTCTAACATTCGAATTCGGATATAAACACATTCGCCCATCCATAGCAATAACCTACCTCCCAGCATTTCCTGAATGCTCTCTGGGACAGGGAAGTGAGGGGTGCTTGGTAGGCGGAGCAACTACTGCAGTGGCAAGCCACATAGGTGTGTAGTCATGTTATACCGTGGGTGGGTGTAAAGTAAAATTGCCATACACACAGAGAAAACTGTACTAGCTTTACTGTTCAAGTTTACAACAAACAAAAAAAGCTGTATTTGTGTTTAATCTTTTGACCAGTTTTTTTATTAGCATAATAATATACAAGTCAATACTAATTTCCAGTATAATATCATAATATATATTACTTTGCTGGTGTTTGTTATTGTGTTGTTGTTTTTTTAAATGCACTCCCTAAATAACATTTTATATTCTCCTTGAAATATTTGTTTATCACAACCATAAGAATATGTGGTGGAGAAATTTCTCCATTACTTCACCTCTCATATAATTGTTCCTTTGTCATTATCTGCATACTTGTATACTATGTTATTTATTTTTATCTGGCTAAGGGAGAAGGGGAGTGCTGTAGTATTAAAGACTTTTAATTGTTTTCACATATACCGCTGTGTCCATCCTACTGTATTTGTCCTAAATATACCGGAAAGCATTTAGAATCTCTGAATTAGACAAATATTGGACTATTAGAATTAGTTAATAAGGAAGACTATTATCATTACGTTATGTGTTTAGGATATGTGTTAAATATAGACACATGCATTTTAAGCAATCCTATAGGATCTTGTGTTAATTTTTTTTTCTAGTATCTTTATTTCCCTATATCACAACCTATTTATGTGTCACCATGGTAACTATAAACTTAGTCATATAAAAAATATAATGACATTGACACACATTGGCACACGTGTGGTGATGGTATTAGGGGACAACCTTGAATTAGTTTATATATTTTGCTTTGTTGTCTGTGTTCTGGTATGAGGAAGGGTAAAGTGTTTTTACAAAATGTTAATAAATTAAGCTATTCATTTGTGGAGTGCAGACTATCTAAGTGGTTTGCACCCAGGTTGCTGGCACAATTTGGACAACTTTAAAATGGCAAAAAATGTATGTTTTTTTGTCAACGTTCCCAATCAAAGTCGAAACACATGGAAATTCCAAAACTATACTAGTCAACCAAGTAATATATCTATTTTTATATTTTTTTATTACATTTTCTGTGTGGGGCAGAGCTGATCATTGGGGCAGCAGGATGTGTATTGCTGGAGCTCTTGGAATAACTATAGACTTTGGAGTGCAATATTATGGATCTGTTTTCAGAACCGTTGTGAAAAGATTTATCCAGGGGTGTATTTGATTAGTTAAGAAGCACCTGCTAAGACCATTTCCTGACCTATGTTACCCAGTGAAGCCACCAAGCTTAGGCTGCCCCCCCCCCAGTAATCTGGGAGATGCCATTAGCGCTTTACATAAAAATATGTGTCTACAAAGTGAAAAACAGAAACGGGCAAAGCCTCAAGCTTTAGGTTTATTACACACAGAGAACACTATACATGCAAAAAATACATATTAAAGATGGTGAGCGATAGTAACTCTTGGCTGGCTTCAATAGAAATGGGAAAGTTTAACTGATTCAATGACTTCCCATTGATCTGAGCTGCAGTGCCTGGTAGAAGATTTCTCACTTAAATTGGGAAATATAATTGGGATTATGGGCTGCAGCAAGCACCAGATACCCTTTGTATAGTCAATATGCATGAGGATTCTTCCCATGCACCCATTGCTGACACAACGGATGAGAAGATGTTGACTCGTGCTTCTGGAGGGGTGATGAAGGGAATTGATTGATGGTGGAAACAGTAGCAAATCCAGAGCTGTGTTGTGTGGCCAAGCATGAAGGAGATGCAGTCTGCTACAGTGGTGGTTGGGTGTGAGATGATACCCACAACGTTAGAGGAGTTTTGGCAAGAGTTACAAATAGGGGAGTTGCGATTTGCTGCCTTGCACAGTGAGAGAGCTTCCCCACACGTAGCCCTGTCCAATATATATGCCCTTGCTTATGTGGGCTCTAAGGTGGTCAAGAGATTTCTAACCTGGGCAGCAGCATCTCCATTGCATAAAATTGGCATTAGGTAAATCTCTATAACCGGTAAGAGATACTGACTTTTCAGTGTAACTTTACCTATCTCTACTGTCAAACATTAGATAAAAGATTACTCTTTGATATAAAAGATATATGTCAAACACAATCAGTGTATACTCACAAAAATAGTATATTTAAAATGACAAAAAAAAGTGAAAATAAACTGTGCACATAAAGTACTTTGGGGGATATTTAACAAAGTCTAGCAGACCTGATCCGACAGTGCGGATCAGGTCCGCCAGACCTCGCTGAATACGGAGATCAATACGCTCTCCGTATTCAGCATTGCACCAGCAGCTCACAAGAGCTGCTGGTGCAATATCGCCCCCTGCAGACTCGCGGCCAATGGGCCGCCAGCAGGGAGCTGTCAATCAACCCGATTGTACTCGATCGGGTTGAATTGCGGCGATGTCTGTCCTCCTGCTCAGAGCAGGCGGACAGGTTATGGAGCAGCGGTCTTTAGACCGCTGCGTCATAACTGCTGTTTCTGGCGAGTCTGAAGACTCGCCAGAAACAGGGGCCTACAAGCTCCGTTCAGAGCTTGATAAATGGGCCCCCTTGTGTAAATAAAGAAAAAGAAACCTTTAAATGCCTCTGATATAAGTAGAAAACGTCCAAAGATTCTTAACTGAGTGTATCCAATAGTTGCAACTTGCTTGTAGTTAATCTTCTGAGGACTGAATCCTGGTCTTCTTATTCCAAACCTATAGTCTTACTGCGGTGCTACAGCAAGATTCAATCTAAGAGGAAGTTTGTATCCAATAGTTGCAACTTGCTTGTGGTATATTTGATCGCCAGCTCTTGTTTGGTGATTTATAAAGAAAGTGCTAGTCTTTCCAATAGTATAGATCAAGCCACGTTTCTATTTGAAAATGTGTTGCACTATTGGTTATATTTCTCTCTTTGAGATTAACTACAAGCAAGTTACAACTATTAGAACTAGTATTATTTTTAAAACAAAATTTTAAAAAATATCTAATGTGTGAGAATTAAAAAAGATTAATTTTTGATGTTTGATTCAGAACTTTAACAGTGGCATTAACATTTTCTTTTTTTGCTATTGAACTTCCTATTTTTTCATTGGGAAAAAAATAAGTTTGAATGCGTGTATGTGATTTCTGGGTGTTTGTAGTGTGCAGGTTTTTCTACACAAAAAGAAAATTATTAATCTGTTAAAACACAGACAATAATAAATCAAACAAAAAAAACAATGGCATCTATTTATCAAAGCGTCAACTTACCTTCCTTCGACGGCACCAATACGCTCGTCTAAGATCGCCTAACATCGCTGCCGCAGACCTGAATACGTTCTCCAAAGTTATCAAAAAAGCTGTCAAAAAGCCGTGCACCAAGTACGGTGTGATGAGCAGTGGACTGTTGTTAACTAACAGTCATCGATCTCGCTGCTCTTCGGCTTTTTTACAGTTTTCTTGGTACCCTGTCACTAAACACCCACACTATACACTGTTTACCCCCTATACCGCCGCTCCCGGAGTCCACCGTAACTCTAATAAATGCATTAACCACTAAATCGCCGCTCCCGGACCCCGCCACAACTAAATACAATTATTAACCACTAAACTGCCGCTCCCGGACCCCGCCACAAATAAATAAACTTATTAACCCTTAAACTGCCACCCCGGAGCCCACCGCCATCTACATTTTACTTATTAACCCGTAAACTGTAGCCCCCTACACCGCTGCCACCTACATTATATTTATTAACCCCTAATCTGCCCCCCCTACACCGCCACCACCTACCTACATTTATTAACCCCTAATCTGCCGCCCCCAATGTCGCCGCCACTATATTAAATTTATTAACCCCTAAACCTAAGTCTAACCCTAACCCTAACACCCCCTAACTTAAATATAATTTAAATAAATCTAAATAAAATTACTATCATTAACTAAATTATTCCTATTTAAAACTAAATACCTGTAAAATAAACCCTAAGCTATCTACAATATAACTAATAGTTAAATTGTAGCTATCTTAGGATTTATTTTTATTTTACAGGCAAGTTTGTATTTATTTTAACTAGGTACAATAGTTATTAAATAGTTATTAACTATTTAATAACTACCTAGCTAAAATAAATACAAAAGTACCTGTAAAATAAAACCTAACCTAAGTTACAATTACACCTACACTACACTATAATTAAATACATTCCCTAAACTAAATACAATAAAAAACAAACAAACACTAAATTACAGAAAATAATAAAATAATTGCAAGATTTTTAAACTAATTACACCTAATCTAATCCTCCTAACAAAATAAAAAAGCCCCCCAAAATAAAAAGCCCTACCTTACACTAAATTACAAATAGCCCTTAAAAGGGCCTTTTGCGGGGCATTGCCCCAAAGTAATCAGTTCTTTTACCTGTAAAAAAAAAATTACAAACCCCCCAACATTAAAACCCACCACCCACACAACCAACCCTACTCTAAAACCCACCCAATCCACCCTTAAAAAAACCTAACACTAACCCCTTGAAGATCACTCTACCTTGAGAAGTCTTCACCCAACCGGGGCGAAGTCCTCAACGAAGCCGGCAGAAGTGGTCCTCCAGACGGACAGAACTGGTCCTCCAGATGGGCAGAAGTCTTTGTCCAGGCGGCATCTTCTATCATCATCCATACGGCACCAAGCGGGTCCATCTTCAAGACATCCGACGCGGAGCAATCCTCTTCTTTTGACGGCGACTGAAGAATGAAGGTTCCTTTAAGTGATGTCATCCAAGATGGCGTCCCTTCAATTCCGATTCTATCAGCCAATCAGAATTAAGGTAGGAAAAATCCTATTGGCAGATGCAATCAGCCAATAGGATTGAAGTTCAATCCTATTGGCTGATCCAATCAGCCAATAGGATTGAGCTCAAATTCTATTGGCTGTTCCAATCAGCCAATAGAATGCAAGCTCAATCCTATTGGCTAATTGCATCAGCCAATAGGATTTTTCCTACCTTAATTCCGATTGGCTGATAGAATTCTATCAGCCAATCGGAATTGAAGGGACGCCATCTTGGATGACGTCACTTAAAGGAACCTTCATTCTTCAGTCGCCATCGAAAGAAGAGGATGAACTGCTTGTGCACTGCTGGTGCAATACCGCCCCCTGCAGATTCGCTAGCTAGCAGGGGGTGTCAATCAACCCGATCATATTTGATCGGGTTGATTTCTGTTGATTTCTCTCTGCCGCCTCAGAGCAGACGGACAGGTTATGGAGCAGCGGGTTTTACATACGAAGCTTGATAAATATGCCCCCAAGGGTTAACCTCAAATAAAACAGATCAATGCTGCCAATGGTGAAGTCCTGTGAGACTACAGGGTTAATTCACATGTAGGTTGTATACTCACATACTGCAGAGCTTCACATCAAGCTCTAGATACAAAAGCAATGGGAGACTCCAGCAGGAGCAGATAGAAGTGAACTCAGATGACTGTTAAAACAATTTAATATAACGTGTGTTAAAATTACATGGCTTTACAGAGAACAACCTCAGCTAGAACATCCGTATATTACACAGACTGTATATTGTAAACACTGTCTATAAATAACGGTTTGCAGTTCTGTGATTTTAAAACACATTTTAATAAATTGTTTTAACATTCATCTGAGTTCACTTCTATCTGCTCCTGCTGGAGTCTCCCATTGCTTTTATATCTAGAGCTTGATGTGAAGCTCTGCAGTATGTGAGTATACAACCTACATGTGAATTAACCCTGTAGTCTCACAGGACTTCACCATTGGCAGCATTGATCTGTTTTTTTTGAGGTTAACCCTGGGAGTTCGACTGCAGCATTCATTTCCACTGAGAATCCCTGGGATCACTTATGCACATTTGGAGTTAGGATATAGGGGCCGATTTTCCTTTAGGCTCGCCGGAAACAGCAGTTAAGAAGCAGCGGTCTTAAGACTGCTGCCCCTTAACTGTATCTGCCGCCTCTGAGAGGCGTACAGCAATCAACCCAATCCTATACGATCGGGTTGACTGACACCCCCTGCTAGCAGCCAATCAGCAGTGGGCGGCATTGCACAAGCATACACTGTCTGCATTCAGCAATGTCTGTCGGACATGATACGCTACAGCGTATCATGTCGAACAGACAATGTTAAATCGGCCCCTTAGTCTCCAATTGACTTTTTTGGACATATCTTTTTTTGCACTGACACATTGTTTTTTGCAGGTTTTTCTGTTGACTTTGTGTAGGATGTGTATGTACTGTGTGTATAATATATTTATGATCTATAGATAGATAGATAGATAGATAGATAGATAGATAGATAGATAGATACCTGCTACAGGTAACAGGACAATTCTGTAGGCACTAACAGGATACAATAATATAAAGATAAATATCTGGGATGATACTGTAGTTGTATTTTTTTCACCAAATAAACCTGTACCTGCTAGACAATAAAATGTGTCTGCAGGTCTAATTTCATAAAGATTTTTGCTGCAGTTTTTTCTATAGGTTTGGCTAATCATTTTAAGTGTTAAGATATAAGGAATGTAACTTTTTGAAAACTTAAGCAATACTTCTTTTTTATTTTTAAAGGGACAGTTTACTCAAAAAATTTCTCCCCTTTAATTTGTTCCCAATGATCCACTTTACCTACTGGAGTGTATTAAATTGTTTACAAGTAGCTCCTTTACCCTTGTATTGGCATTTGAAATTGTTGATTTAGCATGCGGTATCCCCACCTATTCTGAAAGTTTGTGGCCGCGCGTTCCAGCTATAGATAAGCTTTCTAAACACAGCCAGCAGAAGAAATTACACTCCCAGTCAGTTATAGCAGAGATAAGGTAATACAATGTTGATTTTCCATTGTTCTCTCAAAGTACTGGTGATTGTTTTAAGGACAGATATAAGATAAAGAAGCAGGTATATGTGCACAATGTGATACAGTAATGAGATCAGATTATACCTACAAGCTCAACCCATTTTATTAGGTTGTGGCTTCAAAACACAAAATCAGAGCTTTAATATACACAAATAAGCCTTAAAAAGCTAATTTTCATACATTTTTTACTCTGCAGTTGGTAAAAAAAGCAATTGTAAACACATTAAGGGAAAAACTATTTTACAGTATACTGTCCCTTTAAGGCATGCACTTAATCAACAGAGTTTGAAAGAATAATCTTGCAAGAACAGTCTTGCACATGTAAATGGACATTGTTCTTTAGAATGTTCTATCATTCATGTGAAATAATTGAAATAACGTCCTCACATTATTTTTTCATGAAAAAAGAAAGAAATGCAATATGTTTACATGGTGCTCTTTCATGAAGATGGCAATTTTGTTAGTAAAGTGCCCGTTTAAACTATAGCTGCTCTATTAGCAAATCTAACTTAATGGTGTAAAAGACTTGTTATGTGTATGTGGCGGAGTTACAAATTGCCGTCACGTGGTTAACGTTTGATCCGGCTAATGTAATGGGTATGCGCAACCACTCCATTAACCTTGTGACGGCAATTTGTAACTCTGTCAGCCATGTTTGTTGTGGTCTGTTCTTTATTGTCTGTTTGTATATTGGTTATTATAAGATTTACATATGTGTTGTTTTTCCTATATAAATAGCCGCTCACCAGTAGTATTTGGTGGCTTTCTGGGGGAGTTTTTTGCATTATAGAGCGATCCTATCGTTAATGTCCTTAAGAGATGATTGGTTGATGTTGTGGGCATGCTCTGTAGAGTGACAAGTACGCCAACCGAGGGCTATTTAAATCTCAGTTAGTGACAAGTTTAAAAGCTCACCTGATGAAATGGTAATATCCGAGAAACGCGTTGTGGGACATTTTTACTTAATGTTTTTTAAATGATTTTATATTAAAGCTTCTCTATTCTCTATACTTGTCACTCTGAGTTCATACACTCTTCTGGGATGCTGAGCGTATTGCACGGAATGTGTTTGGATCACCTTTTCGTATTTGAAGGATTGCCTGGGTAACATAAGTCTGCTGACCGGCTTATATTTGTCCAACCTGCCTCTCTTGCACTGTTGAAGTGCTTAAAAATTTGTGAGAATGTTTCTAGCCTTGTAGTCTGTTTATCCTTGGTTGAAGATATCACACCATTTGGGCGCCCTCTTTTCTCTTTTTGTCTTTTCCAGTTTTGGACTCATGTGTCTACAGGAGTTCGTTTTGAAGAGGAAGCGACCAGTCCCCACTATCTGATTGTCATTGGTCACTATTTAGTGGACTTTTTGATTTTCCTGCACAGACTTTATTTTGCATCTGTGTTAGTATATTGCACATCATCACTTTTTATATTCATTTAGTCATTGTATTTTTGTCTCACTATTTTTGGCGCACTCAGCACTTATGTATTATAATCCATAAATCATGATCCATGAATAAGAAACAAAAATCATTAAAGGGATATGAAACTCCAAAAAACTATTTTGTGATTTAGACAAAACATACAATTTACTTCAATTATCAAATTTGCTTTGTTCCCATGATATTCTGTGTTGAAGAGATACCTAGGTAGGTGTCTGGTGCACTATATGACTGGAACTAGTGATCCCATCTAGTGCTCTTGCAAATGGATAACATTCGTGCAAACCAGCTGCCATATAATGCTCCAGAAATCATATACGTATATTTCACCCGTAGCCCGCAATTTTTATTCCCATAAGCTAACATAGAACCGCATTGCAAATCGGTATCACATATTCAGCGCAAGGACTTACACAGCGAAAATGGGAAATTTTACTCCATTTTCACCTCGCCACACATAGGCAGGCGCAGCAAGCCTTACGCTGAAAATGTGAGCACCGTAACTCCCGTAACTGCCTGAAAATATTAACTAACACCTAACACATGTGCAATATCTATCTACCTACCTGTCAACCGCAATCCCACACCGCAATAACTAATAAAATATATTAACCCCCTAATCCGCCATGAAATCATCTGGCCCCATAGGCATATGCCCCTGCTTTTCAACAAAAGATACCAAGAGAAAATGTATGTAAATTAGATAGTTGTTTAAAATCGCATACGCTATCTGAATCATTAAAGAAAGATTTTGGGTTTCATATCCCTTTAAATGAGTATCAAAAGTCCATAAACTTCTTGTATAATGGTAAACCTCAAAAACAGAGAAAGAAAATAATAGTGTAAAACAGTTGAGATATATTTTGAAAAGCAGGTGCTCCAAATGGCTTATTCACATGATCAAGAGAGATGTTAACAGGTTCTATCATATATCTGCAGTGTTATAATTGAGGCTTATAACCAGACTACAATCTGTAATGGATCTTTAACATATTTTATTGAAAATTTAAAACCAACATACAGGTCTTACAAAGGTATGAGTAAATGCGTCACTTGGAGTAGCAGTATATGAGTAAATGCGTCACTTGGAGTAGCAGTATATGAGTAAATGCGTCACTTGGAGTAGCAGTATATGAGTAAATGCATCACTTGGAGTAGCAGTATATGAGTAAATGCGTCACTTGGAGTAGCAGTATATGAGTAAATGCATCACTTGGAGTAGCAGTATATGAGTAAATGTGTCACGTGGAGTAGCAGTATATGAGTAAATGCATCACGTGGAGTAGCAGTATATGAGTAAATGCGTCACTTGGAGTAGCAGTATATGAGTAAATGCGTCACTTGGAGTAGCAGTATATGAGTAAATGCGTCACTTGGAGTAGCAGTATATGAGTAAATGTGTCACTTGGAGTAGCAGTATATGAGTAAATGCATCACGTGGAGTAGCAGTATATGAGTAAATGCGTCACTTGGAGTAGCAGTATATGAGTAAATGCGTCACTTGGAGTAGCAGTATGTCAGGTCTCAGTCAAGATTCTATATTTCCCTGTAGGGAGAAATATAAGGAAAGATTGTGAATCCAACTGTAGATAAAAGTTATCTTATTATAAATATAGTTTCACTTTAAAAGTAAGAGGAGTGTGGGAGAATTGTTGACTTAGGAAGGAATTGAAGTTAAATGAAAATGGTTTCATTTATTAAGGCAACAATCCTACCATTACTGTTAGGTTAAATTATCATAATCATAACCTATAGCCAATAGGTGGCAACAAGTTTGGCAGGTTATGTTATTAATAAAAACCTTGTGATAAATTTTATAAGTTATAATGTATAGACATATATATTTTGGTTAAAGCAGGAAGTACGGATATTAACAGGCAAATATAAATTAAACCAATTTGGATAACTGTACCAGAGAGAGAGAGAGTCCGGAGTCAAGGCTGCTATGATATCGATACCGGAGGTAAAGGTTTACTTTTACTATGTTCGGAAGTCCTAGCAATAAGCTGGAGGAGTAGAGGATCGAATCTGGAACACGCTAGGGAAGCGTGTGTAACAAGCGTGAGCTGCGGCTTCCAAATGGTAAGAGGTGAACAGCTGAGATGGCGGGTGACGTCACCGCGGAATCCGGCTCCGAAGGTAGTACAGACAGCTGCGGTAGGCAGCGTGAATAGCTTGTGAAGCTGTCAGTAGCGAGAAAGCTGGAGACTGGTTGTTCCGAGAACAAAATTGAAATGAGCTGGAAAACTTAGTCACTTTAGGTATTTGCAACAAAGTATAGACTTATTGTAGCAATGGTCCAAAGGCTTGTAATAATGCTTCCAGGAGAGGCTAAGGTAGATGACTGATATAGTCAAAAATTACTAAGCAATGAATGAACTGAGGGTGGGGATTTTATACAAATGGCAACTGGTGTCAGGTATCCTTAAAGGTACAGGTGTAAGTCATGACAGAACTCTCCCCTTAAAGATCCACTCCGGGGATCATGGTTTGGGTCTATATATCAGGATCCTGAGGTTCAGAATCGTCATTCCGTGTAGGTTTGTAAGGCTTCAACAGTGATACATGGAACGTGGGGTGTATTCGGAATTTGTCAGGCAATGAGAGAGTAACAGCATTTTGATTCACAATTGCTTTAATAGAATAGGGACCAATGTATAAGGAGGACAATTTACGGGACGGATATGGTAACCGCAAGTTATGTGTTGATAACCAGACTTTGTCCCCGATTTTATAATTTGGCGACGGTAAATGTTTTCTATCATAGTAGAGTTTATGCAAAGTCTTAGAGTGAGCAATATTGTTTTTTACTGTAGTGAACGTATCAGATATGGTGTTGATTAGTTCATTGACTTGTGGGCAAGAACTATCCTGTAAATCTTCCTGGTGAAATATTGGATGGAACCCGTAGTTGATGTAGAAGGATGAGAACTTAGTGGTACTATTCACAGAGTTGTTGTATGCAAATTCTGCATATGTTAACAGAGATGACCAGTTATCCTGTTTGTTGTTAATGAAACAACGTAAGAACTGTTCAAGCCATTGATTAGTCCTCTCCGTCTGCCCATTGGTCTGAGGGTGAAAAGAGGTGCTTAACCGACGGCGTATTTTCAATGTTTTACATAATTCATGCCAAAATCTGCTAGTGAATTGGGTTCCACGATCTGATGTTATACTAAGTGGTAACCCATGATGTTTGATGACATGATGTATGAGAAGCTGAGCTGTTTCTGAAGAGGTTGGTAATTTAGTGGTAGGAATGAAGTGTGCCATCTTGCTAAAGATATCGACAACAACCAGTATGGTTGTATAATTGGAAGACCTAGGTAATTCTACTATAAAGTCTAGTGCAATGTCAGTCCAAGGTCGTGAAGGTATAGGTAGAGGTAGTAAGTGCCCAGTAGGACGTTGTTGTGTCTTGGAGACTGTACAAATTTTACAAGAACTTATGTAGTCAGAAATATCAGTTTTCATGCTTGGCCACCAAAAATGCCTGGTAATCAATTCTATAGTTTTTGAAATTCCAGGATGACCTGCCAAAGGAGTGTCGTGATAGCTATACAGAATTTTCTCTCTTAAGGTGTGTGGTACATATACAAGATTGTCATTATAGTAAAGACCATTGGTTCCCAATGTTACTAGGGTTTTAGGTAATTCAGAATCTGATATGAGATGTGTTTTTAAAAGACTAGTTATATCCTCTGTGAGACCTATGATGTTATCATGAGGAATTATTGAGTGATGAGTATTTTGACATAAAGGTTTATCTGGCATTCTAGAGAGTGCATCTGCTTTCAAATTTTTGTTAGAAGGTCTATAAGTTATTAAATAATTAAATCTATTAAAGAATAGATTCCATCGGACCTGGCGAGCTGTAAGAGTTCTGTTTGTTCTTAAGTATTGTAAGTTCCTGTGGTCAGTGTATATTAGAATGGGTAGAGTGGTTCCTTCTAACAGATGCCTCCAGTGTTCAAAGGAGGCCTTAATGGCTAGAAGTTCCTTCTCTCCTATTGCATAATTGATTTCTGATTGTGACATAACCCGTGAAAAGAAAGCAACAGGATGTAGGGGGTGTTTTAAACTCTGTCTTTGTGACAGAACTGCTCCAATAGCGTAGTCTGAAGCATCTACTTCGATGACATATTGCAATGAAGGGTTAGGGTACGACAGAATAGGTGCGGTAGTGAATCTATGTTTTAATGTATCAAATGCTTTTTGTGCTTCCTCGGTCCAGTGAAATGTGATGTTATTCTTAGTGAGGCTAGTGAGGGGTTTAGAGATATGAGCAAAATTTTTAATAAACTTTCTATAGAAGTTTGCAAACCCCATAAACCTCTGTATATGTTTCTTGGAAGTAGGGGTAGGCCATTCCAAGATAGCTGTTATTTTATTTTTCTCCATATCTATTCCTTCAGGAGATATTACATAACCCAGGAAGGTAATGCTATTGGAGTTAAAGATACATTTTTCCGGCTTTGCATACAAGTGGTGTTGACGTAACCTAGAGAGTACAGTGCGAACATGTTTTATATGGTCTGACTTAGTTTTTGAGTATATAAGTATGTCGTCTAAATAAATGACAACATATATGTCTAACAGATCTTTAAATATATAATTTATTAGATACTGAAAGGTGGCGGGCGCGTTACAGAGCCCGAATGGCATCACTGTATATTCGTACAGTCCGTAACGCGTACGGAAGGCAGTGAGCCATTCGTCTCCTTGTCTCACTCTTATGAGGTTATACGCACCTCTCAGGTCTAATTTAGTAAAGTATGAAGCCCCCTCAAGTCTTTCAATTAATTCTGGAATTAGGGGTAATGGATATCTGTTTTTTACAGTTCTGCGATTAAGTTCTCTCTAATCCACTATGGGTCTAATTGTGCCATCTTTATTCTTGACAAAGAACATTCCAGCTCCAGCTGGAGAGGTCGATGGTCTTATAAACCCCTTACGAAGATTCTCTTCTAAGTAATCTTTTAAATACTCTAATTCATTTTTTGAGAGAGGGAAAATATGCCCACATGGTATATCAGCCCCAGGAACAAGGTCTATAGGACAGTCATACTTCCTATGGGGAGGAAGATTTTCTGACTCTCTCTTGCAGAACACATCAGAAAATTCAGAGTATTCAGAGGGTATGTTATTATGCTCAGTTTGTAAAATGTAATGACTGGATATACAGGTTGTTTTACAATAATCAGAAGAAAATATAATATCGGAGGTTTTCCATGATATAGTGGGATCATGTAATTTTAACCATGAGTAACCTAAAACCAAAGGATATATGGGGGATGGAATAACGTCAAAGGACACATATTCAATATGAGTTCCCCCTATAGACACTTTTATGGGTATGGTGTGATGTGAGATAGGGCCGGATGATATTTGACTACCATCAATAACTCTGAGCAACACTGGATTTGTCTTTTTTATAAGTGGTATTTTATTCAATATCGTGAAATTCAAATCCATATAATTAGTGCTGGCTCCTGAGTCAATGATCGCCTTGGAGGTTACTCGTTGGTTCTCCCACTGCAAAATAAGTGTGAGTGAAAAGTTTGTAGATGTGGAGCTTTGTACATTATAACAGGTATTCATGTGTGTTTTCTTACCCCTTTTCTGACGTCCCAGAATTGGACAATCCTTTACTGTGTGTTGTGCCGATCCACAGTACATACACAGATTATTTTGCCTTCTTCTGAGTTTTTCTTGGGGATTAAGTGGCCCTTTTACAAATCCTATGTTCATAGCATCAGGTGTGGAAAATGTTTGACTACATGTATTTTGTGAGGAGGGTGTTGTAAGGTTTGGACGTCTAAAAGTAAAATCACTGGAACTACGTTCAGATCTACGTTCTCTAAGACGTCTATCTAGGCTAATTGAGAGATTAATTAACCCTTCCAAGGTGTCTGGCAATTCAACTCTTGCCAATTCATCTTTAAGTGAATCACATAATCCTAACCTGAACTGGTTTTTTAACGATAAATCATTCCAACCACTGTCCTTAGAAAATTTCTTAAACTCAGTTATATAATCCTCTACAGGCTTTTTAAGTTGTTTTAATGCTCTCATACCATTTTCAGCTGTGAGCTGCTTATAGGGATCGTCATACAATTGTGACATAGCATTAAAAAAAGATTCTAAGGAATGTAGTATTGGATCATTTGTTTCAAAAAATGTGTTGGCCCATATGCGAGGTTCCCCCCTGAGATAAGAAATAGTTGTAAGAACTTTGACTTGATCTGTGGGGTATGTGAGAGGTTTTAGAGAGAAAAGTAAATAACAAGCATTCTTGAATTCCCTGAAATGTTTTCTGTCTCCCTGGAAATGCTCAGGTGGGCTAACATTAGGTTCCAAAGTATGTGTAGTTGTTTGTTTTTCAGCAATTTCCTTTATGTAGGCTTTAAGAGATGAATTTTCATGTTGCAGAGTGTTTAGTGCCTGTGTAATTGTCTCAACCTTATCAGTTAATGTCTGAACATGGGTCACTATATCTACTGGATTCATTGTGGGCTTAGTAATTATTGTCAGGTCTCAGTCAAGATTCTATATTTCCCTGTAGGGAGAAATATAAGGAAAGATTGTGAATCCAACTGTAGATAAAAGTTATCTTATTATAAATATAGTTTCACTTTAAAAGTAAGAGGAGTGTGGGAGAATTGTTGACTTAGGAAGTAATTGAAGTTAAATGAAAATGGTTTCAACAATCCTACCATTACTGTTAGGTTAAATTATCATAATCATAACCTATAGCCAATAGGTGGCAACAAGTTTGGCAGGTTATGTTATTAATAAAAACCTTGTGATAAATTTTATAAGTTATAATGTATAGACATATATATTTTGGTTAAAGCAGGAAGTACGGATATTAACAGGCAAATATAAATTAAACCAATTTGGATAACTGTACCAGAGAGAGAGAGAGTCCGGAGTCAAGGCTGCTATGATATCGATACCGGAGGTAAAGGTTTACTTTTACTATGTTCGGAAGTCCTAGCAATAAGCTGGAGGAGTAGAGGATCGAATCTGGAACACGCTAGGGAAGCGTGTGTAACAAGCGTGAGCTGCGGCTTCCAAATGGTAAGAGGTGAACAGCTGAGATGGCGGGTGACGTCACCGCGGAATCCGGCTCCGAAGGTAGTACAGACAGCTGCGGTAGGCAGCGTGAATAGCTTGTGAAGCTGTCAGTAGTGAGAAAGCTGGAGACTGGTTGTTCCGAGAACAAAATTGAAATGAGCTGGAAAACTTAGTCACTTTAGGTATTTGCAACAAAGTATAGACTTATTGTAGCAATGGTCCAAAGGCTTGTAATAATGCTTCCAGGAGAGGCTAAGGTAGATGACTGATATAGTCAAAAATTACTAAGCAATGAATGAACTGAGGGTGGGGATTTTATACAAATGGCAACTGGTGTCAGGTATCCTTAAAGGTACAGGTGTAAGTCATGACACAGTATATGAGTAAATGTGTCACTTGGAGTAGCAGTATATGAGTAAATATGTCACTTGGAGTAGCAGTATATGAGTAAATGTGTCACTTGGAGTAGCAGTATATGAGTAAATGTGTCACTTGGAGTAGCAGTATATGAGTAAATGTGTCACTTGGAGTAGTAGTATATGAGTAAATGCGTCACTTGGAGTAGCAGTATATGAGTAAATGTGTCACTTGGAGTAGCAGTATATGAGTAAATGTGTCACTTGGAGTAGCAGTATATGAGTAAATATGTCACTTGGAGTAGCAGTATATGAGTAAATGCGTCACTTGGAGTAGCATTATATGAGTAAATGTGTCACTTGGAGTAGCAGTATATGAGTAAATGTGTCACTTGGAGTAGCAGTATATGAGTAAATATGTCACTTGGAGTAGCAGTATATGAGTAAATGTGTCACTTGGAGTAGCAGTATATGAGTAAATGTGTCACTTGGAGTAGCAGTATATGAGTAAATGCATCACGCGGAGTAGCAGTATATGAGTAAATGCGTCACTTGGAGTAGCAGTATATGAGTAAATGCGTCACTTGGAGTAGCAGTATATGAGTAAATGTGTCACTTGGAGTAGCAGTATATGAGTAAATATGTCACTTGGAGTAGCAGTATATGAGTAAATGTGTCACTTGGAGTAGCAGTATATGAGTAAATGTGTCACTTGGAGTAGCAGTATATGAGTAAATGTGTCACTTGGAGTAGCAGTATATGAGTAAATGCGTCACTTGGAGTAGCAGTATATGAGTAAATGTGTCACTTGGAGTAGCAGTATATGAGTAAATGTGTCACTTGGAGTAGCAGTATATGAGTAAATACGTCACTTGGAGTAGCAGTATATGAGTAAATGCGTCACTTGGAGTAGCATTATATGAGTAAATGTGTCACTTGGAGTAGCAGTATATGAGTAAATGTGTCACTTGGAGTAGCAGAATATGAGTAAATGTGTCACTTGGAGTAGCAGTATATGAGTAAATATGTCACTTGGAGTAGCAGTATATGAGTAAATGTGTCACTTGGAGTAGCAGTATATGAGTAAATGTGTCACTTGGAGTAACAGTATATGAGTAAATGTGTCACTTGGAGTAGCAGTATATGAGTAAATATGTCACTTGGAGTAGCAGTATATGAGTAAATGTGTCACTTGGAGTAGCAGTATATGAGTAAATGTGTCACTTGGAGTAGCAGTATATGAGTAAATGCCTCAATTGGAGTAGCAGTATATGAGTAAATATGTCACTTGGAGTAGCAGTATATGAGTAAATGCGTCACTTGGAGTAGCAGTATATGAGTAAATGTGTCACTTGGAGTAGCAGTATATGAGTAAATGCATCACGCGGAGTAGCAGTATATGAGTAAATGCGTCACTTGGAGTAGCAGTATATGAGTAAATGCGTCACTTGGAGTAGCAGTATATGAGTAAATGTGTCACTTGGAGTAGCAGTATATGAGTAAATATGTCACTTGGAGTAGCAGTATATGAGTAAATGTGTCACTTGGAGTAGCAGTATATGAGTAAATGCGTCACTTGGAGTAGCAGTATATGAGTAAATGTGTCACTTGGAGTAGCAGTATATGAGTAAATGTGTCACTTGGAGTAGCAGTATATGAGTAAATACGTCACTTGGAGTAGCAGTATATGAGTAAATGCGTCACTTGGAGTAGCATTATATGAGTAAATGTGTCACTTGGAGTAGCAGTATATGAGTAAATGTGTCACTTGGAGTAGCAGTATATGAGTAAATGTGTCACTTGGAGTAGCAGTATATGAGTAAATATGTCACTTGGAGTAGCAGTATATGAGTAAATGTGTCACTTGGAGTAACAGTATATGAGTAAATGTGTCACTTGGAGTAGCAGTATATGAGTAAATATGTCACTTGGAGTAGCAGTATATGAGTAAATGTGTCACTTGGAGTAGCAGTATATGAGTAAATGCGTCACTTGGAGTAGCAGTATATGAGTAAATGTGTCACTTGGAGTAGCAGTATATGAGTAAATGCATCACGCGGAGTAGCAGTATATGAGTAAATGCGTCACTTGGAGTAGCAGTATATGAGTAAATGCGTCACTTGGAGTAGCAGTATATGAGTAAATGCGTCACTTGGAGTAGCAGTATATGAGTAAATGTGTCACTTGGAGTAGCAGTATATGAGTAAATATGTCACTTGGAGTAGCAGTATATGAGTAAATGTGTCACTTGGAGTAGCAGTATATGAGTAAATGTGTCACTTGGAGTAGCAGTATATGAGTAAATGTGTCACTTGGAGTAGCAGTATATGAGTAAATGCGTCACTTGGAGTAGCAGTATATGAGTAAATGTGTCACTTGGAGTAGCAGTATATGAGTAAATGTGTCACTTGGAGTAGCAGTATATGAGTAAATACGTCACTTAGAGTAGCAGTATATGAGTAAATGCGTCACTTGGAGTAGCATTATATGAGTAAATGTGTCACTTGGAGTAGCAGTATATGAGTAAATGTGTCACTTGGAGTAGCAGAATATGAGTAAATGTGTCACTTGGAGTAGCAGTATATGAGTAAATATGTCACTTGGAGTAGCAGTATATGAGTAAATGTGTCACTTGGAGTAGCAGTATATGAGTAAATGTGTCACTTGGAGTAACAGTATATGAGTAAATGTGTCACTTGGAGTAGCAGTATATGAGTAAATATGTCACTTGGAGTAGCAGTATATGAGTAAATGTGTCACTTGGAGTAGCAGTATATGAGTAAATGTGTCACTTGGAGTAGCAGTATATGAGTAAATGCCTCAATTGGAGTAGCAGTATATGAGTAAATATGTCACTTGGAGTAGCAGTATATGAGTAAATGCGTCACTTGGAGTAGCAGTATATGAGTAAATGTGTCACTTGGAGTAGCAGTATATGAGTAAATGCATCACGCGGAGTAGCAGTATATGAGTAAATGCGTCACTTGGAGTAGCAGTATATGAGTAAATGCGTCACTTGGAGTAGCAGTATATGAGTAAATGTGTCACTTGGAGTAGCAGTATATGAGTAAATATGTCACTTGGAGTAGCAGTATATGAGTAAATGTGTCACTTGGAGTAGCAGTATATGAGTAAATGTGTCACTTGGAGTAGCAGTATATGAGTAAATGCGTCACTTGGAGTAGCAGTATATGAGTAAATGTGTCACTTGGAGTAGCAGTATATGAGTAAATGTGTCACTTGGAGTAGCAGTATATGAGTAAATACGTCACTTGGAGTAGCAGTATATGAGTAAATGCGTCACTTGGAGTAGCATTATATGAGTAAATGTGTCACTTGGAGTAGCAGTATATGAGTAAATGTGTCACTTGGAGTAGCAGTATATGAGTAAATGTGTCACTTGGAGTAGCAGTATATGAGTAAATATGTCACTTGGAGTAGCAGTATATGAGTAAATGTGTCACTTGGAGTAACAGTATATGAGTAAATGTGTCACTTGGAGTAGCAGTATATGAGTAAATATGTCACTTGGAGTAGCAGTATATGAGTAAATGTGTCACTTGGAGTAGCAGTATATGAGTAAATGTGTCACTTGGAGTAGCAGTATATGAGTAAATGCCTCAATTGGAGTAGCAGTATATGAGTAAATGTGTCACTTGGAGAAGCAGTATATGAGTAAATGTGTCACTTGGAGTAGCAGTATATGAGTAAATGTGTCACTTGGAGTAGCAGTATATGAGTAAATGTGTCACTTGGAGTAGCAGTATATGAGTAAATATGTCACTTGGAGTAGCAGTATATGAGTAAATGTGTCACTTGGAGTAGCAGTATATGAGTAAATGTGTCACTTGGAGTAGCAGTATATGAGTAAATGCCTCAATTGGAGTAGCAGTATATGAGTAAATGTGTCACTTGGAGAAGCAGTATAAATAAGTTGCATCACTGTTTTTTTATTGATACAATCAGATTCTGAGCAAAAGAGGTCACATTGTCCTCAGACTGCTTGTGGTTCTCAGCAAACCCTCAAAAGACCATATAACGCCAACGCACAGTTCCCCATTGTGCACACAGCATTTTCAAGAATCTTCGCTTGTATTCTCATGTAGTCTTTTACATGAGTCAAAAATCATACTACTTTAAAAGCCACATTACATGGTTTCTACATTAGTACATTTATTTTAATCTCAAAATCCAACTCAGCAACCAGATATGTTGTATAGAGCCAATACAGACAGAGATCTATGCTTGCCTCCAAGATAACGATCCCAAAATATAGAATGTCTACAGAACCTTTGTGTTTTCATAAAAACAAAACTTTATTGGAACATTTTAAAATATAGAGGGCAAGATTACATATGCAGTGTCGCCCGCAAAAGCCGGCGATGCCAGTTTTTACACTGTTTTGATATCACATATACGCATATTTCACCCGTAGCCCGCAATTTTTACTCCCATAAGCTAACATAGAACCGCATTGCAAATTGGTATCACATATTCAGCGCAAGGACTTACACAGCGAAAATGGGAAATTTTACTCCATTTTCACCTCGCCACACATAGGCAGGCGCAGCAAGCCTTACGCTGAAAATGTGAGCACCGTAACTCCCGTAACTGCCTGAAAATATTAACTAACACCTAACACATGCGCAATATCTGTCTACCTACCTGTCAACCGCAATCCCACACCGCAATAACTAATAAAATATATTAACCCCCTAATCCGCCAATAACTCACATCACAATAAACCTAATAAATGTATTAACCCCTAATCTGCCATTAACCCACATCGTAATAAACCTAATAAATGTATTAACCCCTAATCCGCCATTAACCCACATCACAATAAACCTAATAAATGTATTAACCCCTAATCCGCCATTAAACCACATTGCAATAAACCTAATAAATGTATTAACCCCTAATCCGCCATTAACCCACAACGTAATAAACCTAATAAAACTATTAACCCCTAATCCGCCAAACCCGCACAACGCAATAAAACTAATAAAATTAATAACCCATAATAAACTATTAACCCACAACGCAAAAAACCTAATAAAACTATTAACCCCTAATCCACCAAACCCACAAAACGCAATAATCCTAATAAAGCTATTCACCTCTAATCCGCCAAACCCCCACAACACAAATAACTAATTAAATTATTAAGCCCCCTACCCTAACACCCCTTAAATTAACCCCAATTACCTAAATTAAAAAATACTAAGATTACAAAAAATAAAAAAGTCTAACATTACATAAAATAATAAACCAAATTATCCAAAAAAATAAAATAAACCTAATCCCTATGAAAATAAAAAAGCCCCCCAAATATAAACACCCCCAAATCTAAACTAAACTACCGATAGCCCTTAAAAAGGCCTTTTGTAGGGCATTGCCCTAAATTAACCTGAAGCCCTTAAGCTGAATGCCCTTTTAAGGGCAGTAAATGAGCTGAATGCCCTTTTAAGTTCAATGCCCATACAAATGCCCCTTTAGGGGCAATGGGTAGTTTAGGATTTTTTAGTGTTAGTTTTTTTATTGTGGGGGGTTTGTTGGGTGGTAGGTTTTACTGTTAGAGGGGGGACTTAATATTTTTTAAGATAAAAGAGCTGTTTAACTTAGGGCAATGCCCTTTTTTAAGGGCTATTGGTAGTTTAGCATTAGATTAGGTTTTTTTTATTTTGGGGGGCTTTTTTATTTTTATAGGGATAAGGTTTAATTTTTTTATTTTGGATAATTTTGTTTATTTTTTTTCTGTAACGTTAGACTTTTTTATTTTTGGTAATTTTAGATTAATTTATTTTAATTTAATGTTAGGTTTATTTTTCTTAGTACTGTTAGGATTTTTTATTTTAATTGTAATTTAGCATTTTATTATTTTATGTAATTTGGGGTTAATTTAGTGGGTGCTAGGTTAGGGGGTTTAGTAATCAAATTAGTTATTTGCGTTGTGGGGGTTTGACGGAATAGGGGTTAATAGGTTAAATAGGGTACTTGCGTTGTGGGGGTTTGGTGGATTAGGGGTTAATAGTTTTATTAGGATTATTGGGTTTTGTGTGTTTGGCGGATTAGGGGTTACTAGATTTATAAGGTTTATTGCAATGTGGGTTAATGGCAGATTAGGGGTTAATAGTTTTAATAGGTACTTTGCGTTGTAAATTAATGGCAGATTGTCATGAAATACATAATACATTACAATCCCTACCCACCTCCCCCCAAAAAATAAAAAAAATAAAAAAAATCTCAAAATTACTTGTGTGCTAATTATTTTCCACGCTCAAGTGCAGCCTAAAGCTTTCAACTTCTAGTATGAGCGTAATTTAGCGCAGTCATGATCTCAATTGAAAGTATACGTTGCGCTAGAGCGAAGTCAGCTGCGCTAAACCTTCTCTGGTAAATGGGATGTATTATGGACTTGTAAAATCAAGTTGCGCGCTAATGTTAGCATGGTTAAGCAATACTGCTTATTGTGCTATCATTAGCGTGCCACTTGTAATCTGGCCCATACTTTAATTAACAAAAGAAAATATGAATGAAAGTATTAGTTAGTCAATTCATAAAAATACTGATTATAGTTCTGATGATCTGCCCTTGTAAATCATTTGTATCCATCCACAAGTGCTTTTCTTCTACTGTATATGCAGAATAGATGTGGCTTTAAACCAAGTTTTAGCCTTTATAGCCCTAGATCTACAAAAGTAAATTTAGCTATGAGAACTATTCCTTTTTTTTTTTAAAGAAATATATTGACTATTATGCCTGCTCATAAACATTTAAAGGGACAGCAAACCCTTTTAGATTTTATATAAAATGTTTAGTTATGCAAAATGAAACAACTTTGCAATATATTTTAGTTATTTATGTTGCCCCCTATTCATGTTATTTGTCTTTGCATATTGAGTCATTTCTAATTCTCAGAACTTGAAACGCACCTGCTGACGTCACAAAGCTAACCCTGCTACATATACTGTAAATCTCTAAGTGGCTTTATCAGATACCTACTGCAAACCACTTCACTTTTTACTTACATTAACAGTGGCTACTGGCTAGCCTTGTTGTCAGTGGACTAAAGCACAGATTGGCTTCTCCAAATAAGGCAAATTGCAGGTGGAGTTTGGCTAATGAAAAATAATTGCAGTGAAAAGGATGATAATTTGTTTTAAAAAACGTTTTAAAGACATAGTTGATATATAATTATATTACAGCACAAAATAACAGTCTTGTAATTACAAGGTTTTTAGTTTCCCTTTAATTATAACAACTTTTCAAAACATTTTAATTATTTATTTTGTCCACTTTTTGTCAGTTACTCTGAAAATAATTAGATGTTCAATTCCAATCACAATTCTAAACCTCCCGCATACCTGTCCCTTATGGCCTCAGCAGAAGTGATAAGATAATATACTGAAAAACAGTACAAGTTTTGCTAACAAAATGATAGTGGCACTCCATCCCTACTCCAAGTCTGAATCACATGCTCCAAATATGTCATGTTGTTGGTAGAGTTTAGGCATTAACCCCTTAATGACCGGACCATTTTTCAATTTTCTTACCCTTAATGACAATGGCTATTTTTACATTTCTGCAGTGTTTGCGTTTAGCTGTAATTTTCCTCTTACTCGTTTACTGTACCCACACATATTATATACCGTTTTTCTCGTCATTAAATGGACTTTCTAAAGATACCATTATTTTCATCATATCTTATAATTTACTAAAAAAAAAAAGATAAAATATGAGGAAAAAATGGAAAAAAACACACTTTTTCTAACTTTGACCCCCAAAATCTGTTACACATCTACAATCACCAAAAAACACCCATGCTAAATAGTTTATAAATTTTGTCCTGAGTTTAGAAATACCAATGTTTACATGTTCTTTGCTTTTTTTGCAATTTATGGGGCAATAAATACAAGTAGCACTTTGCTATTTCCAAACCACTTTTTTTCAAAATTAGCGCTAGTTACTTTGGAACCCTGATATCTGTCAGGAATATCTGAATATCCCTTGACATGTATATATTTTGTTTTAGAAGACATCCCAAAGTATTGATCTAGGCCCATTTTGGTATATTTCATGCCACCATTTCACCGCCAAATGCGATAAAAAAAAAAAAAGTTCACTTTTTCACAAATTTTGTCACAAACTTTAGGTTTCCCACTGAAATTATTTACAAACAGCTTCTGCAATTATGGCACAAATGGTTGTAAATGCTTCTCTGGGATCCCCTTTTTCAGAAATAACAGACTTATATGGCTTTGTGGTTGCTTTTTGGTAATTAGAAGGCCGCTAAATGCCGCTGCGCACCACACATGTTTTATGCCCAGGAGTGAAGGGGTTAATTAGGGAGCTTGTAGGGAGCTTGTAGGGTTAATTTTAGCTTTAGTGTAGTGTAGTAGACAACCCCAAGTATTGATCTAGGCCCATTTTGGTATATTTTATGCCACCATTTCACCGCCAAATGCGAGCAAATAAAAAAATAAACTTTACATTTTTCACAATTTTAGGTTTCTCACTGAAATTATTTACAAACAGCTTGTGCAATTATGGCAGAAATTGTTGTAAAAGCTTCTCTGGGATCCCCTTTGTTCAGAAATAGCAGATTTATATGGCTTTGGCGTTGCTTTTTGGTAATTAGAAGGCCGCTAAATGCTGCTGCGCACAACACGTGAATTATGCCCAGCAGTGAAGGGGTTAAATTAGGTAGCTTGTAGGGAGCTTGCAGGGTTAATTTTAGAGATCAGCCTCCCACCTGACACATCCCACCCCCTGATCCCTCCCAAATAGCTCTCTTCCCTCCCCCACCCCACAATTGTTACCGCCATCTTAAGTACTGGCAGAAAGTCTGCCAGTACTAAATAAAAGAGTTTTTTTTTTTTTTAAATAAAAATTATAAAATATTTTAGTTGTGATGGACCCCTGCCTTAGCACCAACCTCCCTGATCCCCCCCTCCAGCTCTCTAACCCTCTCCCCTACCTAATTACCGCCATCTTGGGTACTGGCAGCTGTCTGCCAGTACCCAGTTTGGCCCCACAAACCAAACTTATTTTAATTGTATTTATAACTGTTATTTGTGTTTATTTATTTCTGTAGTGTAGCAGCCCCCCCCACAATACCCCCAACCCCTTCCCCTCACAGATCCTTTTAAATATAAAAAAAATAAAATAACTTTTTTTCCCCTTATTTTTTCATTGGTGTCAGTGTGGCTAATGTGCGCATGTGCACGTGCGCCCACGTGCACGCGCGCCCACGTGCGCGCACATCGTGCACGCGCGCGCACACGCTCCCTCCTCCCACCGGTCAGAGGCACCATCGGCACCATCACTACCGGTGCAGAGAGGGCCACAGAGTGGCTCTCTCTGCATCGGAGTCTTGTAAAGGGGTATTGCAGGATGCCTCCATATTGAGGCATCACCAGGGCCGCCATCAGGGGGTGACAGGGGTGACTCCTGTCAGGGGCCCAATGAGCTAGGGGGCCCCATTTTGGCAGCCACCAGTGGGTACTATAGCAGAGTGCTAATTGAGTATGGGAAATGTTATTACAAGGAGTAAAGTATTAGCATTTGAGAGGATTTCTTAGTGTGCACCAAACCACTATGCTCAGTGTGAGACAGACTTGGCACTTTGTACAGTGTGTGCCTGAGTCAGACGGCAGATCACTTTCATTTGAAGAGGAGGTAGGACTTACTTAGCAAATGTTTTTTATTTCTTTGTGCAATTTTTGATTGTATCTTCAGTGTGGTAGTAGTTGTATGGTGGGGCAAGGGGTCCATAAAAACACATTTTTTTAGCAGCAGTGTATTTATGATTATTTGACAATGGTGTAGAAATTCTATATTTAAAACCATGCAGAAATGTTTCCTCCTCAATACACAAATGATATATATTACATTCCAATTTACTGCCCCTTTATGCAAGGACTTTCCAGATACAAGGAGGCATTTTATCTAAGCTTTTTACATATGTATAACATGTTATACTCTCAGACTAAGATTGCTCAGTGTTGGAAATGAGACAGGTTAACTTAAAACTGTTCAGTTTACTCTACAGCTGACTTCATTTTGAAATGCATACCAACAAGCTTATATCCTGCATTTAACCAGATCTAATGGTATGAGTACCACAGCTAATGGTTCCACCAAGACCATATAGAGTACAGCATTTTCAAAATCCACAAGTACAGCTGATAGATGGAAGATTTGTACACTATATTTGAAGTGGTGCTCTTGGCTGGGGAAAATGGGGAAAATATCAAACAAAAATATGTCAACCTTTTAAAAGTACTTTGCTTCATCTAGCCATCTACCCAGATCATTAATGTACAATTTTGAATTCACAGAATTATTTTTGCTTGCACATTTACAAATATGATTCTTTAAAAAGTGATCTCTTAATTTCTGCATTTTTTTTATCATGCATGTCACACACTGTTGATTTAGGGGATGCAAGGTGCATAAATGTTTCCTCCTGTGAGTGTTTCTGTGGGTGTCTGTGTTTATGTCTTTGTGCTTTGGTTTGTGTCTCTATGAGTGTGTATGTATTTGTTTTCTGTTGGTATCTCTGTGAGGGTGGGTGTGTATGTCTTTGTGCATTTTCTGTGGATGTCTGTGAGGGTGTGTGCATATGTCTTTGAGCTTTTTCTATGGGTGTCTGTGAGGGTGGGTGTGTGTTTGTCTTTGTGTATTTTCTCTGGATGCCTCTGTGAGGGTGGGTGTGTATGTCTGTGTTTTCTGTGGATGTCTCTGTGAGGGTGTGTGTGTGTATGTATGTCTGTGTTTTCTGTGGATGTCTCTGTGAGGGTGTGTATTTTCTGTGGGTGTCTCTGTGAGGGTGTGTGTATGTCTTTGTGTGTTTTCTGTGGATGTCTCTGTGAGGGTGTGTGTGTGTGTATGTATGTATGTCTGTGTTTTCTGTGGGTGTCTGTGTTGGTGTTTCCTTGGGTGTATGTGCAAGTTTGAGTTTGTGTGTGTGTCCATTGTCTGTTCCTTTTTAGGACATTTTGACCTTACTACTGATTATTCACATCTTTCTACAGACTTTGAGACTTCCGTCTCATTAGTCTCAATCTACCATTTAATCTTTAAATTATTGTTTAGGCAGTTCAGGGCCCTTCCTTTCAGCCACTGCATGCTGTTGTCATCATTTAGTTGGCATCTTCCTTGACAAAAAAGATAATCAGAACTCCATATTTTGTTTTCTAAATCTCCTTTTTTTTACAAAACTGTAGTCTACCTCATTACTTGTCAGGTTAATGTAAACAAGTGCTAAGTGTCTGTTTGGGTGTCTGTGTCTGAGTTTCTTTGCGTGCTTGCTAGAGTGTCTATATGTGAATCCTTATGTGTGAGTGTGTGTTTCAGTGCATGTTACTACCCTTACAACATTTCCAAGTTTAAATAGACATTTAAGAATAAAGTGCATATACGTTTTAGTCACTTGGTCAAAAATTGCACATGTCAAAGGATGGGGGGGGCCCTGATCAATGGTTAAGTCAGGGGCCCCAAAATTTCTAGTGGCGGCCCTGGGCATCACTACAATACCCTCAGAGCTGCTGGAAGTGATTGTGATCACTTCCAGCACTCTGTTAGACAACTGACGTACCAGGTACGTCCATTGTCATTAACTGATTGTTAATGCATGACGTACCTGGTACGTCAGTTGTCATTAAGGGGTTAATAAAACACTAGCAGAAAACATGGTGTTAATCTGTTCTAATACTATTCACACTCTGCTGCTTAAAGGGCATGAAATCCACATTTTTTTTCTTTCATGATTTAGAAAGAGCATGCAATTTTAAACAACTTTCCAGTTTAGTTTAATTATCTAATTTGCTTCATTCCCTTGATAGCCTCTGTTAAAAATGCATATCTAGATAGGCTTAGTAGCTGCTGATTGGTGGCTGCACATAGATGCCTTGTGTGATTGGCTCACTCATTTGCATTGTTATTTCTTCAACAAGGGATATATAAAGAATGAAGCAAATTAGATAATAGAATTACATTGGAAAGTTGTTTAAAATTGTATTCTCTATCTGAATCATGAAATAAATTTTTGGGTTGCATGTCCCTTTAAATCTTATGATTACAAACTGTCCCTTTGAACAAACACAACCTAAAATCAGTGGCAGTGGCTAAGCTAGGTTGCCAAAGATGAAGTGATGGTGGGAGAATCCTTCTTAGGACCTCCAAACTATTGTTCTTTTTTCTTTTTATGTTTTGGTTGAATTATCTGATAGCTATCTATGCCCAGTTATGTCATGGAAATATTGTTTTAAATAAAGATGTATTCTCATAATGCATGAACAGAAACTATATTTTGATTCAACACAGTATAATATAAACATAACCAAGTTACAAATCAATATCCTATAAAATATTTTTCCATCTATTATTTTTTAATCAGTTTTTGCAACAGAGATAAGACTACTATATTTCTAATTAATTTTCATTTACAGTGAAATTGTACTCATTTATTTTCTTTTTAACCCATTTGTTTCTTAGGCTTGTATAGGTTTGTCCCTCTCCACCACTAGAGCTAAAGTAGCTGCTCTCATCAGCCAATAAGCATTAAATTATCACGTGTCACAGATATACAGTTACTGGAAGCATGAGTTAACATTTCTACAAATTTTATTTAAAGGGACATTAAACGCATTTTGCTTTTGTGTAAAAATTGTGCTTGTCGCACATCAGAGAAGCCAAAAAGCAAATTCTGTAACCTGTTTTTTTTTTTTTAATGCTTCAAATCAAAATAGGTAGTTTAGATATTTTGCAGCATTTTTAGAAAAAAACCTAAGTTACAGATTTTGCTTTTTGGCTTCTCTAGAATACAAAAGCAAGAGGTGTTTAATGTCCCTTTAATGTTTTACAGTCAAAGATATTTAATATGTACAAATAAATCATATGACACTACATGCATACACCTCTTATGTTTCCTCATGATATTTCCATTACCGTAGCTAAGTAACAGTATCTATGTTGTTTTAAATAGTTAATGATTTATTTTCATTATGTATACACAATAGACATGTGAACAGACAAAACATTTGTTGTTAGTACTAGCACTGCTCGTTCTATTTGCAGCATCAGCCCACATTCCAAGCATTGGAAATAACTAGTGTTTTTTGTTGTTGTCTGTAATAAGCTGTATTTACAGTACGTAAACTCGCTTATGACTCACTTCAAGTAACTGAGTTGCAAGGTAGTCTGTGTACTGTGTGTCAGACTGAGTTCAAGGCCGCTCATCTCCAAAGCACTGGCAGTGGCAATGTAGTGGCAGCCAATTCAGCCAAGTGAGGGCCGCTGCCTGAGAACCACTGCCTGGTTAGTGCAAAATTAAAATGTCTTCATTTGCCATCAAGACACCAGCCAGTATGATAATGATATATCATTATATATCCTATTATATATCCTCAGCATAATCATAAAGAATATTCCAAATCTTTTAGAGTAAGGCAGGTTAGGTTTTATTTTACAGGTAACTTTGTATTTATTTTAACTAGGTAGCTAGTCTACCTAGTTAAAATAAATACAAACTTAGCTGTGAAATAAAAATAAAACCTAAGATAGCTACAATGTAACTATTATTTATATTGTAGCTAGTTTAGGTTTTTTTTACAGGTAAGTTTGTATTTACTTTTAAATAGGAATTATTTAGGTAATAATTGTAAGTTTTATTTAGATTTATTTTATCCTTCACGCTGCTCGAGGCCTGACACCGCCACTCTCCTTCAACAGACAGACTGTCAGTATTGCAAATGCTTGGGGCGTAGCTGAATGCTATGACATGGTGCATGCTAGCGGTTGAGCACACCGCAATACAATATCAAAACAAACCACAATAAGCAGCACTCAGGGGAAATATTAAAATCCAAATTTTATTGACACTAGTTAAAATGACACATTCCAATGATTGAAGGACAAAACACAAGACATCCTTACACATTTTCTGCAGTGATATATTATACAAAAAAAAGATACAATGTACAAAAAATGTAAGAATATATCACTGTGTGTTAAAAAGAAAGGATATAGTCCAAAATGTAGCAATTTTCACATGAAGAATCCACACAATGTAACCTCAAAGAGAGAAGGTAAACCTATCATAACTCTGCAAATAATCAGCTAGATTACGTGTTTTGTGTTATGACTCAAATAGCATTGTTATGCTTCCTAACAATGTTTTTTCATTAACGCTGCTATTACAAGTCTTGTCAGAATAGGTGTACCGCACACCTTTTTGGCCATCTTGCAACGTCAGTACCGCACTTTAAGAAAAGTCCTTTTTCAATGAGACTTTCATAGCGCTGCTATTACAAGTTTTGCGGTGAGGCCAAAAAGTGAGCGGTACAGTCTAAAATGAAAAGATCCGTACCACCATCTAAACTCAGTAGTTATGAGTTTTACGTTACAAAGCTGTAGCATATAACTCAAAATTAAACTGCCCATAAACTACCAATTAACCCCTAAACTGAGGCCCTCCCACACCGCAAACAATAATCTGCCGCTCCAGACATCGCCGCTACTTAAAAAATGTACTCACTATAATAAAATTATTAAAAAATGTCGCCACTATAATAAAATTATTAACCCCTAAACCGCCGCCCTCCCACATCGCAAACACTATTTAAATATTATTAACCCCTAATCTGCCGTCCACCCACACCGCCATTACAATAAACCTATTAACCACTAAACCGCAAGCCACCCACAACAAAATATACTAAATTAAACTATTAACCCCTAAACCTCTGTCCTCCTAATCACTACATAAATATATTAACCCCTAAACCTAACCCTAATGTAGCCCTAACCCTAAGCACAAGTCTAACCCTAATGTAACCCTAACCCTAACACCAAACAAACCATGATAAGAAGCACTCAGGGAAAATATTAAAATCCAAATTTTATTGATACTAGTTAAAATGACACATTCCAATCATAGGATCCTTTGATTAAGTGCCAACAGGCACGAAATGTGTAAGGATGTCTTGTGCTTTGTCCTTCAATCATTGGAATGTGTCATTTTAACTAGTATCAATAAAATTTGGATTTTAATACTTCCCCTGAGTGCTGCTTATTGTGGTTTGTTTTGATATTGTATTGCGGTGTGCTCAACCGCTAGCATGCATCATGTCATAGCATTCAGCTACGCCCCAAGCATTTGCAATACTGACAGTCTGTCTGTTGAAGGAGAGTGGCGGTGTCAGGCCTCGAGCAGAGTGAAGGATTTGTTTGGTCTAACCCTAACACCCCTTAACTTAAATATAATTAAAATAAATCTAAATAAAACTTACAATTATTACCTAAATAATTCCTATTTAAAAGTAAATACAAACTTACCTGTAAAAAAAAACCTAAACTAGCTACAATATAAATAATAGTTACATTGTAGCTATCTTAGGTTTTATTTTTATTTCACAGCTAAGTTTGTATTTATTTTAACTAGGTAGACTAGCTACCTAGTTAAAATAAATACAAAGTTACCTGTAAAATAAAACCTAACCTGCCTTACTCTAAAACCTAATATTACAGTAAAATAAAATAAATTAAATAAAGAAATAGAATTATCTAAATTACAAAAAAAAACCCCACTAAATTACACAAAATAAAAAATGAAATTATCAAAAATTAAAACGAATTACTCCTAATCTAATACCCCTATCAAAATAAAAAAGCCCTCCCAAAATAAAAAAAAAAACTAGCCTACACTAAACTGCCAATGGCCCTTAAAATGGCCTTTGCGGGGCATTGCCCCAAAGAAATCAGCTCTTTTACCTGTAAAAAAAAATTCAAACAAACCCCCAACAGTAAAACCCACCACCCACCCAACCAACCCCCCTAAATAAAAATCTAAATAAACGTAAGCTAACCATTGCCCTGAAAAGGGCATTTGGATGGGCATTGCCCTTAAAAGGGCATTTAGCTCTTTTACATTGCCCAAACCCTAAGCTAAAAATAAAACCCACCCAATAAACCCCTAAAAAACCTAACACTAACCCCCGATGATCCACTTACAGTTTTCGAAGAACGGACATCCATCCTTATCCAGGCAGCAGAAGTCCTCATCGAAGCCGGCAGAAGTCTTCATCCAAGCGGGCAGAAGTCTTCATCCAGACGGCATTTTCTATCTTCATCCATCTGGCGTGGAGCGGGTCCATCTTCAAGATATCCGGTGCGGAGCATCCTCTTCTTCCGATGGTCGCTGTAGAATGAAGTTTCCCTTTAAGTGACATCATAGGAATTAAAGGGTAAAAAATGCTATTGGCTAATTGAAATCAGCCAATAGGATTGAGCTTCATCCTATTGGCTGATCCAATCAGTCAATAGGATTGAGCTTGCATTCTTTTGGCTGATTGGAAAAGCCAATAGAATGCAAGCTCAATCCTATTGGCTGATTGGATCAGCCAATAGGATGAAAGCTCAATCCTATTGGCTGATTGATACAACCAATAGGATTTTTAACCCTTTAATTCCAATTCAGCCAATCGGAATGTATGGGACACCATCTTGGATGACGTCACTTAAAGGGAAACTTAATTCCACAGCGACCATCGGAAGAAGAGGATGCTCCATGCCGGATGTCTTGAAGATGGACCCGCTGCGCGCCGGATGGATGAAGATAGAAGATGCCGTCTAGATGAAGACTTCTGCCTGCCTGGAGGACAACTTCTTGCCGCTTGGATGAAGACTTCTCCCAGATTCGTTGAGGACTTCTTTTTTTTATTTTTTATTTTTTTTGGTTTTCAAAAAGCTTTATTAAATAGCTTAAAGTAAATAATATAAAAACAACAAAACACAAATCAATTCACTTAAGTGTACAAAATAGAGTTAAGTTTTATACATGAATTTTTCACACAATAGTCAGTTTTATCCGATGAAACAACTCACATTTTGTACTTAGGGTGAAAGATCTCAAAGGTCCCATATGTAAATACCATTAGGGAAATATATGTCAGTAGCGTAGCTGGGTAATGCGAGATTGTATATTCCCTATGTTGCAGTCCATATGTGTGATGTATTGTAAGGATATATTACTCCCAGCAAAATCCGTTTAACCTGCACATCACAAAAGTATAGTACAAGAGTGGGAGAAAGAAAGGAAGAAAAAGAGAGGAGGAGGAAAAGGAAAGAAAGAAGAAGAGAGGGAGAAAGAGGAAGAGAAAGAGAAAAAAAGGGTAAGGGGAGTAGGGTAAGGGCTATGGGTACATCTAAGGGGAATGGGAAGGGAACCAGTACATAGATCTGAGTGGCAATTGTGGGCACCTGAGGAGGTTTGAGGAGCCACATGCTCCAAATCATCCAGTATTTGTTCATACATTCAGTCACGTTATAGTAGCCCCTTTCCATAGAAGCTAAGTAGTCTACGAGTTGTGTTAATTGAACGAAAGTTGGAGCCTCCATCTTTTTCCAAGCCCTAGCAATACAAACTTTTGTAGCAATTAGAATTACGACTATCAACATTTGTTGAGATTCTGGCAAATCTTGTAGGCCTATATGCAGAAGAGTTAGAGCTGGTGACCTGGGAAGTGATAAACCTAGGTCTGTGAGTAAGGAAAATGTCTCATTCCACAGAAGAGCAATTTCTTTGCAGGGCCACCATATATGTATATCAGAGCCCTGTTGGCCGCATTCTCTCCAGCACTGCTGAGAAGCAGAGGGATAGATCTTAGACAGCTTAAGGGGAGTTAGGTACCATTTTAGGAGGACTTTAAAGTAGGTCACTAGGTGTGATATGCAATGTATGGCCGATTTAGTAATTGTTGTCGCATGGTCTACATCTTCCGGGGTAATCTGAACATTCATCTTGCGACCCCAAGCCTTTATCTGCCATGGTATTGTCTCACTGAAATCGTTTAGAAGGATTAGGTGGTGATTCGTAAGAGATCTTATGAGCTTGGTCCCTTGTGTCCATCTTTTTCCCAGTTAATGCTTTCCCTGAAGTTTGTACTGGGGAATCCCCAAGCCTCGCAATATCCCAATATTATGTGGCTTTCAAACATAAGCCACCTAGGAGCCTCATCCACTCGCTCTACTATTTGCCTAGATGTCAGCATCCTCTTTTGACTGTAAAGATCTCCTGTGCAGGTAATGTTCCATGAGGACCAGTCCTGTACGTGAATATTCGGAAGGCTTGTCAGCAGTCCCTGAAGACTGTGAATAGGTGAGGGGTGTGGAGCTATTCCCTTATAATGTCTAAGTCTATGCCAGGCCTGGCAATTGTCAAGGATTATGCTGTTCGTGATCAACATATCAGGGAGCCTGTGTTTGGGAATCCAAATTAGGTCTGTTAAGTGAAGATGCTTAGGGATGACGGCTGCTTCAATCAGAAACCATGCTGGTTTCTCTTCTTCATTGCTCCAACCAGCGATATGGGTCAATCTAGTTGTGTTGTGATATAAATATATGTTAGGGAAAGCAATGCCGCCTCTACATATAGGCAGTTGGAGAATACGATTCGCCACTCACGGTTGTTTTCCTTTCCACACATAATTAATAAACAAGGAATGGATCTGAGAAAGGTAGATTTTCGGGATCGTGAAAGTTATGCACCGAAAAAGGTAGAGGATTTTGGGTAAAATAGACATTTTCAAGGTAGAGATTCGTCCCATCCAGGAAATTTCCCTGAAATCCCACCTCTGTAGGAGTTTCTTGATTTAAGCGATCAGTGGCTCAAAGTTGTGCTTAATGACCTTATTTATGTCAGGACCAAGTAGTACACCTAGATGTTTTATAAGTTCCGTATGCCAGGTGAAGGAGAATTGGTTTTGAGATTTGTCAGGGTCTCTGGGTCAATATTGATGGCTAAGGCTTCAGTTTTGAGTATATTTACTTTATAAAGACTTAGAGTCCCAAAAAATTCCAAAGTCTTAAAGACTTCTGGTATTGAAGAGCTTGGGTTAGTTAACCAGATTGTTGGATAGTCTGCGAAAAGAGCAATCTTCTCAGACCTCTCTCCTATCATGACTCCCTCAAATCTTTGGGAGTCTCTAATTTCTTGGGCTAGAGGTTCCATAGCTATCGCAAAGATCAAGGGCGAAAGGGGACAACCTTGGCCGGGGCCATTTGCTATGGACAAAGGTTTAGATCTAAAACCTACTCCTCTAATAGTTGCAAAAGGCACAGAATATAATGCTTGGACCATTTTAATGAATTGTGGGGGAAAGCCAAATGTCCCCAGGACCTGCCAGATATACTCCCATCTGACCCTGTCAAGCGCTTTCTCAGCATCCAGAGGCAGGGCCACAATGGGAATTCCTAGTTTAGCTGATTCCGAAAAAAACCTGTAGCAGTTTACGGGTATTGTCAGGCCCTTGCCTACGAAAGGTGAAGTCAACTTGATCTATCTGAATAATATTGGGCAACATATGGACAATCCTATTAGCCAATAGCTTAGAATAAAGCTTGACATCTAAATTTATGAGAGAGATAGGTCTGTAACTGGTACAGTACAAGGGGTCTTTCCCTGGTTTAGGGATCGCAATAATAGATGCTTCCAGGAACTCTCTAGAAAAACTACCCGAATTGGCCACTTCAGTAAATAAGGAACATTAAAGGGGAGCCAAGTGCTGTCTAAATTCCTTATAGAAGGAACCAGTAAAGCCATCTGGTCCAGGAGACTTGTTCCGCTTAAGTTGGGAAATTACCTTATATATTTCCTTGTTGGAGAATAGATGCAGAAGTGAGCTTCTCGCTTCCTCCGAGAGTACAGGGAGATCAAGGGTATCAAGAAACCCCTGTATCTTACTCATAGGGGGTGTAGCTAAATTTTCTACCTCCGAGAGATTATATAGATTATAATAGTAATCGGCAAAGGCATCGCCAATCGCTTCAGGTGCTAATATTTTGGACCCATTAACATCTAGGGCCTGAATCCTGGAGTGGGCAGTCCTAGCATTGAGTTTCCGTGCAAGAAGCTCGTTCACCTTGTTGAGGACTTCTTGCCGCTTGGATGAAGACTTCTCCCGGCTGGATAAGGATGGATGTCCGGTCTTCAAAAACTGTAAGTGGGTCTTCGGGGGTTAGTGTTAGGTTTTTTTTAAGGGTTTATTGGGTGGGTTTTAATTTTAGATTAGGGACTTTGGGCAACGTAAAAGAGCTACATTTAATGGGGAGCTTAGATTTTTAAGGTAGGTTTTTTTGGGGGGTTGGTTGTATGGGTAATGGATTTTACTGTTGGGGGGTTGTTTGTATTTACTTTGTATTTTTTTTATTTTTTTTTACAGGTAAAAGAGCTGATCTTTTTGGGGCAATGCCCTGCAAAAGACCCTTTTAAGGGCCATTGGCAGTTTATTGTAGGCTAGGGTTTTTTTTATTTTGGGGGGGCTTTTTTATTTTGATAGGGCTATTAGATTATGTGTAATTAGTTTAAATATTTGAAAATTTCTTTTTTTATTTTGTGTAATTTAGTGATTATTATTTTTTGTAATTTAGATAAATGTATTTTGTTAATTTCATTTATTTAATTTTAGTGTAATGTTAGGTTTTAGTTAAGACAGGTTAGGTTTTATTTTACAGGTAAATTTGTATTTATTTTGACTAGGTAGCTAGTAAATAGTTAATTGCTATTTACTAACTAGTCTACCTAGTTAAAATAAATACAAACTTACCTGTGAAATAAAAATAAAAAAATAAGCTAGATACAATATAACTATTAGTTATATTGTAGCTTTCTTGGCTTTTATTTTACAGGTAAGTATTTATTTAGTTTTAAATAGGAATAATTTAGGTATTAATTGTAATTTTTATTTGGGATTATTTTAATTATGTTAAAGTTAGTGGGTGTTAGGGTTACGTTAGGGTTAGGTTTATGGGTTAATAACTTTAGTATAGTGGCGGTGACATTGGGGGCAGCAGATTAGGGGTTAATAAGTGTAGTTAGGTGGTGGCGATTTTGGGGGCAGCAGATTAAGGGTTAATAACAGTAATGTAGGTTGTGGCGATGTTAGGGACAGCAGATTAGGGGTTAAAAAGTTTATGTAGGTGGCGACGACATTGGGGGCAACAGATTAGGGGGTTAATAATATTTGACTAGTGTTTACAAAACGGGAGTGCAGCGGTTTAGGCGTTAATATGTTTATTATAGTGGCGGTGATGTCTGGAGCGGCAGATTAAGGGTTAATAATTTTCTTTTAGTGTTTGCGATGCAGGAGGGCCTCGGTTTAGGGGTTAATAGGTAGTTTATAGGTGTTAGTGTAATTTGTAACACTTTAGTTATGATTTTTTTGCTACAGCTTTGTAACGTAAAACCCATAACTACTGACTTTCAGTTTACGATACGGATCTTGTTATAGGCTGTACCGCTCACTTTTTGGCCGGACAGGAAAATTCGTAATACCGGCGCTGTGGAAGTCCCATTGAAAAAGGACTTTTTAAAAAGTGCGGTAGTTACGTTGCGTGACGGCCAAAAAAGTGTGCGGTACAGCTATACCTACAACACCTGTAATACCAGCGGTAGTGAAAAAGCAGCGTTATGAGGCTTTTTCACTCATAACGCAAAACTCATAATCTAGCCAAAAGTGTTTTAACCCCTATATTCGCCATCAAACCCACCGCGCAACTACAAATAAAGTATTAACCCCTATATCCGCCAACCCCAACATCGCAAAACTACCTAATAAAACTATTAACCCCTAATCTGCCATTAACCCACAACGCAAACTACCTATTAAAGTTTTAACCACTAAACTGCCAAAGCCCACAACGCAATAAACCTATTAAAGTATTAACCCCTAAACCGCAAAAGTCCGCAATGCAAATAAATAAATTACTAAGACCCCTAACCTAACACCCCCTAAATGAACCCAAATTACCTAAATTATAAAATACTAAAGTTACTATTAAAATAAAAAAACCTAACACTATACTTTAAAAATAAAAAATAAACTAATTATAAATTAAAGGGACAGTCTAGTTAAAATTAAAATTCTGGTGTAGACTGTACTTTAAACTACAATTACAGAAAATAAAAAAATCTAAGATTACAGAAAATAAAAAACAAAATTATAATATTTGAAAAAATTATACTTAATCCCTATGAAAATAAAAAAGCCCTCCCAAAATAAAAACACCCCCTAATCTAAGAATAAACACCAGTAGCCCTTAAAATTGCTTTTTGCAGGGCATTGCGCCAAGATAAACATACAGTAAAACCCCCCACCCACCAAACCCACCAAAATAAAAAAAAACTAGCACTAAAAACCTAAACTATCCATTGCCCTGAAAAGGGCATTTGTTGGACATTGCCCTTAAAAGGGCATTTAGCTCTTTTACAAAATGGCGGCGATGTCCGGAGCGGCAGATTAGGGGATAATTATTTTTTTTTAGTGTTTGCAATGCAGGAGGGCCTCGGTTTAGGGGTTAATAGGTAGTTTATGGGTGTTAGTGTCACTTTAGTTATGAGTTTTATGCTACAGCTTTGTAACGTAAAACCCATAACTACTGACTTTCAGTTTATGGTACGAATCTTGTAGTTATAGGCTGTACCATTAACTTTTTGGCCGGACAGGCAAACTCGTAATACCGGCGCTGTGGCAGTCCCATTGAAAAAGCACTTTTTAAAAAGTGTGGTAGTTACGTTGCATGATGGCCAAAAAAGTGTGCGGTACAGCTATACCTACAACACCTGTAATACCAGCAGTAGTGAAAAAGCAGCGTTATGAGGCTTTTTCACTCATAACGTAAAACTTGTAATCTGGCCAAAAGTGTTTTAACCCCTATATCTGCCATCAAACCCACACTGCAACTACAAATAAAGTTTTAACCCCTATATCCGCCAACTCCAACATCGTAAAACTACCTAATACAACTATTAACCCCTAATCTGCCATTAACCCACAACGCAAACTACCTATTAAAGTATTAACCCCATTAATCGCCAAAGCCTGCAACGCAAATAAATAATTAAATTACTAAGCCCCCTAACCTAACACCCCCTAAATGAACCCAAATTACCTAAATTATAAAATACTAAAGTTACTATTAAAATAAAAAAACCTAACACTATACTTTAAAAATAAAAAATAAATTAATTATTATTATTATAAACAAATTATTTTTATATATAGGGACAGTCTAGTCAAAATTAAAATTCTGGTGTAGACTGTATCTTTAAGCTACAATTACAGAAAATAAAAAAAATCTAAGATTACAGAAAATAAAAAACAACATTATGAAATTTTAAAAAATTATACCTAATCCCTATGAAAATAAAAAGCCCCCCCACCAATAAAAAACACTCCCTACTCTAAGAATAAATACCAGTAGCAATTAAAAGGGCTTTTTGCAGGGCATTGCCCCAAGATAAACAGCTCTTTTGCATTCAAAATACACAAAGTCCCCCTAACAGTAAAACCCCCACCCACCAGACCCCCCAAAATAAAAAACCTAACACTAAAAAACCTAATTAAATAAACCCATTTCCCTGAAAAAAGGCATTTGTTGGACGTTGCCCTTAAAAGGGCATTTAGCTCTTTTACAAAATGCCCACCCTAATCTAAAATACCCCCCCCCATTTTTTAAAAAAAAGAACCTAAATCTAACCCCCAGGTTGGTACTCACCTTTCCTGAAGTCTGGCGGAGAAGGTGCTGTCCCATGCAATGAAGTCTTCTTCCAAGCAGCGACCTCTTCTTTCTTCTTCCAGGAACATCTGGTGTGGAGCGGAGGGCAGAGCTGAAGACCGATGATCATGGGCTGAAGACCGGCGACCATGGAACTGAAGACCGGTGATCCTGGAACTGAAGACCGGTGACCCTGGAACTAAAGACTGGCGACCGCGGAGTCATGGAGCATGGAAAATCCTTTTCCTATGATCGCCGCCGTAAACTGGATAGTGAATTCAAGGTACGGGACTAAAAATGGTGTCCCTTGAATTCCTATTGGTTGATTTGATTCTTCAAATTCAAATCAGCCAATAGGATGAGAGCTACTCAAATCCTATTGGCTGTTCAAATCAGCCAATAGAATTTCAGTAGCTCTCATCCTATTGGCTGATTTGAATTTGAAGAATCAAATCAGCAAACAGGAATTCAAGGGTCGCCATTTTTAATCGTGTACCTTGAATTCACTAGCCAGTGTATGGCGGCGATCGTACGAAGAGGATCCTCCATGCTCCATGGCTCCACGGTCGGCGGTCTTCAGTTCCAGGGTCGCCAGTCTTCAGCTCCGCGGTCATCGGTCTTCAGCTCTGCCCTCCGCTCCGCGCCGGATGTTCCTGGAAGAAGAAAAAGAGGTTGCAGCTTGGAAGAAGACTTCACCGCATGGGACAGAACCTACTCCACCGGACTTCATGAACGGTGAGTACCAACCTGGGGGTTAGACTTAGGTTGTTTTTTTATTTAGATTAGGGTGGGCATTTTGTAAAAGAGCTAAATACCCAACAAATGCCCTCTTCAGGGCAATGGGTAGATTAGGCTTTTAAGTGTTAGGTTTTTTATTTTGGGGGGTTTGGTAGGTGGGGGATTTTACTATTAGGGGGGACTTTGTGTATTTTAATGTAAAAGAGCTGTTTATCTTGGGGCAATGCCCTGCAAAAAGCCTGTTTTTATTTTGGGTTTCTTTTTTATTTTCATAGGGATTAGGTATAATTTTTTAAAATGTAATAATTTTGTTTTTTATTTTCTGTAATCTTAGATTTTTTTTTATTTTCTGTAATTGTAGCTTAAAGGTATAGTCTACACCAGAATTGAAATTTTGACTAGACTGTCCCTTTAATTTATACTTAGTTTTTTTATTATTTTTAAAGTAGTGTTAGGTTTTTTTATTTTAATAGTAACTTTAGTATTTTATAATTTAGGTAGTTTGGGTTCATTTAGGGGGTGTTAGGTTAGGGGGTGTTAGGTTAGGGGGCTTAGTAATTTAATTATTTATTTGCATTGTGGGCTTTGGCGGTTTAGGGGTTAATACTTTGATAGGCTTATTGTGTTGTGGGCTTTGGCAGTTTAGGGGCTAATACTTTAATAGGTTCATTGCGTTGTGGGCTTTGGCAGTTTAGGGGTTAATAGTTTAATAGGTAGTTTGCGCTGATGGTAAATAGCAGATTAGGGGTTAATAGTTTTAATAGGTAGTTTGCGAAGTTGGGGATGGCGGATTTAGGGGTTAATACTTTAGTTATTACTTGAGGTGTGGGTTTGAGGGCGAATATATGGGTTAATAGTTTAATTAGGCTTATTGCGTTGTGGGGGGGGGGGTTTGTTGGTTTAATACTGTTATTAGTTCCGATGTGGGTTTGATGGCGAATATAGGGGTTTTACGTGTTGGGCTTATTTTTGGGAGGCATGTTAGACTTTTATGGGAGATTTTATAATTTTTTTACTTTTTTTAGGCGCCGGCAGTTTCTAATGTGCCGTAAGTCACTATCGACTCCAGAAATTTGTATTTACGCTCATTTCTGGACATTGCTAGTTTATCCGACTTACGCCACTTTATGAACTGCCGGCTAGCTCCTTGACAGGTTCTCATCGTCTAAACTTTATTTAACTGGAAAGAAGCTAGGATTGCAGATGGCCAACCAGATACATATTGTCTTAGAAATGCAAGCTGACAGTTTTGTAAAACAATTCTAAATCCTTTCAGTTTGCCTATAAAGGGACGCTCAAGTCAAAATAAACTTTTATGATTTAATTTTTACTTTCATTATAACATTTTTATAGTTACATTTTCTGGGGAAAAGGTTCCTATGGAGCATGTGCATAAGCTCATAAGCTCAAAGTATACTAGTCTGTGATTGGCTTATGTCTGTCACATGATACAGGGGGCTGGAAAATGGGTGAAAAAATACATTTGTCAGAAAAAGATCTGCTTATTTGAAATTCAGACTAAGTGCTATTGCCTTGTCTTTTTATTATGTACTTGTTAATTATGTAAATATACTGCATTGAGTGGTCATTTAAAGTGACTAACTTAGTACTGTTAATTAGTTCTGTTATTGTAAATGAGAGCAAAACACATACATGCTTCATTAAACATTCTAATATTGAAAATAATTCTGTATTTATTGTCCTTAAATTGTTTCTTGAGATCTTACCTACGTTTTTCTTGCCATGAGTGTCGGTATTGCTAAATGTTATTCTTTTTTCTTCTACTTTCAACTCCCAGGTCGTCCCTGAAATCTTGTCTTGTGTCATGTTTTCTGCCTCTTTAGATTATTAGAATGGAACCTAATTTACCCTTCAAAAAACTAATGAACTAAGAGTAAATATCACATGATTCAACCACCACTCTGAGTTATTAACAGAGTGTTATTGTTGGTAACTGGGACTGATACAACATTATAGTCTAGCAAATGGGTATGAGTCCGGTAATAGACAATTGACTCCCCTTCACCCATTTTGGGTGTTTACTATCAGACACACACAGTGCCTGCATGATAGCCTGATTTGACACACCGTTATTATAGATAAATCATAGATAAATCAAGCAAAAACTCTTGTGAAAAGTGTTTTTTTATTGGTTTTACTAACACTGGTGTGTGATTTTAAAGGGAAGTACATGACAAATAAAGGTACAAAGTAAAAATAATAATAATAATAATAATAATAATAAAAAGGAAATGAAGCAAGAGCTAGGTCTTGAATGTATTAGAAAGCTTTTAAGTTTAAAGCAAAGAAGATAGCACTAAAATGTTCTGCCAATCCTTAATCTTTGTGTTAAAATATGTGTGCTAAATTGTGTAGAGTAAAAGGTTTTACTTTTTTCATCATAAAACACAGGCACAAAAAACTATTTTTATACTAATGCTGTAATTTAATTTCACTTTCAAACATGATTGTTCACATCACACATAACCAAGCTAACTTTTTGTTTAAAAAAATAGTGATAAAATAGGTTAATTGTTGACATGCTCATAAAATTAATTTTTTTTAGGTTAAGGAAAATCTTCATACATTTTAGTTTAGTTTTATTATACAGTTAATGGAAATATAGTAATTTGATTTAATTCATTTTAAATTATTGCAAACAAGTTATAGGTATCAGTAATTTATTTTTCATTTATTTATTTAATTTTAATCTACCCATGATGGAAAAATATTTGTTGTTTTTTTTAAAAGTGGTTTACATCTATTAGGTGTAAGTAAAGATAATATATTTATGTTTTGCACTGCACTGCAACTATTAATAATATTTATGTTTATTATATAAGTAATAATTAATGAGACAGTGTGTCATGTATTCAGTTATATTGATGATGTATTAGGTAAGGTCACACGATAGAGCTAATTACATTCATGCTTTTGTTGTTTATGTAATATGTTATATCAAGAGGAATCCCGACTGTAGGCTGCTTCAAAGCAGAAGTAGCAGATATTGACAAAAAATGTATTATTTTGTAATTTTAACAATCTTCCTGTTCCATAACTGGCTTTATATATATTTATGACATAAGATGATCTTCAATGCTATAGCTCTGGGCTACAAAATAATATACATTTTTCGTGCAGATGAATAGTTTTAAAGGGACAGTATACACCAATTTCCATATAACTGCATGTAATAGACAATACTATATAGAAGAATATGCACAGATACTGATATAAAAATCCAATATAAAACATTTTAAAAATGTACTTAGAAGCTCCCAGTTTAGCACTGTTGATGATGTTAGGCTGGTACACCCACTGAAATGGGATGAGAAAACTAGAAGTGCAGACCCTCCCTTCCTACCCCCTCCCCTGTATATAAAAAGACCTATTACACAAACAGGAGCAAGCAGGAGTCTGTAGACATGGGTCTACATTTGATACTTTTGGTCTTGGTTAGGAGTCTGCAAATCAGCACAATGTTATTAAAAATAAGCAAAACTATATATTGTTACAAAAAACACTCCAAGATGGGATTTATGAATGGATCATCTACAAAATATTTATGCAAAGAAAAATCTAGTGTACAGTGTCCCTTTAATTATTTTTATATTTTGTAAAACATTACTGAATTGCTATTACCACCAGTGCTTTTTTCATGAGTCTCAATGTGAAGGACATCAAGGTGAATTCATTTATACAGTTCTTTTAGAAAATATATATTTTTTCACTTTCTGATTCTGTTTCTTTGGTAGAAGATACAAATAAAATAGCTAGCCTTCATAAAACCTTTCTTTAACTGAATATAAACAAAATAACATAGGTACTGTGAAAGTAATTTTCAGAAAATAAAGCTTTGTTCCCTCTGAGCAGTATTAATTAAACCCTATATCAGATGGAAAAATCTTAATGACGCAAGTACATTCATTTTACAGTTGAATAGTTATAGCTTACTTAAAATGGATATTTTCACTCTCCTTGTTATATAATATAGCATGAAATCAAGATAATTTAATCCTGTGGTTGTTCCAGAACAATGGTAATAAATATTTTTAATAATACAGAAAACAGTTCTCAATTCTACCCAGCAAATATGTGTGTATACATGTATGGAATATAAACCCCTTCCATATAAGGAACTAGCTCAATAGATAAAAACATATATATATATATATATATATATATATATATATATATATATATATATATATATATATATATATATATAATAATAATCCACACACTCTCAGAGAACATCACTTTTTAAACATGCTGGATTGTATTGAATATGGGAAACTTTATTTAATATACAATTTTATACAAAAAACTCCCAAGTTTAATCCTATTTAATTCCCATACAGCCTCAAAAACATAATATTTAAGCGTCGCCAATCATTGAAGAAACAAGGTGTGAGATAGGCAACTGCAGCAATCATATAAAGAATCAACAAATGTGTAAAATAGAAATAAAGCTATGTTATTCAAAACAGCATTCAAACAACCTATTTCTTGGTATAATGAACGATATGGTTTTTATCAATACTGATAGCAGCATATAATACACTGAATTTTTGGTATACTTTGCACAAATTCTAGTAGCATAAATGTATTTGATCACTGTAGCAATGCTCAAGTAGTTTGTTAAAGGAATAAAGCTTGGAAGGGAGATTGAGGGATGGGACACTACACTACAGAAAATATGTCCAATCAGATTTGAGGAGTGCTAAAAAATGCACAGGGAGGGTGGAACACTAGGCTACAGCAAAAACTACTAAGAAAATATGAAATAAAAAAAATACATCTGCCAGTACCTAAGATATCTGCCAATAGGGTTAGAGAGCTGTTTGGGAGAGATTAGGGAGGTGGGAGGATTGAGGAGGCATCCCTGCACTGCTGGACCTAAGATAGTGGTGAGGTGTGTGTGTGTGTGTGTGTGTGTATGTATGTGGGGGGGGGAGCTGTTTGTGAGGGATCAGGGAGGTGGGAAGTGTCAAATGGAGGTAATCCCTGCATTTCAATACTAGTACCCTTACTAGCTAACTAATTAACCCCTTCAGTGCCTGAAATTTCAGAAGTGTGGTGCGCAGCTACAATTACCGTCCTTTTGATTGCCAAAATGTAATTGCAAAGCCATGCATATCTGCTATTTTAGAACAAAGGAGACCACAGAGAAGCTTTTAAAGCCATTTGTCTTATGACTGTAGTAGTTGTGTGTAAATATTTCAAGTGAGAAAACCAAAATTTGTGAAAAAGTTAATGCATTTGGCAGTAAGATGGGCCTAAATCAATACCTTGGGTTGTCTACTTAAAAAATATATGTAGTTTTAATAGGTAAATAAAAACAAAACAAAGGCTCTATTTCGGTTTAAATGGAATGATAACAAAAACTTTTTGGCAAGTTTTCTCTGAAATTCTCAGTACTGAAGGGGTTAAAGTATTGGTACCCTTGCATTTTAAGAAAGAAACACAAAAAATCCGACTGGAGTTTGCCAAAAGGCATGTTGACAAGCCACAGTCCTTCTGTCTTTTCAAAAGAGAAAACAAAAGTAGCAAATCCCAACAACTCCATGTTTACAGAAGAAAAAAAGACGCATTTGAAGAAAAGAAGAGCATTCAAACCATGAAACATGGAGGAGGTTCAGTGATGTTTTGGGGTTTCCTTGTCTGTCTTTGGCACTGGGTGCCTAGAATCTTTGCAGGGCACAATAAAATCTACAAACAAGAGGGCATCTCATTGCATAACCAGTCTCCAAGAATGGCTTGTTTTTAAAGATTGCAATTGCTTTTAGATAATTGTTGTTTTTACACAATTAAAGAATTTGTTTTTTTATACAATTGGAACAAATTCTTTTTGAAGCTCCTTACAGTGTATTTCAAATTTAATACTCTTTTCCAAGCGACTCTTTACACAGCAAAGAGAAACTGAAAGAGTAAGGATTCATCATGTGAAAGATCAGCTATCCAGTGGCAGAGGTCATGTGATCAGACTGGAGAGAACCCACAGCCTAGAGGGAATAGCAGTGATTTGCCATTGGTGACAGCCTGATTTGTCAGCACTAATTCAAACTTAGTGCTCAATTAAATGTGAGTGTCCCATTCTTCTGTTACTCTAATACACTCTATGTATTACGCTATGAGGCACCCTCTTTTGTGTTGTTTCCATAATCTGAAGAGGCTTTCCTCTTACGGCCTGTACAGCCTTTTTTTTTTTTAGCATTTTCTGGGCTTTTGGTTTATTGATTTAGTCATATATCTTTAATATTGGTAATTGTATGTTTATTCTTTTTTCCTCTTCAGTGTTGAATGCACAATTAGTTCATTTTTCTTTATTATAGCTCATTAGTGCCCCTTAGGAAACTACTGTTTGAGCACTGATCAATTTTGTTTGCAACAATGAAATCATAAGACTATCAAGGCATTCTGGAGTGAAATTTACTGTCTAGTGTCAGAAAGCTTTGCCTCAGTCACAGGTCATGGGTTTTCCATCAAGATAATGACCAGAAACATTGGCCTTGCTATAAGTCCAGATTTGAATCCCACCAAGCATCTGTGGAAATAGCTGAAACTCACATTAAGTAAAAGGCACCCATCGAACTTGAAAGAACTGGAGCAGTTTGCTCAATAAGAGTGAGTCAAAACCTCATTTAAAAAGTGTAGAAATCTTATTCAGAGCTACAGAAAGCTCTTGATTGCAGTAATTGTCTCTAAAGGATGTGCTACAAATAGTGATATCGCAAACCTAAACCAACTGTTCGCGAACGGGCGAACCGGGCGAACCGCCATAGACTTCAATAGGCAGGCAAATTTTAAAACCCACAGGGACTCTTTCTGGCCACAATAGTGATGGAAAAGTTGTTTCAAGGGTACTAACACCTGGACTGTGGCAAAACTACCATGGAAAATTACATAGTTGATGCAGAGTCTGGTTTTAATCCATAAAGGGCAAAAAACATAATTTATGTAAGAACTTACCTGATAAATTCATTTCTTTCATATTAGCAAGAGTCCATGAGCTAGTGACGTATGGGATATACATTCCTACCAGGAGGGGCAAAGTTTCCCAAACCTCAAAATGCCTATAAATACACCCCTCACCACACCCACAATTCAGTTTAACGAATAGCCAAGAAGTGGGGTGATAAAAAAGTGCGAAAGCATATAAAATAAGGAATTGGAATAATTGTGCTTTATACAAAATCATAACCACCACAAAAAAGGGCGGGCCTCATGGACTCTTGCTAATATGAAAGAAATGAATTTATCAGGTAAGTTCTTACATAAATTATGTTTTCTTTCATGTAATTAGCAAGAGTCCATGAGCTAGTGACGTATGGGATAATGACTACCCAAGATGTGGATCTTTCCACACAAGAGTCACTAGAGAGGGAGGGATAAAATAAAGACAGCCAATTCCTGCTGAAAATAATCCACACCCAAAATAAAGTTTAACGAAAAACATAAGCAGAAGATTCAAACTGAAACCGCTGCCTGAAGTACTTTTCTACCAAAAACTGCTTCAGAAGAAGAAAATACATCAAAATGGTAGAATTTAGTAAAAGTATGCAAAGAGGACCAAGTTGCTGCTTTGCAGATCTGGTCAACCGAAGCTTCATTCCTAAACGCCCAGGAAGTAGAAACTGACCTAGTAGAATGAGCTGTAATTCTCTGAGGCGGAGTTTTACCCGACTCAACATAGGCAAGATGAATTAAAGATTTCAACCAAGATGCCAAAGAAATGGCAGAAGCTTTCTGGCCTTTTCTAGAACCGGAAAAGATAACAAATAGACTAGAAGTCTTACGAAAAGATTTCGTAGCTTCAACATAATATTTCAAAGCTCTAACAACATCCAAAGAATGCAACGATTTCTCCTTAGAATTCTTAGGATTAGGACATAATGAAGGAACCACAATTTCTCTACTAATGTTGTTGGAATTCACAACTTTAGGTAAAAATTCAAAAGAAGTTCGCAACACCGCCTTATCCTGATGAAAAATCAGAAAAGGAGACTCACAAGAAAGAGCAGATAATTCAGAAACTCTTCTGGCAGAAGAGATGGCCAAAAGGAACAAAACTTTCCAAGAAAGTAATTTAATGTCCAATGAATGCATAGGTTCAAACGGAGGAGCTTGAAGAGCTCCCAGAACCAAATTCAAACTCCAAGGAGGAGAAATTGACTTAATGACAGGTTTTATACGAACCAAAGCTTGTACAAAACAATGAATATCAGGAAGAATAGCAATCTTCCTGTGAAAAAGAACAGAAAGAGCAGAGATTTGTCCTTTCAAAGAACTTGCGGACAAACCCTTATCTAAACCATCCTGAAGAAACTGTAAAATTCTCGGTATTCTAAAAGAATGCCAGGAAAAATGATGAGAAAGACACCAAGAAATATAAGTCTTCCAGACTCTATAATATATCTCTCGAGATACAGATTTACGAGCCTGTAACATAGTATTAATCACAGAGTCAGAGAAACCTCTTTGACCAAGAATTAAGCGTTCAATCTCCATACCTTTAAATTTAAGGATTTCAGATCCTGATGGAAAAAGGGACCTTGTGACAGAAGGTCTGGTCTTAACGGAAGAGTCCACGGTTGGCAAGAGGCCATCCGGACAAGATCCGCATACCAAAACCTGTGAGGCCATGCCGGAGCAACCAGCAGAACAAACGAGCATTCCTTCAGAATCTTGGAGATTACTCTTGGAAGAAGAACTAGAGGCGGAAAGATATAGGCAGGATGATACTTCCAAGGAAGTGATAATGCATCCACTGCCTCCGCCTGAGGATCCCGGGATCTGGACAGATACCTGGGAAGTTTCTTTTTTAGATGGGACGCCATCAGATCTATTTCTGGAAGTTCCCACATTTGAACAATCTGAAGAAATACCTCTGGGTGAAGAGACCATTCGCCCGGATGCAATGTTTGGCGACTGAGATAATCCGCTTCCCAATTGTCTACACCTGGGATATGAACCGCAGAGATTAGACAGGAGCTGGATTCCGCCCAAACCAAAATTCTAGATACTTCTTTCATAGCCAGAGGACTGTGAGTCCCTCCTTGATGATTGATGTATGCCATAGTTGTGACATTGTCTGTCTGAAAACAAATGAACGATTCTCTCTTCAGAAGAGGCCAAAACTGAAGAGCTCTGAAAATTGCACGGAGTTCCAAAATATTGATCGGTAATCTCACCTCCTGAGATTCCCAAACTCCTTGTGCCGTCAGAGATCCCCACACAGCTCCCCAACCTGTGAGACTTGCATCTGTTGAAATTACAGTCCAAGTCGGAAGCACAAAAGAAGCCCCCTGAATTAAACGATGGTGATCTGTCCACCATGTTAGAGAGTGTCGAACAATCGGTTTTAAAGATATTAATTGAGATATCTTCGTGTAATCCTTGCACCATTGCTTCAGCATACAGAGCTGAAGAGGTCGCATGTGAAAACGAGCAAAGGGGATCGCGTCCGATGCAGCAGTCATAAGACCTAGAATTTCCATGCATAAGGCTACCGAAGGGAATGATTGTGACTGAAGGTTTCGACAAGCTGCAATCTACTTTAGACGTCTCTTGTCTGTTAAAGACAGAGTCATGGACACTGAATCCATCTGGAAACCCAGAAAGGTTACCCTTGTCTGAGGAATCAAAGAACTTTTTGGTAAATTGATCCTCCAACCATGATCTTGAAGAAACAACACAAGTCGATTCGTATGAGATTCTGCTAAATGTAAAGACTGAGCAAGTACCAAGATATCGTCCAAATAAGGAAATACTACAATACCCTGTTCTCTGATTACAGACAGCAGGGCACCGAGAACCTTTGTAAAAATTCTTGGAGCTGTAGCTAGGCCAAACGGCAGAGCCACAAACTGGTAATGCTTGTCCAGAAACGAGAATCTCAGGAACTGATAATGATCTGGATGAATCGGAATATGCAGATATGCATCCTGTAAATCTATTGTGGACATATAATTCCCTTGCTGAACAAAAGGTAAGATAGTCCTTACAGTTACCATCTTGAATGTTGGTATCCTTACATAATGATTCAATATTTTTAGATCCAGAACTGGTCTGAAAGAATTCTCCTTCTTTGGTACAATGAAGAGATTTGAATAAAACCCCATCCCCTGTTCCGGAACTGGAACTGGCATAATTACTCCAGTCAACTCTAGATCTGAAACACATTTCAGAAATGCTTGAGCTTTTACTGGATTTACTGGGACACGGGAAAGAAAAAATCTCTTTGCAGGAGGTCTCAACTTGAAACCAATTCTGTACCCTTCTGAAACAATGCTCTGAATCCAAAGATTGTGAACAGAATTGATCCAAATTTCCTTGAAAAAACGTAACCTGCCCCCTACCAGCTGAGCTGGAATGAGGGCCGCACCTTCATATGGACTTAGAAGCAGGCTTTGCCTTTCTAGCTGGCTTGGATTTATTCCAGACTGGAGATGGTCTCCAAACTGAAACTGCTCCTGAGGATGAAGGATCAGGCTTTTGTTCTTTGTTGAAACGAAAGGAACGAAAACGATTATTAGCCCTGTTTTTACCTTTAGATTTTTTATCCTGTGGTAAAAAAGTTCCTTTCCCACCAGTAACAGTTGAAATAATGGAATCCAACTGAGAACCAAATAATTTGTTACCCTGGAAAGAAATGGAAAGTAAAGTTGATTTAGAAGCCATATCAGCATTCCAAGTTTTAAGCCATAAAGCTCTTCTAGCTAAAATAGCTAGAGACATAAACCTGACATCAACTCTGATAATATCAAAAATGGCATCACAGATAAAATTATTAGCATGCTGAAGAAGAATAATAATATCATGAGAATCACGATGTGTTACTTGTTGCGCTAAAGTTTCCAACCAAAAAGTTGAAGCTGCAGCAACATCAGCCAAAGATATAGCAGGTCTAAGAAGATTACCTGAACACAGATAAGCTTTTCTTAGAAAGGATTCAATTTTCCTATCTAGAGGATCCTTAAACGAAGTACCATCTGACGTAGGAATAGTAGTACGTTTAGCAAGGGTAGAAATAGCCCCATCAACTTTAGGGATCTTGTCCCAAAATTCTAATCTGTCAGACGGCACAGGATATAATTGCTTAAAACGTTTAGAAGGAGTAAATGAATTACCCAAATTATCCCATTCTTTGGAAATTACTGCAGAAATAGCATTAGGAACAGGAAAAACTTCTGGAATAACCACAGGAGCTTTAAATACCTTATCTAAACGTTTAGAATTAGTATCAAGAGGACCAGAATCCTCTATTTCTAAAGCAATTAGTACTTCTTTAAGTAAAGAACGAATAAATTCCATTTTAAATAAATATGAAGATTTATCAGCATCAACCTCTGAGACAGAATCCTCTGAACCAGAGGAATCATCAGAATCAGAATGATGATGTTCATTTAAAAATTCATCTGTAGGGAGAGAAGTTTTAAAAGATTTTTTATGTTTACTAGAAGGAGAAATAACAGACATAGCCTTCTTTATGGATTCAGAAACAAAATCTCTTATATTATCAGGAACATTCTGCACCTTAGATGTTGAAGGAACTGCAACAGGCAATGGTACTTTACTAAAGGAAATATTATCTGCTTTAACAAGTTTGTCATGACAATCAATACAAACAACAGCTGGAGGAATAGCTACCAAAAGTTTACAGCAGATACACTTAGCTTTGGTAGATTCAGCACTTGACAGCGATTTTCCTGTAGTATCTTCTGACTCAGATGCAACGTGAGACATCTTGCAATATGTAAGAGAAAAAACAACATATATATAAAGCAAAATTGATCAAATTCCTTAAATGACAGTTTCAGGAATGGGAAAAAATGCCAAAGAACAAGCTTCTAGCAACCAGAAGCAATAAAAAATGAGACTTAAATAATGTGGAGACAAAAGCGACGCCCATATTTTTTCGCGCCAAATAAGACGCCCACATTATTTGGCGCCTAAATGCTTTTTGGCGCCAAAAATGACGCCACATCCGGAACGCCAACATTTTTGGCGCAAAATAACGTCAAAAAATGACGCAACTTCCGGCGACACGTATGACGCTGGAAACGAAATAGAATTTTTGCGCCAAAAAAGTCCGCGCCAAGAATGACGCAATAAACTGAAGCATTTTCAGCCCCCGTGAGCCTAACAGCCCACAGGGAAAAAGTCAAATTTTAAGGTAAGAAAAATGTTAAATTAAAATGCATTATCCCAAATATGAAACTGACTGTCTGAAAATAAGGAAAGTTGAACATTCTGAGTCAAGGCAAATAAATGTTTGAATACATATATTTATAACTTTATAAACAAAGTGCCCAACCATAGCTTGGAGTGTCACAGAAAATAAGACTTACTTACCCCAGGACACTCATCTACATATAGCAGATAGCCAAACCAGTACTGAAACGAGAATCAGCAGAGGTAATGGTATATATAAGAGTATATCGTCGATCTGAAAAGGGAGGTAAGAGATGAATCTCTACGACCGATAACAGAGAACCTATGAAATAGACCCCGTAGAAGGAGATCACTGCATTCAAATAGGCAATACTCTCCTCACATCCCTCTGACATTCACTGCACGCTGAGAGGAAAACCGGGCTCCAACTTGCTGCGGAGCGCATATCAACGTAGAATCTAGCACAAACTTACTTCACCACCTCCATCGGAGGCAAAGTTTGTAAAACTGAATTGTGGGTGTGGTGAGGGGTGTATTTATAGGCATTTTGAGGTTTGGGAAACTTTGCCCCTCCTGGTAGGAATGTATATCCCATACGTCACTAGCTCATGGACTCTTGCTAATTACATGAAAGAAATCACCTAACATTCCTAAATTGTTTGGAATAACGTGCTTTAAAACATCAGGTATGATGTTGTATCGATCAGGTAGTGTAAGGGTTACGCCCGCTTCACAGTGACAGACCAAACTCCCCGTTTAAAGGGACAGTCTACACCAGAATTTTAGATAATCCCTTTATTATTATTAGTGTGAAGGAAACTGACTGCTATTATTTAACACAGTCAAAAAAGTGTTGTTTTTTTTAAATCTACACTACTGTTACACCAGATATGAGTTGCACTGGGGTGACACTGTGCCCTGGCAGGCAGGCACTGAAACGCACACGTGTGAAGGAAACTGACTGCTATTATTTAACACATTCAAAAAAGTGTTTTTGTTTTTTTAAATCTACACTACTGTTACACCAGATATGAGTGGTGGCACTGGGCAAGTGGGCACAGTATACGCTGTGAGCCTGACACACACGCTGGCAGGCAGGCAACTGCAATTAGATTACACAGGGAAAAAAAAAGCAGACTGATGTTCTAGCCCTAAAAAGGGCTTTTTTTAATTAATTTATTTATTTATAAAATATTTTACCAGGAAGGATACATTGAGATTTCTCTCGTTTTCAAGTATGTCCTTTTTGGGGGTGCTGTCCTTACAGCAGAGATCAGATGAGTCCTTCAGGACTGTAGTGGACACTGAATACACTAGCCTAGCTATCGATTTCCCTATTAAATCAGCAGCAGCTACACTGTCCCTCCTCTCACTAAGAATGCAGCTTCCAAATGAATCTAAAATGAATGCGGTCCAGGAGGTAGGAGGGTCTGGGAGGGAGGGTCTGCTGCTGATTGGCTGGAATGTGTCTTCTGACTGTGAGGTACAGGGTCAAAGTATTACTCAATGATGACGAATAGGGGGCGGATCGAACATCGCATATGTTCGCCCGCCGCGGCGAACGCGAACAAGCTATGTTCGCCGGGAACTATTCGCCGGCGAACTATTCGCGACATCACTAGCTACAAAATATTAGGTTAAGAGTACCAATATTTATGTCTTTTTCATTCTCATTTGTTTTACTCATTTGTAATATAGGAAGTCATAAATCAAAAGTGAAGTTTCTGTTCTATTACATTTAAAAAAAAGAATGGTGGATACCAAATACTGTTGCCATTTTTTACTTAGTTAAGATAAAATTGTGCATTATTCTAAAAAAGTGGAAGGGTACCAATAATTTTGCCACAGCTGTAAATATATGTGTATGTGTGCGAATCATGTCTGCTCCACATCGCTAAATACAGAAAGCATACACTGTCCACATTTATCATTGCACTAGCATTTCTGGTGAAATACTTGTGCAATGCCGCCCACTACTCACTGGCGGCCAATCGGCCACTGGCAGGGGCAGTCATTCATCCCGATCGGATCAAGATGATTTCAATACGCCACCTAAAATGAAGGGGACAGGTTAAGGAGCAGAGGTCTTATGACTGCTACTTCATAGCTTATGTTTCTGGCTAGCCTGAAACGATGGGCCCCTGAAGCAACATCCGCTGCTTAATAAATGGAGTCCATGGACTCTAGAGGTAACATTTTGATAACAAATTTGAAATTTGCTGCATAAGAAGATTGGCACCTGCTCTTTCTCTGTAGGGAATGGCATCTTATTTGCACAGCTTTTATTTAAGTTTTCCAAACATATTTAATATATGCTGTTGTTTCATGCTCATTAGAGATATCAAGAGGTTTGATGTATTGAAAATCTTTTTCACGTGGTCAGGCACAGAAGCTGGGACAGAGCCCATTGTTAAGTATCTGAAGTGTTTTAAGTGCCTGAAGTCATTTAGAAAATGCTGAAATAGCACTTGTACTTTGATGACTAAAAACTTGAAAAGGCCACACAGGGTCATGCATAATTATCCATAAAGACAACTTCCAAGACTGGAATCCAAGCCTTGCAGTTTAGTCCAATGCAACAAATGATATGAATTATGCTACATCTACCACACCAGCTTGTCACTTCACTTACATAGTCAAAAAAGCAACTAACAGCCTGATGTGATCTTCTTTACTCTTTGTAATATACAAATTGTGTATGTATTTATAATTCTCTTTCTACTGAATATTAGGGATGGGCGAATGTTTTGCAACATTCGAAAAATGAAACAAATTTTAACACAATTGTTCGTTCAAATCGAATTTCGAATGTTTACATAACATTCTAACATTTTTCTAATGTTCGGTTTCTAATTTTACGATTACATTTGAAAATATTCGTTTAAAAAAATTTGTATTTATATATTTGTAATAGTATTTCTAATGCTTTCTTTAAATGTAATATTCGAATTATGCAATATTCGATCGAAATAGAAACATTCAAATTGATATATTTGTATCTATTATGTATCAATTTACTAGATTCCCTACCACATGAACTATTGAACTTCTGAATAGTATTTGTTAAATAGAATGTGAAATTCAAAATTTGGAAGGTGGACATTCAATCTAATTATAAACATTCGAATTCGAAAGTGACATTCAAAAACTGTAAACAGCATTCGATTATAGAATTTTTAAGAATATTCGTTCGTATCAACATTCGGATTTGTAATTCGAATTTCGGTAATAACATTTGTTCTAACATTCGAATTTAGAAATTTACACATTCGCCCATCGCTACTGAATATAAGAGCCACAGACCTGTAGTTACCTTCTGTCCTTTTTACAAGCAGGCACTGCATTGCCAATTATCCAGTTGTCTGCAACAATTCTTTTTAACCCAGTGATTGATTAACACACCAACTTCTGGTGCAGCTAGTCTACACTGACACTCCCTGTACTGTAACATTTTCTCCCATTTAGGGCCCCATGAACGAATGGCAGTGTGGACAAGATTTTCAACTTGAGAACCTTTCCACGTGGCTTCAGCATTTAACAATGTATCATTACACACTCACTTGATTGTGTAATGCCTCCCCCTTCTCTTGCACAACCAATTGTGCAGGAGAAGGGCTTGTCAATCGAACCCGAGCGAGCATGTTCAGGGTAATTTCAATACGCCACCTTAGAGGTGGCGGATAGTGTAAAAAACAACTGTCTAGTGACTGCTGCTTCTTACATTGTCTATACCTATAGGAAATATAGTCATATGAAAAAGCTCTTTTTGCCTTTGAAACTGAAAGAGCGAAGAGTAAGGGAGAGAGGGGACATCCTTGGCGCGTGCCATTACGTATTTGGAAACTTTGCGAAACTGTATTATTGACTATGACTCTTGCATTAGGGTCAGTGTATATTGCTTGAATTTTTTCAATAAAATTTTTTGAAAGACCAAATTTGAATAGGGTAGACCATAGAAATTGCCAGTCCACCCTATCAAAAGCCTTCTCGGCATCTGTTGATAATAAGATAAAGGGTGTTTGATCTACTGAGGAATGGTGTATAATATGTAAAAGTCTGGTGGTGTTGTCTTTGGCTTCACGTGAGGGTATAAATCCCACTTGATCGGCGTGTACCAATTCTGGGAGAAAGCGCTTTAACCTGTTGGCCAAAATTTTCGCATATAATTTAACATCAATATTTAATAATGATATTGGCCTGTAATTTGTTGTTTGCGCAGGGTCTTTTCCTGATTTGGGGATGACTGTTATATTTGCTTCTAACATGTGACTAGTAAAGGGGATTTTTTGTCAATGGTGTTGAAGAGTTGTACTAAATGTGGGCTAATATGTGGCAAAAGCATTTTGTAGAATTTCGGGGTGAACCCGTCTGGGCCTGGTGCTTTCCCAGGAGCAAAATGTTTAATAGTGTCTTGTAATTCTTGGAGCGTAATGGGGATATCAAGGTCTGATCTGTCTAGCTCTGATAATGATGGTAGGTCTAGTTTCGCTAAATAATTGTCAATTTGGTCTTGTCTGGTGGGGGACCTGTTTGTTTCTAAATTGTATAATTTGCTATAGTATTGTGAAAAGTTATTTGCGATATCTACGCTTTTAATCTGGTCATGTTTATTTTCGTCTTTGATAGATCTAATGAAGGACCTGTATGACTTCTTTTTGAGTGACCTGGCTAGGAGTTTACCGGCTTTGTTGCCTTCCGCAAAATATTTTGAGTTTAATGCAAGTGCTCGCCTATGTGCATTTTTATTGAGATATTGATTTATGGAATCTCTGGCCTTGTTTAATTTAATTAACAGATCCTCAGAGGATGGGTTTTTCTGATGTTCTTTCTCAGCTATGCTAAGCGAATTGGTAAGAGATTTATAAGCTAATTCCTGTTGTCTGCGGTGTTTAGACATTAGTTTAATTATCTCCCCCCTGATATAACATTTATATGTTTCCCAGTTATTGGTGTGGGTAGTGTCTTCTGGGTTGTTTATGTCGAAAAATAGAGAAGTCTTCTCTATTATCGACTGTAGCATTATGGAGTCTGTAAAGACGGTGTTATTTAGTTTCCAAGCGTTCCTCACACCAGGTTTCTGAGGCCAAGCAAACGAGCTTATCACCATTGCGTGATCTGACCAGGGTGTTTGAGATATTTTGGCGTCTATCAACAGCTGTAAGGAAGCCTGGTCCCCTAGTATGTAGTCCAGTCTAGTGTAGATTTTTTGCGGGTGTGAGAAGAATGTATAGTCTCTTGTTGAGCCGTGTGACAGACGCCAAACATCAAAGGTTGGTATGGTTTGAAGTGCCTGCCAATTTGCTTTAATCATCTTGGTTGGAATGTATGATTTCCCTGAGGATACATCTAATGATGGGTCCATCAGGAAATTTAGATCTCCTGCAATTAATATTGGACCTTTTGCTACATCAAGTAACAAATTCATCACTTTTCTGAAAAAGGTCTGTTTGGGACGATTCGGGGCGCATAGATTGAGAAGTGTCAGAGGCCTACCATAGCAGGTAACCACTAGTAATAAGAATCTACCTTCTTCGTCTTGTCTACTATGTAATAGTTCAAAGCGAAGGCCTTTTTTGAATAGTATACAGACCCCATTTTTCTTTGTTGTGTTGGAGCTGGTGTAGTATTTATAGTAATGACGTGATGGGAGATTGGGTTCGGGTCTTTTCCTAAAGTGGGTTTCCTGTATGAAAACAATGTCAAGGTCCTTTTTATAAAAATCATATAGTGCTATGGACCTCTTTTGTGCTGATAGAAACCCCTTAACGTTCTGCGTTGCTATATTGAGTTTATTAGGTGTTTGAATTACAGGCATACTGAGCTACTTGTATTGAGGATGTTTAACTAACAGTCAGTTATCCGGAAGAGAGGTGTAAGGTTGGTGTCTCTTTATTGAGGTAAAGGTTAGGGGAGACGTGGAGGGATTTAGAGAATTTGAAAGGGGAGAGGGTCAATGTAGAGGTTAAGAGTGAAAAAAAAGTCGCTTGACACGAGGGGGGTATAAAAACGGTAATAGATAGGGGGGTGTGTGGTGGGGGACAATTAGTGGTCTGGTAAGGCTATATAAGGAATGTTTGCTTCATAGCGAGAGTAACTAATGGACATTGTGGCTGAAAGTAAATTACATGTAGGATACACATCGGTCCACTGATTGGAAATAAATGTGATCTAGTTTGACGTATAAATACAATATATCTGGAATACTATAAGTTATAAGTTAAAACATTTGAAATTGTTGTATTACGGTCAATACCCAAACAGTATCAATGAAATAACTTGATAAATACCTAAAGACTTCAACTTAATCTTGTAATAGTGGGGATAGCGTACAATCTTACCACAGGGCGCATTTACAATCTTACCTGTGAATTGGCTACCCAGTCTGGTGGTCAATAAATTAACTAACATATTAACTTTTCAAACAATAAACATTATACTAAAGTTATAATCCTAAGAGAGAACGACAATTTTAACATTTAATGCTAATATTGCTGGGAGACATGGATCTCCTCATAGTACACAAAAGATGGACGAATAATGTTCATAACATCTCTTTGGGGTCTCTGTATCTTTTGTTCTATTAATGTGTTACTGCCTAATTTTGTCAAAAGTGCCCTACGAGGTTGTTGCACAGTCTCCTTCAACAGTTCTTATTGTCTCTTGGTGAAATGGTGGCAGCTGCAGCCATTTGTTGGTGACAGTTTCAATAGGCTGATAGCTTTTGAGGTGGAACATATAAAAAAGTTGGTGTTCAAAGATGGAGCCATTTCGATATCTAAGGGGTATCGATGTTGGCAGTCTGTAAAGGCTCTTAATGTTAAATAGGACAGACAAAAAAAATCTTGTCTGCCCACCAAGTCACCAAAAGAAAAAGAATCTCACAATTCAACCAATAAAACACCTGTAAAAGTATAATATAGTTACCAGTGTCTTCTTGTAGAGTCAGCCGATTTGTAGGATATGTTAGATAATGCTTCATCTAAAACATTGGGTGTTCTACAACTCTTCCGTTTAGCTGGAGTTAAGTTTCAAGTTTTGAAAGCTGGTGGTCTGGTTATAGAAGATTTCTTGGATGGTGGAGTTTTGGTTACATCGCTCCATGCTCTATGTTTGGTGATTGGGGAGTGTCTCTTCTCATGTAATTCATCTTTGTCTCTGTTGTTTGTTGCGGGCGTTGGAAGTGGTATATCCAATTTGGTACAGAAAGAGTTAATTTCCGATATTTGAGAACATTCATATTTCTTTCCATTGTTTATCACTTGGACTTGCACTGGGAAGCCCCACCTGTATGGGATATTTAAGGATCTGAGATGTTGTGTCAGAGTTGCAAATTCCCTTCTCTTTTGCAGGGTCATTATAGATAGGTCAGCAAAAAACTTTATTGTAGCTCCTTGGTATTTAAAGTTTTGTTGCTTGCGTGCTTGTTGTAAAATAAGTTCCTTCTCCTGAAACCTTGTGAAACAGATGACTACATCCCTGGGGGGGCTAGTTTCTGGTGGTTTTGGTTTTAATGAGCGGTGGGCTCTTTCCATTTGTATCGTTGGTAGATCAGGATGGTCGTCTTCTGAAAGAGATCTGAATAAGCCGTCTCAGGTATCCCTTTAATTCTTATATTACTTTGACAGGATCTATTTTCAATTTCGTCTAGTTTAATTTCTAATTCAAAAATCTGCTTCTGTTGGGAGCGCATTTTGTTTGACATACTATGCAGTTCTGCTGTCATGTCTTCTCTGTCTCCTTCTAGGGTGTCTACCCTGTTTCCCAGATCTGTAATTTCTTTTTTGAGTTCTGCACACTCTTCTTTTATACATGACTTCACCTGATTTATGAGAGTTTCCATTGCTTTGTATGTGATTGGGCCCTCATTGCCAGAGTCTCCTATTTTGTCAGTGTTCTGAGACATAGTGCAGCTTTCTTCCTGCGGTTTATCTGTGTTTGAATCTGATATTTCTTCAGTGCTTCTTTGTTTGTCAATAGGTTTGAAAAAGGTATTAACGTTATTGGTAGTGGCTTTATTGTTTTTATCCTGTTTACCTATTCTTCTAGTTGCCATTTCAGATAGGGCAGAGAATATGGTTGTATAGTGGGTTATTGTGTTGCTAAACAAAAGATAGCTGTCTCTTTCTATATATAACTGCACTCTAGATATTCCCTTAAAGTGTGGTTATACTGTAGAGTGTACTTAGAGCATTACATTGAAGAAATTATATGAACCGTTATTATACTGCAATGGCTTCTTTAGCCTTTTTCTTGCAGAAGGCCCACGTGGAAACTTATAATAAAAGTCCTGTTTTATAGTTTGGCGCACAACCGTTATTTTATAGCGTGGTATATCAGTCTATGATAAACATGTATAATGTTGACACACTATGCCCCAAGTTATTAGTCTGCTGACATTAATCTATCTCGAGCAGCTTTTCCATATTAGGTATGTGTGAGATATCTTATTTATTCTGTGCCCTCTTCATGACTGGCCCTCCAGGTATATAGCTTGCGATATATTCCATTATAGTTTAGCAATGAAGGGCTGTTGTTTACCTTGCTGAGCTGGGTATACCAGCGTTTTCGGCTGTTGGCGGCATTGCCCCGCGCTGATTATCTCTTCGCAGCTTCAGGTTCCGATGTGTCACAGGCTGTAAGTATGATGGGCTCTTCCCGTGTAGGCCGCAATTCACGTGGCGGTGCCGTTAAGGGTACAGAGCATCGGAAGATACCGATGTGTAGAGCGGCTGTCCCCTAGTCTGTTGTTGCTTTCTTCTAGTCGCAACGAAGGTCTGGACTGGTAGAATATTTGCCTTACTCCTCACCACTTTAAGGAGCTCACTTAGGTGCGGCCATCTTAGACGGCGTTCCGGCTCCGCCCCCCCCCCACACATTTTTTTTTTTTTAAACATATTTGGAGTGCGATTACGTAATTGTGTGTATGTGCACATCAAGGTAGCAAATCTCGATGAGGTAGCTAATTTTGACAGAACACTGAGTTAAGTTTTTGGTCAGTAGTGAAATATAATCTCATTGAGATTTAAAGGGACAGTTGACCCAAAATATTTCTCCCATTTAAATTGTTCCCAATGATCCATTTTGCCTGCTGGAGTGTATTAAATTGTTTACAAGAAGCACCTTTACCCCTATTTTGGCCTTTGAAATAGCTGATTTAGCCTGTGGTTCCCAACCTATACTGAAAGTTTTGATAAGTAAACACAGCCAGCAGAAGAAATTAAACTCACAGTGTGGTGCAGGATAGTTAAGTAATAAAATTATAATTTTATATTGTTCTCTGTAAGTATTGATCTTTAGTTTTCCAGACAAATATAAGATAAGGAAACAAGTGTGTGTACACAAAGTGATAATATAATGAGATCTGATGTTACCTGAAGCTCAACCCATTGTAATAGGTTGTGGTTTAAAAGCACAGAACCAGCTACTTCATATACACAAATAAACCTGAAAATGCCATTTTTCATACATTTTATACTCTGCAGCTGGTATAACAAGTCATTGAAAATACATTAATAGAAAAACATTTTTACAGTGTACTGTACCTTTAACATGCTAGCCTGTTCAGTTTGGACTACATAGATCCTCATATCTTTACTATGGTGACTGAGTGGCCACTTGGAATTCTGGTTATGTCGCTCTTTAGTAAAAGTGTTTTAAGTACTTCTGAACAGTTTATACGTTAGCTTTTAATATATATTTATCTAAAGGGACATAAAACCCACATTTTTTTATTTGATGATTTAGAAAAACCATGCAATTTTAAACTTTCCAATGTATTTCTATTATCTAATTTGCTTCATTCTCTTGATATCATTTGTTGAAAAGCATATCTAAATAGGCTCAGTAGCTGCTGATTGCTGGCTGCACATAAATGTGCATTGCTAATTCTTCAACAAAGGACACATGAAGATTGAAGGTAGTTTACAATTGTATTCTCTACCTGAATAATAAAAGAAAAATATTGGGTTTCATGTCCCTTTAAATAAGATACTGGTACTAACTCTAGGACAGAAAAGATGTCTAATAATTTTAAGGTATTAATTATTGGTGTGTTTGTTTTTTCAATTTTATAATAAATGGTGCTGAATTTCTGGTCATTTTAATAAAGCCATATCCTTAATTATTTATTCTTCATTATAGAAGAAAAATACAACTTTTTTTCAGTCTTGCTATCATTTGTTACCCTTGTTTGTATTTTGATTTGTTATTATACCACAGCTATGCTACAGCCACAACATTCAAACCATCCATAATTGTTATTGAAAGAGATTCCTAAGCTACAGACATTTGCATACAACGGTTTTACGTGTATTTCTAGATCATGTCTGTAAACAGATATAAAATAGCCACTGTTTAATAGCTTTGACACTTTTTGTGTGCCTGGTGTAGGTATATGAGCAGCAAAAGAAGGTGCAGAAATTCTCTTATAGATTAAAAATTCACAACCTTTATTTAAATCGGATAAAAATCCATAGTACAAAAAATACAGGACAAAAAAGAAAGAACCAGTATGGTTTGACTAGTTTCGGCTTGTGGCCGTAATCATAAACCTGCTATACCATAAATCTTGGGTAGTTTAAAATACTCACTCATTGGTTAATTAAATGGGAGGGTTAAAGCCTCTCTGGCCGCTACCCTCTCTGTTTTTCATTCTAGTTTAATATGCCATTTTTATCTTGTATGCGATCCCTAGTGCAAGGTTTAACTACTCTTGAAAGTAACAATGATAGTACCTTACTGTATACAGCCATGGGCCCCAATTTATCAAGGTCTGTCGGACCTGATCCGACAGTGTGGATCAGGTCCGACAGACCTCGCTGAATATGGTGAGCAATACACTCGCTTTATTCAGCATTGCACCAGCAGCTCACAAGAGCTGCTGGTTCAACGCCGCCCCTGCAGACTCGCGGCCAATAGGCCGCCAGCAGGGGGTGTCAATCAACCCGATCGTACTCAATCGTGTTGATTTCCGGCGATGTCTGTCCTCCTGCTCAGAGCAGGTGGACAGGTTATAGAACAGCGGTCTTTGTGACCGCTGCTTCATAACTGCTGTTATGAAGGCTCGCCAGAAACACGGGGCATCAAGCTCCTTTCGGAGCTTGATAAATATGCCCCATGTAGTTTTATTTGTATACGCCTTTCTGACACTAGGTGACCTAGGGAAACTATAGACATTTTTAATTTAATTTAACATTTTTGAATGGTTACCTTTAAGATAAATACAATTATGTTACAATGATTGCTCATGTTCATATACCTGTGTATTGATCCATATTCATTTATGTTGTGTATATAGCTCTTAAAGTGAATATCCAGTCCTATCTTATTTGATATATTGTTCCAACTGTTCAGTGAGTCTGGCGAGTCAGGGGTTAATGGGGAGGCTTTAACACTCCCGTTTAATTAACCAATGAGTGAGGAGTAGTACTACCCTTTTTTAAACTACCCAAGATTCATGGTATAGCAGGTTTATGATTACGGCCACAAGCCGAAACTAGTCAAACCATACTGGTTCTTTCTTTTTTGTCCTGTATTTTTTGTGCTATGGATTTTTATCCGATTTAAATAAAGGTTGTGAATGTTTAATCTATAAGAGGATTTCTGCACCTTCTTTTGCTGCTCATTTCGACTGGATTACAAGGAATCCTTTATTGGCATATACCTCCATTTGAGTCCCCACACTCGACTACCACTGTTGCCCAAGTCCGTGATACAGCTGAGTAATGGCATTGTCTGAAAAAGCGAAGAGGCCGTTTAGCCAATAGACGCACATCAACCCACACACACCACTGTTGACATCAAGTTTCATTTCCGGATAAAAGCGCTGGAGAGAGAACGACACTCAATGTGAGTCAGGTGATTACATGGGTAATCCTCACACGCTAACACCAGGCAATACGAGCACCAGGTGAAACACGACAATGGTCAGTTGCTTTTGGCAGAAGTGTGAGTCTTGAGCTCCTTATTCTGCTATAGTGGATGCCGGACATTTCTTCATTTGGGGTCACTTACTGGGTGAGGTTTGTCTGCATGACATGCCTATATCTTGCTGTTTATTCTTTTGGATTTAGTGGGTATTGCTTTGAATTAAGTGGACATGAGTTGTACCATTCTCTGTGCTAGCAGATGATATATTTCTCTGGGAACTGTTTTTGATATTTTGGTGTAGGTAATACGGTATATGTTTCACTCTTTTTTCTACCACCAGCATTCTGAGCAGACACACTGCTGAAAATGCACAGTACAAGCTACATTTAGACACCAATCATCAAGCGCTGCCCAGGTGCTGAACCAAAAGTGGTCTGGCTCCTAAGCTTTGCATTCTTGCTTTTCAAATAAAGATGCCAAGAGAATAAGGAAAAATCATAATAGCAGTAAATTAGAAAGTAGCTTAAAATTGCCTGCTCTAATTAAAATAACAAATAAAATTGGGTATCATGCAGGCATTCCAACCTCTTTGGAGTTAGGTGAGTAAGGATAGTTTTCAGAAATAATTGACAGCAAAAGCAGGAAAACATGACTTTATATAATAATATTGTTTTATTTTCCATACACACATTATGAGGATTGCATTTTGAGTTAAAACAATGCTCAACTAGGGATAAAAGAGACATACAAGTGCAAAAAAGAAAATGCTCTAATGTGTTATTATTTTCAACAGTGGAACTTCACTAAGTGAATCTGGTGAGTCACTGACAATAGGCATATGCATAGCCACTATCAGCTAGCTCCAGGTAGTATACTGCTGCTCCTGAGCCTTCCTGTGTTAGCTTTTCAACAAAAGATACTAAGAGAAAAAAGTCAATTTGATAATAGAAGTGAAATAAAAAGTCTTTTAAATTTGCATGATCTATCTGGACCACAAAAGTTTGATTTTTACTTCCATGTCCCTTTATGGGATAGGAAAGCCCAACATTTTCTTTCATAATTTGGACAGAACAATTTTAAACAACTTTTCAATTTAATTCTATTAACAAATGTGCTTCATTATATTGTTATCTTTGCTGAAGGAACATCATTGCACTACTGGCAGCTATCTGAACACATCTAGTTAGCCAATCACAAGAGACAAATGAGTGCAGGCACCAATCAGCAGCTAGCTTCTACTAGTGTAGGATAAGTAAGTTTAGAGCCAAATAGGCTTGCAGCGGCATAAGGGTTAAGGTTGTCAGAGAGAGTGAAGACAGAGGGGAGTTTTTGTGTAATTTGCAACAATGTTGCAGGGGCAGGGAGTGGCTTACCTTTCTTATGCTGGTGCCTGCAGTTCCTGTTCCTCTTTGATCCTGGACAAGAAGCTCATAAGTTGATTCTTCTTCAGAGAAGCTGACAAGTTGATTCTTCTTCTCTCCATCTTCAATTCTTTTGTCATCATGAGACGTTCCAGACGCTTTTCTGCTCCACCCCTAAGATTTAGACAGGGAAATATTCCAGTTACTAGGCGTAGATTACAGGAACAGCAGCTAAGTATCATTGAAGCTGAGGACATTTTTCCTCTTTCACAAGTCATTGAAGAAACCCCCCTTACCTCCCCCACTTCAGGGCCCTATTCAAATTCCTATACCCACACCTAGACAACCCCTACATACTCTGGTAGAGGTTCACCCCCCTCCAGCTTCTCTGCTTCCCAGCCCCTCTGTTGTGCTACCTGATTCTCAGCCTGATCCTCCTGGGGTTCAGGGTAGAGAGTCAGATATAGCACCTTCAGTCCCCATGGGCCACAATCTCAGCCCCGATTTGTCCTTTCTGGGTATGTTTGCTGCCCTTCCCCCCACTGCAGCAGGTGCAGTAGCATCCCTGCTTTCTTCCCTAGCTGTAGCTATTTCTTCTGGGAATTCCCTACAAAATTTAAATGATGCTGCCAAACAAACTTTGCATAATCAATCTCCCCAGCCTCTTTCCACCACTTTACATTTGGCGCCAGAACCGCCATCTTTGGCCTCCTCCATAGCAGTCGTTGCCCCTCCTCCGGCCAATCAAGGGATTAACCCAGAGCTGCCATCTTTGGCCTCCACCATGAGACTCTCCTCCATAGCAGCCATTGCCCCTCCTCTTGCCAATCAAGGGTTTAGCCCACGTGCAGTGGCTCCTCCCCCCATCACCCAGATGGCCCTCAATCTATTTCCCCGGGTGCCCCCTGGCCCTGTAGTTACCCCCACTCCTTACCAGGTAAGCGTGCCAGTCACTCTCCTTTCTGGCCCCTCTTCCATGCCTCCGCCTCCGTCCGGGCCGCATCTGACCGGGCCGCATCCGACTAGGCCGCATCCGTCTGGCCTTGCGCTGACGTCACTTCCGGTTGAGTGTAGTTACGCTTCCAGTGACGTCAGTGCTCCCCACAGTATCACACGCGGTCAGCCGGCGATCAGACATGGACCCCAGGAAGGTGAGCACCACAAGCGCTCTCTGGCCAGGGGCCACCTAGTCAGTCGCCGGAGGGGCTAGACAAACTTTTACCACACATAGAGCAAGCGGTACTGGGCTTCCAGCAGGGGGTAATGTGGCGGTATTAAATAGAGGGCATGTGGATAGGAACACAGGTGGTGAAGGGTTTAATATCAACATTGGGGCAATTGTTCATAATAGGCAGGGGACAATAAATGAGCCCAATTCTGACATTTCCATGCAGAGTAATGCTTGTGTCATGAATGGTACAAATGTGCGCACCCAGATTGTCAATACTCCAATAAGTCATGATGCAAATGAAATGCAGAGGAATGCTAGCATGCAGTCTAATGAGAGTGTTGTGAATGGTCAGAATGTTAATATGTTCGTTCACAGCCAGAACGTTAATACCCCAATTATTCAGGAAAATTCTGCAGGGCAGACAGTTCCTATGCTTAATGCTGAAGTTCTTAATGTGGTCAGGCAGAAGGTTAGCAATCCAAATGTTTATGCGGTTCTGAATGTGCAAAATGTTCCCATGTCACTTACTGAGGCAAATGCTAATACTATTAATGTGCCCATGCAAACAGTTAATAGTGAAAGTGTGAATGTACAAAGAGAAGCGTATGTGCAAAATGCTACAATTTTAGGATTGGGGTCCCAGGCCCATATGGGGATTACTCCACAAGGGATGGGAAATGTTAGTGAACAGGGAGCGGCGGGGGCCCCTCAGGCCACACCTGGGTTTCCTTTGGCTTCAGGGAAAAGTGCTCGTGATTTTCTTTCTGTTTTGCAGGAGGTTTTATCCGGAAAGCAGATTCCCGCTGTCACACCTGTAGGTGACATCTGTAGGTGCAGCAGCCTCATTGGCTATAATAGCTTCATCGGTTACAGCATTGCCACCAATCCCGGCTACATCAGCGGTTACAACATTGCCACCAATCCCGGCTACATCAGCAGTTGGTAATGCAAGCTCTGGGGGATTGGCCCCTCCGGCAGTCCAGACTTCTCCAGTGGGAGCAGCAGCAGCGACAGAGGTACCTACTACATCTGCCACTGGGAACGGTGAGTTGTATGCCCCTAAACACCCTAGGGAACACCTATCAGACTCATCCACTACTGATGTACAAAATGCTTAAGGAAATTAGGTCAGGTCAGTTGCAAAAGGATCAGAGGGTGGAGGTAGTAACTCTGGTAGTTCCAGGGCAACCACAGGCAGCTCCAACAGTGTTTACCAGGAAGGTAGCTTTAGCAAGTGATGCTTTATCTTGCCTAATTTTTTCATGGTCATCTGAAGAAGAAATTGGTAAGGGGAATTCAGGAGGGTTGTTATGTAAACATTTTCGAACTCTCTCTTGAAGCGCATAGGCAGAAAGAGAAGAGTACGGAAGGAACTGGGCCTAAAAGAATTAAGCGTCCTGAAACATTTGACGAGTGGCTCAAGTGCTTCAGGATCCTTTCCTCATGCTATCTAGACAAATTTCCAGACCAGGGACAGACGTTGCTGAAGCATGCCAACACTATACACTGGATTTATCAACATCATAAAGATAGTGTGTGGAGGGAATATGACTCAAATTTTAGGAGGAAAATGGCCGGGAATTCCTCCCTAGCATTTGGGTCTCAGGAAATGCATTTGTGGTCCCGTTTAGGTTCAGAAAGATTCCCTACACCACTGACAGCTAGTAGAGGCATAGAGGCGTGATTTCAGAGCAGGAATAGGCATAAGGGCCGGGAGTGCTGGGCCTTTCAGGAGAAAAGGTGTGACAAAGGCACGGCCTGCCTGTACCGGCACGTATGCAAGTTTTGTGCGGCACCTCATCCTGGAGCAGATTGCTCCAGGAGAAAGGACTCTAGCACAGATAAGTCAACAGCCTGGCAACCTCTTGCAGCTAAGGGTGCCCACCCTGGTGAGGGTGGACGCTCTTGAGTTATGGTTGCGCACATATCCAGACCGCCAGGCTTGCTCTTGGCAGCATTTAGGGATGGATTTGTGATCCCGATCAGCAAATCTGTTATGGGTTCTCACAACCATCGTAATTTAAAATCTGCGTACCAGCACACAGGAGTGGTTAGGGATAAACTAGCAAAGGAAATAGCTTTGTGAAGAGTAGTGGGACCCTTTAGCTTCCCGCCTTTTACTAACTTGGTTATCTCTCCTTTAAGAGTGGTTCCAAAGAAGGAACCGGGGAAGTTTCGCTTGATGCAGCACCTCTCTTACCCCAAGGGAAACTCAGTCAATGATGCGATTGACCCTGAGCTTAGCACGGTTCATTACCAGTCATTTGATAAGGCCCTTGACTTAGTCCGTGGGTTTGGGAGAGGTGCTTTGTTAGCGAAACTGGATATTTAGTTCACCTTTCGTCTCTTTCCTTCACACCCTAAGTCCTTTCCCCTTATGGGATGTAAGTTTGAGGGTAGTTACTATGTGGATCGATGCTTACCTATGGGTTGCGCCATTTCATGCTCACTGTTTGAATGCTTCAGCACATTTTTACACTGGGCAGTGGCCAAACTTGTGGGAAGGGATTACATAGCTCACTACCTCGATGATTTTCTCTTAGTTGGGGAACAGGATACAGACAGGTGTATCCACCTCATGATAGAGATGAGAGGTCTCATGTCCCAGCTGGGAGTTCCATTAGCGGAAGGCAAAACACAGGGTCCATGCACTACATTGACCTTCCTGGGCATTGAAATAGACACCTTGGAAATGGTTTGCAGGTTACCCATGGAAAAGGTACAGAATATGTTGGTTTCAGTTCGGGCAGCTGTTTCCAAGAAATATGTATCTTTGCGTGACCTGCAGTCTCTATTGGGTTTGTTAAACTTAAGGGCAACCCCAGGATGTCGGATAAAATCCTTGTCTCAAGAGACATGATAGATGACCTGAAAGTTTTGGAAGCATTCTTGATACAATTTAATGGCATCAGTGTGTGGCGATCTAGCCCGATATCTAGTCAGACCCTGCATTTGTTTACTGACGCAGCGGGGTCTCATGGTTATGGTGCTTATTTTCAAGGGGAGTTGTGTGCCGGGTCCTGGCCATCGGAATGGAGTTCTGCTCCTCTCACCAGGAACCTAACACTGCTGGAATTGTTTCCCATTGTCATGGCAGTTGAGCTGTGGGGGCAGAGGCTGCGGAATAGATCAGTAATTTTTTGGACAGACAACCTAAGTGTTGTACATTCCATTAACAGACTTTCTGCTTCCTCTGTTACTGTGGTGCGACTGTTGCGACATCTGGTTTTAAGGTGTCTTCAACTTAACATCCACTTCCAGGATAGTCATGTTCCAGAGGTCAACAACGTTCTAGCAGATTCCCTCTCTAGGTTTGATTGGGCGACTTTTAGAAGATTAGTGCCATGGGCGGCCAAGGAAGGACTAATCTGTCCCAGTTTTCTTTGGCAGCTGGTGGAATCTGGCTCTCCTTAATCCCCTTAGTATGGTCATCCCTCGCACCAGCGACTTGGTGAACCTACGTTAGCCATTAGAAAGAGTGGGACCAATTTTGCAGTACGCGAAGGGTGGAGTCATCAGTTAGCTCTCAGGTGATGCTGTGTGAGTGGCTAGTATGCATGCAAGTGGCCGGTATGCGGAAAGGGGCAGTCCAGTCCCGTCTGGCGGCCTTATCATTTTTCTTTAAACTGTTGGGATCAGGTGATCCCACAGGGTGTTTTTTCATTAGGCAGGCTCTCAAGGGTTGGGGGCAGTTGCAGCCCAACAGGAGTGACATCAGGGAGCTCATTACCCGGGACCGGCTTGAGAGGCTGGTAGCGGTTTTACGTAACATTTGTAATTCGGAATTTGAAGTTATGCTTTTCAAGACGGCTTTTGTCCTAGCATTCGCAGGGGCCCTGCAAATTACAGAGCTGGTGTCCCCATCAAAAAAATTCCTAGTGCACGAGAACGGGGCTGCCCTTTCTACTTACCAGTTTCATAGGATTTTAGCGCAAGCTGTGGAGACGGCCGGTCTTGACCCCTCCAGGATAACCCCTCACTCATTTAGGATCGGGGCGGCTACAAACGCCACTTTGCAAGGGGCAGCGGAGCATACCATTAAAAAATTGGGTAGTGGTGCTCAAATCATTATAAATTGTACGTTCGGCCATTATAGGTAGGCGACCTTGGTTTGGGTGAACAGTGTGTTTTTCGGGACCCGGTTTCTGTGAAAAGGGGGGTCATTGGTATTTAAGGTTAGCTAATTTCTGTTTCTGTTTTTCCAGATGCACGCAAGGCTGCCTCGAGAGTATGGATCGTAGGCCATTCTTTTATTCATTGGGCGGCGATCAGTGCCCTCACCAGGGTTGGTGGGCAGAATTTGGGTTTTCCCACATCCAAGGCTTCAATCCGATGGTTGGGGTTTAGGAGTATGTGTTGGCCCCAGCTTCCCAATGTCCTTACCGACGCTTACAGGTGGTAGGGTAAACCCCACATTATTCTAATCCACTTAGGGGGTAACGATATGGGCACCATTCCTTCATTAGAGTTGACCAAAATCATTCAGTCAGACCTAGGCTGTTTAAGGGCATGGATGCCCGGTGTATAGGCTGGATAGGCTGGTCAAATGTAATAGCTCGGCAGCAGTGGCGCTATATGGGATCCTCTAGTGCAGCCTATAGGGTCAGGAAGAAGTTAAAAGAGATGTGGGGGCTTCCGTCACTGGTTCCCAGGGCTTCGTGGTACGGCACAACACCATCACAGTCGACAAGAGGAAGCTCTATAGACCCGATGGGGTCCACCTAACTGATACAGGTCTAGATTTATTTTTAGGGGATTTAACGAGGGCTCTCGCTCCCTTCCTGTAAGTCAGGTCGGGTGGGTGGCAGCAAATGATATCTGAGATGTTATCCCTTGTGGCGGGAGGTTTGCAGCCAGGAGCGTACGGAGATGGCGAACGGGGGAAGTGATGGCCAGGCTGATGAGGGTGGGGCCGATTACTTCAGTTAACTGGAGTGCCCCTCCCTTCCGGTAGGTAGGCCAGGAGAACTTGTAACACCCCTAGTAGCATCTCCATCCCTCGAGCAAAGCTTTCTGCTGTTGCCTAGATCAGGCCGCTCTCCTCTTCAGTCCAGGGTTTAGTCTTAGCCTCTAATTTGCTGCCATCTGTTTAGCCTGTTCGTTAATTTTACTATTTATTCCAAAATTAATAGGTTAATAAAGGGGACCTGTGATGGTTCAAATTTTACCCAAACTATTGTGTCTGTCATTATTAAAGGTAGGACCTGTGGTCGTTTAAAGCTATATTAAGAGTATTAAGAGTTATATGTTTTCCCTCACCCTCTTTCCTGGGATCGACATGGTAAGCCTTTAATCCCTTAAGTAAGTGTAGAGCCAAATAGGCTTGCAGCGGCATAAGGGTTAAGGCTGTCAGGGAGAGTGAAGACAGAGGGGAGTTTTTGTGTAATTTGCAACAATTTTGCAGGAGCAGGGAGTGGCTTACCTTTCTTATGCTGGTGCCTGCAGTTCCTGTTCCTCTTTGATCCTGGACAAGAAGCTGACAAGTTGCCCTCCCTCCCACCCTGATGACGGCTTGAAAGAATTTAGGTAGGGCGCTAAGGCAGAGATAGGGATAGGTGTCCTAATCTGCGTAAGTCATCAGCTGTAGTTCTTTACCTCCCTCTGCTGACTAGCCGGCTTAAGTGGCTGGTGGTCTATGAGCCTCTTGGATGGTAGGTTATAAGCACCCTAACTGCGGGAGGTTTGTGGCCAGGAGCGTACGGAGATGGCGAATGGGAGGAGTGATGGCCAGGCTGAAGAGGGTGGGGCCTATTACTTCAGTTAACTGGAGTGCCCCTCCCTCCGGGTAGGTAGGCCAGGAGAACTCGGAACACCCCTAGTGGCATCTCCATCCCTCGAGCAGAGTTTTCTGCTGTTGCCTAGATCAGGCCACTCTCCTCTTCAGTCCGGGGTTCATAGGTTAATAAAGGGGACCAGTGATGGTCCAAATTTTACCCAAACTTTTATGTCTGTCATTATTAAAGGTAGGCCCTGTGGGTCATTTAAAGCTATATTAAGAGTATTAAGATTTATATGTTTTCCCTCACCCTCTTTCCTGGGCTCCACATGGTAAGCCTTTAATCCTTTATGTGTTGCACTACTGGCAACTAGCTGAACACATCTAGTTAACCAATCACAAGAGACAAATGTGTTCAGGCATCAATCAGCAGCTAGCTTCCACTAGTGTAGGATATGTGTTGCACTACTGTCAACTAGCTGAACACATCTAGTTAGCCAATCACAAGAGACAAATGTGTGCAGGCACCAATCAGCAGCTAGCTTCCACTAGTGTAGGATATGTGTTGCACTACTGGCAACTAGCTGAACGCATCTAGTTAGCCAATCACAAGAGACAAATGTGTGCAGGCACTAATTAGCAGCGTCTCCCACTAGTGTAGGATATGTGTTGCACTACTGGCAGCTCGCTGAACACATCTAGTTAGCCAATCACAAGAGACAAATGTGTGCAGGCACCAATCCGCTGCTAGTTTTCACTATTGTAGGATATGTGTGTATCCTTTTTTAACAAGTGATATAAAGAGAACAAAGCACATTTGAAAATAGAAGTTAATTTAAAAGTGTCTTAAAATGACATGCTCTTTCTGAATCATGCAAATTTAATTTTGACTCCTAGCCTTTTAAGTGATTTGCATCCATAAATTATGTGTTAACACCAGTAAAATATATAGATTATAATGCAATACTATTTTATCCCATGTTTAAAATTTTAGAAACTTTAAAATGTACTGTAAATATGAATAAAACTCCTACAAATGAAGGCTGTTATTGATATTTAAGGTAAAACGGAATTTCACTTTCTCACATTCAGTGTAATATTTTTTTATTTTTCTTCTCTTTCTGGTACAACATTTGCTAATCTTGTTAGCCTGTACTGACTTCACTTTTGGGCTGTCTTGTGGAATATATTTAGGTTATATAATTAAATTAAATAATCTTAATAACAACAAAGGGTAGCTCAGAAATCACCCTTGCTTTCATCTCCATTACTGTTATGCTTGTATTACATCCTTGTTAATTCCTCATTACAATTGTACAAATGTCTCAAGGCTTCAGGGCATATTTATCAAGCTCCTTATGGAGCTTGATGTTCCGTGTTTCTGGCGAGCCTTCTGGCTCGCCAGAAACAGAAGTTTTCAAGAAGTTATGAAGCAGCGGTCTAAAGACCGCTGCTCCATAACTTGTCTGCCTGCTAGTGGTTAATAGTTTATTTATGTAGTTTGTGATGTGGAGGGATGGCGGTTTAGGGGTTAATAGTTTATTTATTTAGTTTGCTATGTGGGGGATGGCGATTTAGGGGTTAATAGTTTATTTAGGTACTTTGTAATGTGGGGGATGGCGGTTTAGGGCTTAATATTTTATGTAGCTAGTTTGCGGTGTGATGGTGGTTTAGGGGTTAATAGTTTATTTACGTAGTGCGATGTGGGGGGATGGTGGTTTAAGGGTTGTTAGTCTAGGGTGTTAGGTTTTTTCACTTTCTCCATTGATTTCTATGGCGAATGTGAAAATGCAATGTTGTTTGCGCAAGTACGGTGTTAGGTATTTTCACTTTTTTTCTCCATTGATTTCTATGGGGAATGCGAAAATGCAATGTAGTTTGCGCGAGTAGGGTGTTAGGTTTTTTCAACTTTTTTGTCTTCATTAATTTCTATGGGGGAATACATGCACGCGCACGCGAAAACTAAAGTTAGGATTTTTGCGCTTTTCAGATTACCGCTAGCGCAAAATAAGTTTTTTTGCAACTTTTAAAATGAGCGGAACCTGACAAGCGCAAAAAGCTTAACGCTAGCGGTGTTTTAACGATCGCGGAAAAAAATGTACACTGCGCCACTTGTTATCTAGCCCAATATATATGCATTCTTGCAATGTCACTTTTAGGGGGCAGTATATTATAGATTAAAATATGTAAGGAAATAAGTAACTGTGATAGCATATTAGCATGCATGTTTTATCTTGTTGCAAGTAAGTTTTGTTACAAAAATGTTTAGTTGGACACTATAAAAGCATATCATTTGCGTTGGGAAAAAAAGACTTTATATATCCAGCTAAATAACATGTTTAGTGGGAACCTAAAAGATCTACTGGGAACAGTACACAAAACAAATGACATAAATATATTTTTTTAATTCTAGACTAGAGAAACTTTGGGACAGCGCTACGATTTCAGCTTGGGAATGCTTTCTCAAACCGTGTACTTCATGCAGATTTGAGTTATGCAATAAATCTTGGACTGTATTCCCATGCTGTCTAAAATTTGAAGGCATGCAGCATAAATTCCTAGGCTTCAGGGCATAAAAGGTTCATTTACCTAGTGGAATGTTTCTTTTCTAAAAAAAACACAGCTCATGACTATCGAATGACGTCCAAGCAAACTTATATAACTTGACATTTAATTATATCATCTGTTGTGATATGACTGCTGTATATATTATTAACCCTTTATAAGTAACATTGACTTCATACAGTATTGTGCCATATTATGTTATTATGTAAATGTAAAAATCAGATTGTACAGATTTATTTATTTATTTATAAAATATTTTACCAGGAAGGATACATTGAGATTTCTCTCGTTTTCAAGTATGTCCTGGGTCCACAAGACATTGCATTGATAACATAGGGTACAATAAAATACAAAAAACAATAATAATACACAATATATGAAAAAAAAAAAAAATTAACATAGAACAGGTATTTAATCAACCATGACAGATGCATTCTGTTTTGAGATATGTAGAGAGGGATCTCTTAAAGGATATTAGGCTTGGGGAAGGTTTGAAAGTGTGTGGGAGGTCATTCCATAATTGTGGTGCTCTGTAGGAAAAGGAGGATCGAGCTGCTTTCTTTTTGTATTGAGGCAAGCTAAATAATGTGCTGTTATTGGATCGGAGGTTATAGGAGGTGGGAATAGTAGGGGAGAGCATTCTGCTCAGGTAGGGCGGGAGCTTCCCAGAAAGGCTCTTAAACACAAGGCAGGAAAGCTGGAGGGAGCGTCTGGATTCCAGCGACAGCCAGTTTAGTTCTTTTAGCATGTTACAATGGTGGGTCCTGTAGTTACATTGTAGCACAAAGCGGCAGAACGAGTTATACAATGTATTAAGTTTATTAAGGTGAGTTTGCGGTGCAGGTGCATATACTATGTCCCCATAATCCAAGATAGGCATCAGCATTTGCTGTACAATCTTTTCCTTTACTGTAGGGCTGAGGCAGGATTTGTTTCTGTACAGGGCACCTAGTTTTGGATAAAGTTTAGAGGCAAGTTTTTCTATGTGGAGGCCAAAAGATAGATTGGGGTCTAACAACATACCTAAGTATTTAAAAGAGTGGACTGCGTTCAGCGTGCAATTAGATTTTGTTTTGATGCGAAGATGGGAACTTTGTAATTTGTGTAATTTAGGCCCTGTTCCAAAGATCATTGTGACAGTTTTGTCAGTGTTTAGGAAGAGTTTGTTTTTTGATATCCACTTTTCTACCTCTGTGAATTGGTCTTGGAGCACTGCTTCAAGCTGCGGCAGATCGGAATTGTTTACATAGATTACCGTGTCGTCTGCGTACATGTGTACAGTTGAGGATTTGCAGACATTAGGCAGATCATTTATAAATAATGTGAATAGCAGGGGGCCGAGAATGGATCCTTGGGGAACACCACACGTGACCGGGAGAGGGAGGGAGTCACTGTCAGAAATGGAGACATATTGTGATCGATCCGATACATATGATCGAAACCAGGTTAGCGGACGATCACCAATACCTGAGTTTTTTAGTTTGAGCAGTAGTATATCGTGGTCTACTGTGTCAAAGGCCTTTGCAAAGTCAAGGAAAATCAGATAATCACTAAGGCACTGAAATCTACAACAACTAGCATATATTTATCATACAATTGCTATTGCAATAAATAACCTTCCAAAAATAGATTTTATAAAATGTTTCTTTTTTTCCTGTATTCAGATTTACTGTATTCTCTAAAATCAGATCATTTAAACTGCAAAATAAATGTTATAACATCTATCTAAATTGCAATAAATGACAATTACTTTATTAATGTATTATGTTATCTCTATTACAACACATTTTCCCAGTTAAACTGTGAAACATACAGTTTTCTAAAAAATAAAATAAAAAATAAATAAAAAGATTAATGAGTACAATATTTAGATTTCAGATGTTTTTGGTTTATCTATTTATTTTATTTTTTTAAATATTGAGCTACAAAATTAAAAACAAAAGTTAGAACAATATTACACTAAAAATTAAATATAAATAAAATAAAGAGGAACCAATCAGTATACTAAACAGTGTTTGAAATGATAAGTAGAGATTTGCCAGGACTGTTAGGGCCCAATTTTCAAAAACTCACCGTCATGGGGAGAAACCATCAGCTTATTTTACTAAGTACTATATTGTAAAGTAAATGTAAAACAATATTAGTGAAATCCCCTTTTATGAGATTAGCAGCTCTCAAGGTAAACATTGTCTATAAAACAATCCCTGAGATGCCTCATAATACTAATGAGGCTTTTTAAAGTGAAGGTCAATTTTGATGAATTAGTGCCCGGTTTTTAATAATCCGATTAAAAATAAGGGTACTTTAATTCATCAAAATTTACATTTCACTCGTTTTCTTCAAAAACTTACCTTTTAATCCTGGCAGCCGCTCGAGCACTTCCTCCGCCCGTCACAAGCCGTCTTCGCAGGTTCAAAATGAAGAATCTGGCTTTCTCCAATCACAGCATTGCATCAGGCCAAGATTCCCGGGGGGGGGGGAGCCGTGATTGGAGGAAGCCGGATTCGTAATTTCTGATGCCTGCAGAGGCTTCCGACGGCCGTGGGAATCGCTGGAGCGGCATTCAGGATTAAAAGGTACGTTTTTGATGAAACAGAGTGAAATGTCAATTTTAATTAATTAAAGTGCCCTTGTTTTTAATAGGATTATTAAAAACCGGGCACTAATTCATCAAAATTGACCTTCACTTTAAAGAATCTTACCAGACCAAAGACCTTTAGAGACTTGGCCCTTAGTCCCTTTATATTCATACAGTACTCAAGATGCACAATTATGTAGCTAACATATGCAAAGGGGTTGGCCACAATCAAAACATTACCTTTTGCCTAACATGTACCAATCCTGTTTTTAGAATTCAAATTCTTAAAATTTAAAAAAACATTTATGGGGACATTTTTCACTTAGCAAATTCATTTGCTTAAAGTAGTTGCTATACCCTGGCCAGCACATTTTGATGTATTATAGAGTACCTCCAAATGTTTCAAATGTGCATGGGCAAAACACACTGAAATTACAGGCTGTAATGTTAAATGACATCACCAAACAGATACAAATGCTTCTAGCTCCATCATTTAACGTTTACAAATGAATAATAAGCACTTTTACACTAATAAAAATGAGTGAAGTCGATAACCCAACAAACACAGTATCACTAACATTATTAAAAGGTATCAAAAAACATATAGGTTCTGTGATGGAATTTGTACCCCGCCACCAAATCGCCATTTGCTTGTTGTTAATCGGGCAATCAGTGACACAAGATAAATATTTTGTGTTATTTTCCAGAGGTAACAATTTTAAACTTAAGGGGTATTAATGGCACAAGCTTTATGGATTTGTGGTCTCTGGAAAAATACACAATACCAGTTGAAATTCAGAAATCGCAATCAGACAAAGACACCCCAAAATAACATTAATCAAGTGCAAGATTGTGATCAACACCTATATCAGCACTGCTAAGCAAATAAATAAAAAAGCAGAAATACTATTTAATGTATCATTCATTAAGAGGGCATTTTAAGGATTTTTTTTATTTATCATGGTCTTAGCCTGAATAAACCAAATTTTAGAGGTGTGTCCTTCTTCACAAGCTAAAGGTATACTATACAGTAAATAAATGCTGAATATAATGATATATTGAAGCAAAGATTAGCCTGAGAATAGTATGTAGATGTTTTTTTTTTTTTTAACTTACATTAGTTATTTAAATATTGAATAAATAGATGTGAAGCTTTAATTTTTATAAAGGAAATGGTACTGTCATGTTGAAGCCTAGTTTCCCCTTATCTCTGTATTTTGCTGAGACAGATATGAAACAGATAATAAAGTGCCCAAACGCTGAACTGTGCAAACAATGACTATGTGGAATATGACAATGCTAAAGTAACTAACAAGGATTCTCCCATCAGCCATTGTTTTCACATTTCAGTGTTTGGACTATTTATTGTCTGTTTATATCTGGTACTAATTGTCCTCAGTGAAAGAGATTTGATAAGGGGAAACCTAAGTTACAACATGACAGTTGCCTACTACATTATAGTAGCTCAGTGGAATTGAAGACTCCAGCAATTTTCAGAGTTAAGGAAGATAATTAATAATAGAAGAATATTGAAAACTTTTTTATTATGCATAATTAAGCATTTCTATTACAATCTCAAACTGTGTAATGTCTTTTAAAGAATATGTATGTTGTCTTGCTATAGAGTAACCTTACAGTCATATTTTTAAAACAATATAATTTCATGTTTTCTGCGACTGTTTTCAAGAAGGTTTTCTGGGCGACTTCAACATTCCTCTTGATAAACCCACTGCCTCTTCTGCAAAACAACTTCTGCAACTCACTTCCTCTTTCGGCCTGTCACAATGGACTGACTCTCTCACTCACAAAGATGGTCACTCCTTCGATCTGATTTTCAGCTATCAATGCACTATCTCAAATTTTACAAACTCCCCTTTTCCTCTTTCTGCCCATCCTCTTCATAGAAGCACTAAGTCATTAGATCAGCTCGCTAGCTATCTCAAACCTCTCCTCTATTCCATCCCCTTCTTTTCCTGCCTTGACCAATCTATCTGCCACTATAACTCAACCCTTACATCTGTCATTGACAATCTGGCCCCACCTACCATAGCTCAGAAACCACACTCTCATCCTAAGACCTGGCATACTCCTCTGACACGGTACATACGCAGATGTTCCCGTGCTGCTGAGTGACACTGGAGGAAATCTCGGAGCTCAGCTGACTTTCTTCACTACAAATTCATCTTGAACTTCTACTATTCTGTCCTTAATCCTTATAAGCAACAATACTTCTCTAATCTTATCTCCACTGTCCTCTAACCCAAAACGTCTGTTTTCCATGTTCAATACTCTTCTCCGCAAACCTCCACCTCCTAATACAACTTCTCTCTCAGCTCAATATTTTGCCAGCCACTTCAATAGCAAAATTGACTCCATCATAAATGAAATCAGCTCTCAACATACTACCAACCTCCCACCCCCTCAAAAGCACACAATCATCCAAAACCCAAATAGCCATAAATTTAGCTCTTTTGCCTCTGTTACTGAGGAACAAGTTTCTGCCTTTATAGTGTCCTCTCACCTCATTTCCTGTCCCCTCGACCCCATCCCCTCACAGCTACTCCTCTCCCTCTCTTCTACCCTCACCCCTATACTCACAAACATCTTTAATCTCTCCCTCAGCATTGGTAAATTTCCCTCATCTCTAAAACATGCACTGGTCACATCTATCCTCAAAAAACCTTCTCTCGATCCAACCTTACCATCCAACTACCACCCTATTTCCCTACTCCCTCTTGCCTCAAAGCTCCTTGAAAAGCTATTATATGCATGTCTATCCCATTTCCTTGCACTAATCTCTCTTCTTGACCCACTGCAATCTGGATTCTGTCCTCATCACTCCACAGAGACAGCAATTGTCAAGATTACCATTGACCTACTTACAGCAAAATCCAAAGGCCAATTCTCTCTGCTTATCCTCCTTGATCTGTCTGCAGCCTTTGACACTATCAACCACCTTCTTTTGCTCCAAACCATCCAATCCTTCGGCCTCTGCAACACAGCTCTCTTGTGGTTCTCTTCCTATCTATCTAACCATACCTTTAGTGTAGCCTTCTCTGGAGCATCCTCTGCACCGTTACCACTTTCTGTTGGGGTACCTCAAGGCTCTGTCCTCGGTCCCCTTCTCTTTTCAATCTACACGTCATCATTAGGTTCCTTAATAAAGTCCCATGGGTTTCAATACCATTTGTATGCCGATGACACCCAAATCTACCTCTCTGTACCAGACCTACCTTCTTCCTTACTAACCCATGTCACTAATTGTCCTCTCACTACCTTAAGCTAAATCTCTCCAAAAGTGAGCTCCTTATTTTCCCCCATTCTTACAAAATCTCCACCCCCTAATTTTCTATTACTGTTGATAATTCCATCATTATCCCTACCCCACATGCTTGATGTCTTGATTCAGACCTTTCTTTCACTCCTCACATTCAGTTCTTGGCTAAAGCCTGTCGCTTCCACCTTAAAAACATCTCTAAAATTAGACATTTCCATACACAAGACACAACTAAGATTTTAATCCACTCTCTCATCTTTTCCCGCCTTGACTATTGAAACTCCGTCCTCTCTGGTCTACCTAGCTGCCGCCTAGCTTCTTTACAATCCATAATGAATTCCTCTGTCAGGCTCATCTTCCTTACACATCTCTCTTCATCTGCTGCACCTCTCTGCCAATCCCTTCACTGGCTTCCTCTTGCCTCCACAAAATCCTCACCCTGACATACAAAGCCCTCAACTGCATTGGTCCCCCCTACATTTCAGACCTTCTCTCCAGATACTCTCCCTCCCGTCCCCTTCACTCTGCTCACGATCTCCTACTCTCCTCCTCTCTTGTTACTTCCTCACATTCCCGTTTACAGGACTTCTCCAGACTGGCTCCCATCTTGTGGGACTCTCTGCTTCGCTCCACAAGACTCTCCCCTAGTTTTAACAGCTTCAAGCGCTCCCTAAAGACTCTACTATTCAGGGATGCATACAACCTACTCTAACCTTTCCTAACTATTGCTTTCCCCTTGAACCCTTTAGAATGTAAGCCTATGAGTCCAGCTGTTTGTAGATCGCCTTCATAAGAGCCGACTACAACAGTGCAACTCTCGAAAGGGCCCTCTACCTATATGATCCCTATAAATGTTATCTTGCAAACCGCCTATGTTTATAGCACTGCAGAATCTGTTGGCGCTCTACAAATACCTGATAATAATAATAATAAAGAGGGTGTTGTGATATTTTTGTGTTAAGAAGTTCATTTTGTGGGTGCGGAGCTAGCAGGGGATGAGTACAGACGCACATTAACAGAGCTCTGTCTCTAGATATAAAAAATTAAGTTTATTTCCCTACTAAGCTTGCTTTGTTGGCTACTCTAACAGCACTACCAGGGACACAGTAACTCTGCCAACTCACAGGTGCATACTGGGCTCACAGGCTTGTTTGTTCTACCTTCGCACGGCAACTTCTCTTCTCTGAAAAGACAGCTGACTCCTGCGTGACGAATCAATTTACGAATTGCACCTGCATTGATGACCAGACCTTTCTGGGGGTGCCCTGCCTTAACCCGATGTGTTCCTGATTAGACCAGAGGACAGCCAACATCAGAGGGTCCCGGAGCTGCACCACTCTCACCGCAACACAAACAGCCGCCATCTTGAGCCTTAGGCCTGCACTTTAAGCTGACCCATACTGCCAAACACCAGACAGCTCTCAGATTGACTCCAGCTCAAATTGCAGCTAGATCGGAGCCTAAGTATAAATATGCCTGATTCAATGGGGAGCACGGCGGATACGGATGTCAGGGGAAAAAAATCCTACAGCTTCTTGAGACTTCCTTTTAGAAGATGGAGTCACGGCTAGTGAAACTCTTTACAGATACGATACCTCACCAGATGCCTGATACATGTGCTATGCAGGGGCGAAGGAATCCTAATATGCCAGTTATTTCAAGTATTTTGTCCACTGATCTCAGTGTGGTGACAGAACCAATCCATGCTGTAGTGGATCCTCTGGTGGGTGAAGTGCGGGAGTTACTGGCAGCTAGCCATGAGGGGTTGCTGCCAGTGGCTTTCTCTAGGAAACCCCAGCCTTTGGCAGCACAGGCAGACTTGCAGTCGAGGCAACTTACCAACCTTGATCTTGCTGCTAGGTCAAAAGATATGAGCTGCACTTTTGACATTATCTGGGACTTTATTAATTTTAGTGCCATAGAAGATGCTGACAAGTCATCAGTCACCAATATCATGCCCTTTACTAAATGGGGTACCGCTGCCACACAAATTATTCCCTCTTTTAAACTGCTAACGAGTTCCATTTTGCTACTTCAAGAAAAGATGAGACAGCAGACCAAAGATTACCAGACAGGTTCAGAAGTTTATTCTCTACCAAAAATAGGAATGGGGTAATCTGTGGATACAAATATTCCATTTTATAGATCCAGAATCTGTTGAAACTCTGTCTGAGATTCATCCCTCTTTCAGGTCCAATTATTTGATATAACCCTGTTGGGTTCTTGATATTGCCCTTTTGCAAAATGTTTAGTGCTTGATAGTATGATGGACTCGCTCCAGAACCCAATCTTAGCACAGGACTTTAGTTTTAAAGATATTCTACTTGTTGAACTTGCTCTAGCCGACTAGTCATATATGTTGGTTTGTATAAAATAGTTGAATGGGTACATAATTTGGCAAATCTTTTGTTAATATATACCATGTCAATGAAGGCTGTTACCCATATCCAACCGTTGATGTTGCTTAGCATGTATTTTCATGTTTTATATATCCAGGATATAAGACCCATATGGCAGCCTTCCATTTTTCTTTATATTCTTACCACAAAGCTATGTTCTGCAGAACATATATATGAGGCTAGATACAGACTGATTCATTTTCAAGTGCGTTATACTTATATTTTGTTGATTTAGCAAATATTTACACCCAGTCACTACTTTCACACTTAACCCGACTAGAATAGATATAGTCTAAGATAAAACAGAGGTTTCAATCCTTGGATTGAAAGGGGTGTACACTATATAGCACTCTTGTCCTAAGGAGAGTGGCTAAGATTTAGAACAATCATTAGGGAGGAGGAAAGCAGAGTTATCCGCAAACAATATAAAATATAACCTTTATTGGGTATTACTTAAAAATAAAAATAAATCCACAAACAGACATATAATATGTTAAAAACACAAGGGCCTAGATTTAGAGTTTTGTCGGTAACGACCCGCGTAGCTAACGCCGGCTTTTTTCTGGCCGCACCATAAAAATAACTCTGGTATTGAGAGTCCACAAAAAGGCTGCGTTAGGCTCCAAAAAAGGAGCGTAGAGCATTTTTAAAGCAGCTTCAACTCTCGATACCAGAGTTGCTTACGCAAGCGGCCAGCCTCAAAAACGTGCTCGTGCACGATTCCCCCATAGGAAACAATGGGGCTGTTTGAGCTGAAAAAAAACCTAACACCTGCAAAAAAGCCGCGTTCAGCTCCTAACGCAGCCCCATTGTTTGCTATGGGGAAACACTTCCTACGTCTGCACCTAACACCCTAACATGTACCCCGAGTCTAAACACCCCTAGCCTTACACTTATTAACCCCTAATCTGCCGCCCCCGCTATCGCTGACCCCTGCATATTATTTTTAACCCCTAATCTGCCGCTCCGTAAACCGCAGCTACTTACATTATCCTTATGTACCCCTAATCTGCTGCCCCTAACACCGCCGACCCCTATATTATATTTATTAACCCCTAATCTGCCCCCCTCAACGTCGCCTCCACCTGCCTACACTTATTAACCCCTAATCTGCCGAGCGGACCTGAGCGCTACTATAATAAAGTTATTAACCCCTAATCCGCATCACTAACCCTATAATAAATAGTATTAACCCCTAATCTGCCCTCCCTAACATCGCCGACACCTAACTTCAAACATTAACCCCTAATCTGCCGACCGGAGCTCACCGCTACTATAATAAATGTATTAACCCCTAAAGCTAAGTCTAACCCTAACACTAACACCCCCCTAAATTAAATATAATTTTAATCTAACGAAATTAATTAACTCTTATTAAATAAATTATTCCTATTTAAAGCTAAATACTTACCTGTAAAATAAATCCTAATATAGCTACAATATAAATTATAATTACATTGTAGCTATTTTAGGATTAATATTTATTTTACAGGCAACTTTGTAATTATTTTAACCAGGTACAATAGCTATTAAATAGTTAAGAACTATTTAATAGTTACCTAGTTAAAATAATAACAAAATTACCTGTAAAATAAATCCTAACCTAAGTTACAATTAAACCTAACACTACACTATCAATAAATTAATTAAATACAATACCTATAATTATCTACAATTAAACCTACCACTACACTATCAATAAATAAATTAAATACAATACCTACAAATAACTACAATGAAATAAACTATCTAAAGTACAAAAAATAAAAAAGAACTAAGTTACAAAAAATAAAAAAATATTTACAAACATAAGAAAAATATTACAACAATTTAAAACTAATTACACCTACTCTAAGCCCCCTAATAAAATAACAAAGACCCCCAAAATAACAAAATGCCCTACCCTATTCTAAATTACTACATTTCAAAGCTCTTTTACCTTACCAGCCCTGAACAGGGCCCTTTGCGGGGCATGCCCCAAGAAATTCAGCTCTTTTGCCTGTAAAAAAAACATACAATACCCCCCCCCAACATTACAACTCACCACCCACATACCCCTAATCTAACCCAAAACCCCCTTAAATAAACCTAACACTAAGCCCCTGAAGATCTTCCTACCTTGTCTTCACCCTACCAGGTTCACCGATCCGTCCTGAAGAGCTTCTCCGATGTCCTGATCCAAGCCCAAGTGGGGGGCTGAAGAGGTCCATGATCCGGCTGAAGTCTTCATCCAAGTGGGAGCTGAAGAGGTCCATGATCCGGATGAAGTCTTCTATCAACGGCATCTTCAATCTTCTTTCTTCCAGATCCATCTTGCAGACCTCCGACGCGGAACATCCTCTTCTCCCGATGCCTACTAGCCGAATGACGGTTCCTTTAAGGGACGTCATCCAAGATGGCGTCCCTCGAATTCCGATTGGCTGATAGGATTCTATCAGCCAATCGGAATTAAGGTAGGAATATTCTGATTGGCTGATGGAATCAGCCAATCAGAATCAAGTTCAATCCGATTGGCTGATTCGATCAGCCAATCAGATTGAGCTTGATTCTGATTGGCTGATTCCATCAGCCAATCAGAATATTCCTACCTTAATTCCGATTGGCTGATAGAATCCTATCAGCCAATCGGAATTCGAGGGACGCCATCTTGGATGACGTCCCTTAAAGGAACCGTCATTCGGCTAGTAGGCGTCAGGAGAAGAGGATGTTCCGCGTCGGAGGTCTGTAAGATGGATCCGGAAGAAAGAAGATTGAAGATGCCGTTGATAGAAGACTTCATCCGGATCATGGACCTCTTCAGCTCCCGCTTGGATGAAGACTTCAGCCGGATCATGGACCTCTTCAGCCCCCCGCTTGGGCTTGGATCAGGACATCGGAGGAGCTCTTCAGGACGGATCGGTGAACCTGGTAGGGTGAAGACAAGGTAGGAAGATCTTCAGGGGCTTAGTGTTAGGTTTATTTAAGGGGTTTTGGGTTAGATTAGGGGTATGTGGGTGGTGGGTTGTAATGTTGGGGGGGGTATTGTATGTTTTTTTTACAGGCAAAAGAGCTGAATTTCTTGGGGCATGCCCCGCAAAGGGCCCTGTTCAGGGCTGGTAAGGTAAAAGAGCTTTGAAATGTAGTAATTTAGAATAGGGTAGGGCATTTTGTTATTTTGGGGGTCTTTGTTATTTTATTAGGGGGCTTAGAGTAGGTGTAATTAGTTTAAAATTGTTGTAATATTTTTCTTATGTTTGTAAATATTTTTTTATTTTTTGTAACTTAGTTCTTTTTTATTTTTTGTACTTTAGATGGTTTATTTCATTGTAGTTATTTGTAGGTATTGTATTTAATTTATTTATTGATAGTGTAGTGGTAGGTTTAATTGTAGATAATTATAGGTATTTTATTTAATTAATTTATTGATAGTGTAGTGTTAGGTTTAATTGTAACTTAGGTTAGGATTTATTTTACAGGTAAATTTGTAATTATTTTAACTATTTTAGCTATTAAATAGTTCTTAACTATTAAATAGCTATTGTACCTGGTTAAAATAATTACAAAGTTGCCTGTAAAATAAATATTAATCCTAAAATAGCTACAATGTAATTATTCGTTATATTGTAACTATATTAGGGTTTATTTTACAGGTAAGTATTTATCTTTAAATAGGAATAATTTATTTAATAAGAGTTAATTAATTTCTTTAGATTAAAATTATATTTAACTTAGGGGGGTGTTAGTGTTAGCGTTAGACTTAGCTTTAGGGGTTAATACATTTATTAGAATAGCGGTGAGCTCCGGTCGGCAGATTAGGGGTTAATAATTGAAGTTAGGTGTTGGCGATGTTAGGGAGGGCAGATTAGGGGTTAATACTATTTATTATAGGGTTAGTGAGGCGGATTAGGGGTTAATAACTTTATTATAGTAGCGGTGCGGTCCGCTCGGCAGATTAGGGTTTAATTATTGTAGGTAGCTGGCGGCGACATTGTGGGGGGCAGATTAGGGGTTAATAAATGTAATACAGGGGTCGGCGGTGTTAGGGGCAGCAGATTAGGGGTACATAAGTATAACGTAGGTGGCGGTCGGCAGATTAGGGGTTAAAAAAAATTAATCAAGTGGCGGCGATGTGGGGGGGCCTCAGTTTAGGGGTACATAGGTAGTTTATGGGTGTTAGTGTACTTTAGAGTACAGTAGTTAAGAGCTTTATGAACCGGCGTTAGCCCAGAAAGCTCTTAACTACTGACTCTTTTCCTGCGGCTGGAGTTTTGTCGTTAGATGTCTAACGCTCACTTCAGACACGACTCTAAATACCAGAGTTAGAAAGATCCCATTGAAAAGATAGGATACGCAATTGACGTAAGGGGATCTGCGGTATGGAAAAGTCGCGGCTGAAAAGTGAGCGTTAGACCCTATTTTGAGTGACTCCAAATACCGGAGTTAGCCTAAAACCAGCGTTAGGAGCCTCTAACGCTGGTTTTCACGGCTAACGCCAAACTCCAAATCTAGGCCAAGATGTTGATGAGGTTATAATAGCTGCGTGTTCTATTCAACACAGAAAATGCTTCAGGATGTCAAGTCTAACCTTGGATTAGGTTTCCAGGGTTGGAATAATATAGAGTTCTAATTAATAGAGATAACACAATATTTGGGAAAGGGGTATTATCATAGGTGTGATTTAATTATAGTATTGAATAGGCTAAAAATCAGTATTATGCTAAAAATAGCTTTATTTAATACCTAATATGGCCTTTAATGTAGATTTTCATCAATAGGTGGTACCTTTTATATAAAATCACATTCAATGAACCCCAGTTTATGATCTCTATTGGGTGCACTGTTGATACAGATCAAATAGCGTTCAATTTATCGTCAGTGAAATATTATAAGATTAGAAGAAATACAATACTCCTCTTTTATTCATTATTGTTATTAGTGTTAGATATTTCACATAGAAATATTATATTACTACCTAGGTTATGGGTATGCGATTATTAGTAAAGATTCCAGAGGAGGGAATTAAATACTCCTCCTTAGCACACTGTTATGATAAAATCTTCTTATAGAATTATCATATAAATACCCAGGTTGTAAATAAATGTAGTTATCTATGCTGATTTCTAAGGTATATGTCTCATAGCTCCCAATTAAGAATAAGTATATGAGAGTTTTAAATTGGTTTGTAAATAGCTTGCTATCGTGTTACCAGTGGAATTTGATTACAAAAAACCTTAATGGTTAATAGATATTCAGAGATTTGTACTGAGATAGTTCCCAATGCTATGGTTTTAATAAAGGTTTTGACGATACGTGCTATAATAACTTAAAAATAATAGGATGTAACAGTTGGAGTATGTAACTTCTATATACTTCTATTAGAATAATATTATTGTTCAACAGATCTCCCACTTGGGATGCCTCATAATATATTATTAATCTAGACTACATCGATTCAATAGGTCTGTGTTGTGTTCTTGCATCGATACTGCTACAGCTTACAAAATGTATGATCCGATTAGCGTTCTTTCACTATGCTGAACACACTGTTTATTTCTTCATAGGTGCCAGAAAAATTATTTTTAATCTACAGCGCTTATAGAGTATATTGTCCGTATGGTATTGCATTAGACAAACTGAGCATACTGTGAAATTAATGTTCGGTATATAGTTACAACATAAGTTGTGTCAGAGGAATGTTATTAAACAAACTGAGCACACTGTGAAGTTAATATCGGCACATAGCCGCAACAAGAACTGTGTCAGAGGAATTTAAATTTTATATTTTATATGTGCCGATATTAACTTCACAGTGTGCTCAGTTTGTTTAATAACATTCCTCTGACACAACTTATGTTGTAACTATATACCGAACATTAATTTCACAGTATGCTCAGTTTGTCTAATGCAATACCATACGGACAATATACTCTATAAGCGCTGTAGATTAAAAATAATTTTTCTGGCACCTATGAAGTTGCGGTTATCAGCCGATTATAAATAAACAGTGTGTTCAGCATAGTGAAAGAACGCTAATCGGATCATACATTTTCTAAGATTTAGCAGTATCGATGCAAGAACACAACACAGACCTATTGAATCGATGTAGTCTAGATTAATAATATATTATGAGGCATCCCAAGTGGGAGATCTGTTGAACAATAATATTATTCTAATAGAAGTATATAGAAGTTACATACTCCAACTGTTACATCCTATTATTTTTAAGTTATTATAGCACGTATCGTCAAAACCTTTATTAAAACCATAGCATTGGGAACTATCTCAGTAGAAATCTCTGAATATCTATTAACCATTAAGGTTTTTTGTAATCAAATTCCACTGGTAACACGATAGCAAGCTATTTACAAACCAATTTAAAACTCTCATATACTTATACTTAATTGGGAGCGATGAGACATATACCTTAGAAATCAGCATAGATAACTACATTTATTTACAACCTGGGTATTTATATGATAATTCTATAAGAAGATTTTATCATAACAGTGTGCTAAGGAGGAGTATTTAATTCCCTCCTCAGGAATCTTTACTAATAATCGCATACCCATAACCTAGGTAGTAATATAATATTTCTATGTGAAATATCTAACACTAATAACAATAATGAATAAAAGAGGAGTATTGTATTTCTTCTAATCTTATAATATTTCACTGACGATAAATTGAACACTATTTGATCTGTATCAACAGTGCACCCAATAGAGATCATAAACTGGGGTTCATTGAATGTGATTTTATATAAAAGGTACCACCTATTGATGAAAATCTACATTAAAGGCCATATTAGGTATTAAATAAAGCTATTTTTAGCATAATACTGATTCTTAGCCTATTCAATACTATAATTAAATCACACCTATGATAATACCCCTTTCCCAAATATTGTGTTATCTCTATTAATTAGAACTCTATATTATTCCAACCCTGGAAACCTAATCCAAGGTTAGACTTGACATCCTGAAGCATTTTATGTGTTGAATAGAACACGCAGCTATTATAACCTCATCAACATTTTGTGTTTTTAACATATTATATGTCTGTTTGTGGATTTATTTTTATTTTTAAGTAATACCCAATAAAGGTTATATTTTATATTGTTTGTGGATAACTCTGCTTTCCTCCTCCCTAATGATTGTTCTAAATCCTAGCCACTCTTCTTAGGACAAGAGTGCTATATAGTGTACACCCCTTTCAATCCAAGGATTGAAACCTGTGTTTTCTTTTAGAATAAGAAAAGTACACAGCACCTCACTCTGGAAATCATTTGAAAATTCACATAAAAATTATTATTCTTCACAGAGCGTCCTAAGTACATCCATATAGTAGTGCCATTAGTCCTGTTTTTTCTTTGTTGAAATATAGTCTAAGATATCTAAAAGTTATCGGTTTAATGGTTTAGCAGGAATCTGGGCAGTCACATATGAATATATGTACCCTACTAAGATCTTTCAGATATCCTTTGATCTATGCTACTTCCTCCATTAGGGATGCATATATAGATACCTCTGATCATTTTGTCTTATCTCTTATAGTATTGTACCGCTATTACCGCTCCATCCCCCCCAGACACTGCTTACTGGGTAAGCATAGGAAAATGCATCCCTAGAAAGCCCTAATCTTTCCTGATCCCCCTGAAAATCCCCATAGCTGATGATAACATTTGAGTGGCCGACGTGAGGCCCATATATACTAAATGGAGTTAACATTTTACTAGCTGTACAATTATCTTTGAGGGGATATAGAATTATCTATATGGTTTAAAACAAATAATTAAAAACTAAGGTGTGACATTGTTTACTTAAAGCTTTCATGTAGATTATTATATTTTGAGACATTTGTATATACCAATATACTTTATTATATTACAATAATCCTCACGGAATATAACTTGCTGTAATATTTATGTGATATTTCACCATCTGTATATTTTACTCCATGATAAGCTTGAAGAATGTAATATATCTAATGATTATACTTCTTTTTTACCTTAATAAAAATTATTTAAAAAAAAGAAAAAAGAAAAAAGAAGTTTATTTTATAATGTTTTTAATTTATTTTTGTGAGTAAACTCCGTACTTTACAGTGTAAAGTAAACGCTTACAAGATAAAAGTGGATTATTGTTTCAGTCAAGAAAATGTCAGTACTTTGCGCTCTGATGAGGGGCAGTGTGGGATCTTTTTGAATTACACTATTGTCAAGTTACTTCTACAAGATATTTAGATCATGCAAGGATTTTCTTGATTATAGGCCGACATCATGAAAAATATAAAAATTATTCCTGCTCAGTCAATTATTATTATTTTTTTTAAGTGAAATTGCACTTTTACATTATTATAAATATGAATAAGCCATCAAGCAACCATGCGTAATATACCCATAATGCATTGGTTCAAATGCCTTAAATAGTCTTAAACCTATGGTTTTTGTACACAACAGCCATTTATTAGCATCAGTGCACACTGTACAAAGTGATCAATCAACACACATATAATGTAATTAATAAATCTGCAAAATGGCCATTGTATATGTCATTATTCATTTACATTTTGTTTTTTAATTACAATATCACAAACTTAAAGGGACAGTATACTGTAAAATAATTTTTCCCTTAATGTGTTTACAATTGCTATTTTTACCAACTGCAGAGTAAAAAATGTATGAAAATTAGCTTTTTAAGGCTTATTTGTGTATATTAAAGCTCTGATTTTGTGTTTTGAAGCCACAACCTAATAAAATGGGTTGAGCTTGTAGGTATAATCCGATCTCATTACTGTATCACATTGTGCAAATATACCTGCTTCTTTATCTTATATCTGTCCTTAAAACAATCACCAGTACTTTGAGAGAACAATGGAAAATCAACATTTTATTACCTTATCTCTGCTATATCGCACTGGGAGTGTTTACAAAGCTTATCAATAGCTGGGACCTGCGGCCACAAACTTTCAGAATAGGTGGGGATACCACATGCTAAATTAACAATTTCAAATGCCAATATAAGGGTAAAGGAGCTACTTGTAAACAATTTAATACACTCCAGCAGCTAAAGTGGATGATTGGGAACAAATTAAAGGGGAGAAAATTTTTGAGTAAACTGTCCCTTTAACAATGGAAACACATTTTTTTCTGTTGTGGGATTGTGATTACTTGAAAAACTATGTTGACAATACCAAGTTCGAAAATCACTTTCTTCTGAGAATATTGGTAGGATTATGATCTAAAAGTTGTCTAACAGGTTAGAAAAGTGTCATGTTAACACTGTCTTTGGGATAACAAGCGGTTCAACTAAGTTGAAATATGAGATTCCAATGAGGGGGGCACAGGCTATAAGATGCAAACGGTTGGAGTAAGGGATATTTTACTGCTTATAACAAGGATCAAGCACAAGACCTGTTACAAAGCTGGGGAAGTAGACATTTGCTTTATCCCTGCTTGAATGCCCATGATCTGATTATCTCATCATGTCTCTTTAAAAAACATAACTACAAAAGAAAGGCTTTGAAGCATTGGAAATAGCTGTGTTTTTTAAAGTGTTATATATAATGATTCAGCCAAAGGGCATCCTCCATATATTCTCTCAATGGGTTCACTAAAGCTAATTTAAAGGAACTCTGTACTCAAAACATTTATATAATCAATACAAGATAGCAGTATTTAAACATTTGTTTATTCTTTTTGCATGAAAAATAGTTATATCCTGTTACATTGAAACTAGAACAACAGTATCAGGTGTGTACTTCCTATTAATGCACATTTGCTAATTGGTGCTTTGTATACATGCTCATTTACTGATAAGTGCACCATACTAATGCTCATTGGATGATAGGTACAACGGTTTCATTAATAAGTATGTAGTACTACTTCTCATTGGCTATTTGTGATTAGTGATGGTAATAAGATTTCTTAGGATATTTGAGTGATTAATATAAGACCAGGTCTAGAGCTTCTTGCTCATCAAATTTGTTGTTGTATATAGGCAAAAAGTATACAAAACACCAGTAATCTATCCCTTTGGTTGGCCAGATCATCAGATAATCATACATGGCGCCCAGGGAGTTAAATAATTGTTGTGTGACACATGTAGCAGTGATTTACCTATTCATTTTCCTGTTACACCAATACAGCAATGGTTTAATTCCTTGATTACCCAGAGCACACATGGACAAAGAAGGGGTCAAGTCACTGTTGAGTGGAAAAAATGGCAGCTGTAGTTTAAGTCTATGATTACCCATAAAAACATGAGTACTAGTAGTTTGACCCTTTGTTTATCTAGATCACCCACACAGCAGTAACCTTTACTTTGACTGCCCAATTACAAGTGAGCAATTAATGTGTTAAAACATTGCTGAGTCACTCAAAGCAGTGACTTAACCTCTTGATTACCCAAAACACCACACACAAGTGACTTAACCTTTGGTCACCCCAAGCATATATAGGCAATCAAGGGGATAAATCACTGCTGTGTAACACAATTCCAACATTAATTAACCCATAGGTTGGCCAAAAAACACATGCAGCAACAATTGGACTTTTATCTCAATGGCCATACAAAAGCAGGATTCTGCTTCATTCAACATTAAAGTAGGGAAGGGAAATGGAGTAAAGCACAAATCCAAGGCGAAGTGACTGTGGACCAAGATGAGCCCCACTTCTCATCCCTCTTTATAAAAGCAGGTCCAGGAGATTTTTTCCAGGGGCCAGACCCATTTTCTATGTGTCATGATGCTCTGGCAGTAGATATTTTTTTTAAACCATTAGTTAAATTAAAAATCTAGATGATACATTCTACCCAGATGGTAAACTCAATATATTCACCATCATTTCCCCATTCTCCCAATATTATTGATAATGGGGAACTTTCTTGAGAAAAGACTATTCATAAGTTGCATATTCCATGATGCAAAACACTTTATAATCTCCTTAATTCATTATATTTCCATTTTATGTTATTTTATATTAATGGAATTCTTGTAGTATATAGTGCTGCTAAACATATTGGTTCATAAAAACTTAAAGGGACAGTCTACACCAGAATTTTTATTGTTTTAAAAGATAGATAATCCCATTATTACCCATTCCCCAGTTTTGCATAACCAACACAGTTATATTAATATACTTTTAACCTCTGTGATTATCTTGTATCTAAGCCTCTGCAAACTGCCCCTTTATTTCAGTTCTTTTGACAGACTTGCAGTCTAGCCAATCAGTGCCTGCTCCCAGATAACTTCTCGTGCACGAGCACAGTGTTATCTATATGAAATACGTGAACTAACACCCTCTAGTGGTGAAAAACTGTTAAAATGCATTCTGAAAAGAGGTGGCCTTCAAGGTCTAAGAAATTAGCATATGAACCTCCTAGGTTAAGCTTTCAACTAAGAATACCAAGAGAACAAAGCTAAATTGGTGATAAAAGTAAATTGGAAAATTGTTTAAAATTACATGCTCTATCTGAATCATGAAACTTTATTTTGGCCTAGACTGTCCCTTTAAAGATAAAATTATTACTATTCTAATTCTTACTTTTACTACTACTTCTACTGCTACAACAACTAATAATAATAACAATATGATAATAATAATAATAATAATAATAATAACAATATAATAATAACAATAATAACAATAATAACAATATAATAATAATAATAATAATAATAATAATAATAACAATAATAGTAACAATATAATAATAATAACAACAATATAATAATAATAACAATAATAATATAATAATAATAATAACAATAATAGTAACAATATAATAATAATAATAATAATAATAATAATAATAATAATAATAATAATGAAACATATACTTAAAATGAAAAAAAGAATCAATAATTAAACAAACATGCAAGGGTTGCCTCAGAACATGGAGGAGAAAACTGTTTCATGCTATGGAAAAGTTTAAACCACATCTTTTAGTAAAGTCCTATTAGAAAAACTCTTAGTGACGCAGTGCTTGACAATCTAATTGTCAGAGATGTCAGAAAAAAGGCAAAAAAATATGAACTAAATACAAGTTATTACTTGAGACAACATGCTTTAACTCCTTCACATTTCATGTGTATGAAAATCCCAGACACAAAACAATTATAACTTGATTATACAGGAAAGGCTCTGTTTACAAATATACTCACCTAATCCATTCCCACTAAAGGGTTATAATTATCTGCAGACACAATGAAAATATAATGGAAGGATTTTTTTTCTCATTAGGATTTAAATGAGTCATAATTACATTTTCTTAAACATTTGATGAGAAGATTTAACCACCCAAAAGGTCATTTTGTTTTCCTCATTATGTAAAAGCCCACGTTTTATAACATCGATGGAGTATTTTTATTATCTTATATTTGTAGAGCGCCAACAGATTCCACAGATCAAGGAGATAATTATATGGAGTTAATTCTAAAAAAACTAGCTTATATATTTTAAAGACTAAAAAATTTGTGTTGGAAAAGGTCATTTTATATTTTTTAATAGATCAGAAACATGGAAGTGTATTTTTAAAAATCAAATTTGATTCAGTGAATAGTTTGTGTTTTTCTGTTGTGGAGCACTATCGCTCCCGCTAGTGCTCTAACTATGCTAAAAGTATGTTTTTTGCACGTGTTGGGTACCACACGTATTCCAAGTTGAAATTAAAAAGTGCTAACCCTTCACAAGAAAAAAACCAAAGTTAGAATATCGTGACCGTATTAACGTATTCCCCATAGACTTTAATGGAGCACAAAAAGTGGGGAAAAAACAAAACCAACAAGAAAAATTAATATTTCACATTCCAATGTTCTAGCTGAATATGTTCTATTTATTCATAAATACATATTTCTATTTATATCTGATGGTTTAGTGGCAAAATATACATCTTATATATAGATGATTATATATAGGCATAGATATATACAGATATATATAAAATTCATTAAAATTATGGGAGGGGGGATAAAAAACTGAAATTAAAATCCTCCATGTCTCAAAATTAAATCAAATGTAAATATCTGCATAGGAAATTAGTACATCTAAGCAAGTATCCCCGCTTGCTTTCCCCCAGAAATTCTTAATATGCAATGTTTCCAATGCACAAGAGAATTGTGGGTAAGATATGCAAATTAGGTATGCAAATTCTCAGTTTTTTTGCTTCAAAAATACTGTTTTGACACAGCGATCCTTTTAAACAGGAAATTAGAAAAATTTGCATTTAGAATTTGCATACCTAATTTGCATATCTGTGAAGGGCTCCAATGCACTTGTATATATATATATAAATGCATATGTATACATAGACATATATATATATATATATATATATATATATATGTATACATATGCATTTATGTGTTTATATGTGTATATAATGTCTCTAAATACATATATACTCATATAAATACATAAATACATATGTACACCCATATAAACATGTAAAGTGTTTACTTTTAACTTACCTCTTACCGCTCGCTCCTAACTGTTAGCGTGCCATTCGACATCTAGCCCTAAGTGTTCTGAGATCACTATGTTTAGAGATCCCACAATAATCAATCATTACATTTGAAGTGGATTTTAGGTATTCACAATTTTATTTTTCTTTGAAGTGCCTAACGTTTTTAAGTTATGTTTTTGTTGTTTAGTAATTTAGTACAAATGAATGGAATTTGGAATGTTTAGATACTTTGGGGTATATCATAATCATATAGCAAAAAAGCAACCAGTAACAAAAATACCAGCTACAACTACCCTTTGGCTTCCTTCTTTTCCTAACCGCTTCTCAATGTACAATATAAATGTTTCTGTATAACCAATTGGTCTTTAAATTCTCTCTTTGGCCTCAGTCACAGCTGAGAAAGAATTAGTAGTCACCATTATTTTTATCAGAAAAAAGATTGTTAGTAACCTTGGTGAGGGCAGTTGAGTGTTGGGAACGGAAGCCAGATTGCTGGGGATCAAGAAAGGAGTTGAAGGACAGCAGGGCTGGATTGGGAATAAAAAGACCAGCCCACCAGTCCTATAATCCGTCAAAGACACACACGCAAACACACACACATATATATATACTATATATATATATATATATATATATATATATATATATATATATATCATGATTCCGATAGAGCATGCAATTTTATGAAACTTTCTAATTTACTCCCATTATCAATTTTTCTTTGTTCTCTTGCTATCTTTATTGGAAAACTAGGAATCTAAGGTAAGGAGCAGGACAATTTTTGGTTCAGCACCCTGGAAAGCGCTTGCTGATTGGTGGCTACATTTAGCCACCAATTAGCAAGCGCAACCCTGGTGCTGAACCTTAGCTTAGATTCCTGCTTTTTAAAATAAAGATAGCAAGAGAACCAAAAGAAAATTAGTTGCTTAAAATGAATGTTCTATCTGAATCATAGCAGGAAAAAAAAATGGGTTTTGTATCCGTTTAATGAATTGAAAGCAAAGCATAAACCTATGTATCTCACTCTCCCTGGCACCAATGAACACAAGAAAACTTTGATGCACACTGCATGTGTTTTTAATTATTTTGCTTCCAGATATAAGATAGATCTGTGTATATACTAAAAGAAAAATCACAAAAGCATTTCTTAGAATCAAACACTGTGATATGTAAAACATGCTAGTGTTTGTTATTGTGGAGAAAACCCTAATCCTGCTAAATCCAACCTACGAAAAACTGGCAAGTACCTACCTATATAATAATACTTTCCTTCATAATGTGATCATTATCCAAAGGCAATAAACTGCACTAACAGGTTATAATTGTACCTAATAAATTAAAAAGGGATTAAGACCCTTGACTACCACTCATATAAAACAAGTTGCATTCTCCATTATAAAATTCTTACTTTTAGTGCAGCATAATAAAATGGTTTTTACATTGTTCATTCAGAAAAGCTTCCTTACAACACAATCAGCTAGATTACGAGTTTTGCGTTATGAGTGAAAAAGCATTGTTATGCTTCATAACGCTGCTTTTTCCCTAACGCCGCTTTACAAGTCTTGTAGGTATAGGTGTACCGCACACCTTTTTGGCCGTCACGCAATGTCAGTACCGCACTTTTAAAAAAGTCCTTTTTCAATGGTACTTCCATAGAGCCGGTATTACGAGTTTGTCTGGGAGGTCACATAAACTACCTATTAACCCCTAAACCGAGGCCCTCCCGCATCGCAAACACTATAATAAGTTTATTAACCCCTAATCTGCCGCTCCGGACATAGCCGCCACTAAAAAAAATGATGAACCCCGATTCCGCCGCTCCCCGACATCGTCGCCACTATAATAAACCTATTAACCCATAAACCGCCACCGTCCCGCATCACAAACACTAGTTAAAGATTATTAACACCTAATCTGCCGTCCGCCCACACTGCTGATATAATAAACCTATTAACCACTAAACCGCAAGCCCCCGACAATGAAATATACTTAAATTATTAACCCCTAAACCTCTGACCTCCCACATCACTAACTCTACATAAATATATTAACCCCTAAACCTAACCCTAACGTAACCCTAAGTCTAACCCTAACACCCCCTAACTTAAATATAATTAAAATAAATCTAAATAAACCTTACAATTATTACCTTAATAATTATTATTTAAAATTAAATGCATTCTTAACTGTAAAATAAAACTTAAGCTAGCTATAATATAATTAATAGTTATATTGTATCTATCTTAGGTTTTATTTTTATTTCACAGGTAAGTTTGTATTTATTTTAACTAGGTAAACTAGTTAGTAATAGTTATTAACTATTTACTAACTACCTAGTTAAAATAAATACAAAGTTACATGTAAAATAAAACCTAACCTGCCTTGCACTAAAAACTAACATTACAATAAAATAAATTAAATTATTAAAATAAAATTTTCTAAATTACAAAAAAAATAAACACTAAATTACAAAAAATAAAAAACCACATTATCAAAAATGAAAACGAATTACTCCTAATATAATAGCCCTATGAAAATAACCCCCCCCAATAAAAAAAAACTAGCCTACACTAAACTGCCAATGGCCCTTAAAAGGGCCTTTTGTGGGGCATTGCCCCAAAGAAATCAGTTCTTTTACCTGTGAAAAGAAAACAAACACCCCCCAACAGTAAAACCCCCCACCCAACCAACCAACCCCCCAAATAAAAACCTATCTAAATAAACCTAAGCTAACCATAGCCCTGAAAAGGGCATTTGGATGGGCATTGCCCTTTAAAGGGCATTTAGCTCTTTTACATTGCCCAAAACCCTAAGCTAAAAATAATAAACACCCAAAAAAACCTTAAAAAAACCTAACACTAAACCCTGATGATCCACTTACAGTTTTCGAAGTCCGGACATCCATCCTCATCCAGACGGCGAAGTTATCATCCAGGCGGCAAGAAGTCTTCATCCAGGCGGCTTCTTCTATCTTCTTGACTTAGGGTTTGGGCAATGTAAAAGAGCTAAATAACCTTTTAAGGGCAATGCCCATCCAAATGCCCTTTTCAGGGCAATGGTTGGCTTAGGTTTATTTAGATAGGTTATTATTTGGGGGGGGGGTTGGTTGGTTGGGTGGTATGTTTTACTGTTGGGAGATGTTTGTATTTCTTTTTACATGTAAAAGAGCTGATTTCTTTGGGGCAATGCCCCGCAAAAGGCCCTTTTAAGGGCAATTGGCAGTTTAGTGTAGGCTACGTTTTTTTTTATTTTGGGGGGGCTTTTTTATTTTGATAGAGCTATTAGATTAGGAGTAATTCATTTTTATTTTTGATATTGTGGTTTTTTATTTTCTGTAATTTAGTGTTTATTTTTTGTAATTTAAAAAATTGTATTTTAATAATTTAATTTATTTTATTTTATTGTAATGTTTTTAGTGTAAGGCAGGTTAGGTTTTATTTTACAGGTAACATTGTATTTATTTTAACTGGGTAGTTAGTAAATAGTTAATAACTATTTACTAACTAGTCTACCTAGTTAAAATAAATACAAACTTACCTGTGAAATAAAAATAGAACCTAAGCTAGCTACAATATAATTATTATTTATTTTGTAGCTAGCTTAGGTTTTATTTTACAGGTAAGTATGTATTTAGTTTTAAATAGGAATTATTTAGGTAATAATTGTAAGGTTTATTTAGCTTTATTTTAATTATATTTAAGTTAGGGGGTGTTAGGGTTATGCTTAGGGTTAGGTTTAGGGGTTAATATATTTATTTAGTGTTAGTGATGTTGGAGTCCAGAGGTTTAGGGGTTAATAACTTTAGTATAGTGGCGGCGACATTGGGGGTGGCAGATTAGGGGTTAATATTTTTATTTAGGTGGCGGCGATGTTAAGGGCGGCAGATTAGGGGTCAATAATATTATGTAGGTTGCGACAATGTCGGGGGCGGCAGATTAGGGGTGTTTAGACGTGGTTTTTATGTTAGGTTTAAACATAACTTTTTATTTCCCCATAGACATCAATGGGGCTGCGTTACGGAGCTTTTGTTTTCCGCGATCGCAGGTGTTAGGCTTTTTTTTTTGCCAGCTCTCCTCATTGATGTCTATGAGGAAATCATGCATGAGCACGTCAAAGCAGCGCTTGTATTTCAGCGCGGTATGGAGCTCAACGTCACCATATTGCCCGCACAAGCCTGCTTTTTGTAAACTTGTAATAGCAGCGCTATAGGGAGGTGAAATAATGCTGCTTTTGTGGCGGTTGTTAATTTCCCTATAACGCTGATAACTCGTAATCTAGCAGAATGTCTTAGTTTTCCATTTAAAGTCCAGAACCTACAATAATATAGCGAATATGATGAGGCATTCACATAAACCCCACATAACTGTATAGCTCTGCAAACCAGGCTGATAAAAATAACTTAGATAACACATGCATGACTTTAACGTCCTGTGATTTATTTAAATCCCCAGTATATATATTTAGCATGTATGTTTCCAACCCCTCACCTTGTCAGGTACTTCCTTGGCAACTCCTCGCTGTAACCAAGCAACAAACGTTATTTGACAGCTCATAGTGCTCAATGTGTAGTAGGTAGAAAAGTGTGAACATTTATTTCCAGTTTGTAAAGACGAGACACAGGGAGCATACCGTGGGTTCCGCAATACACACTTAGAAGATTCAACTTCTGGTTGTGAAGACACGCCTTTCTCATTAATATGCATATCAGGCCAGAGCACTGAGCAGCCATGAGCCGCAGCGACACTGCACAGCTGCATCCTGAGCAAGTGAGAGCAGCTGCTACAAGCTGCTTGATTCGACTTGAGTGAGCCTGTGGTTGTAGCATCATGATGATGTCACAACTCAAACTCACACGGTGCCCAATAAGCAGGGCAGCTGGCGGCCGCTCAGTCAGTCTCACAGTCTAACTCACCTATGATAGAATTATTGATATAGCTACTGACTTACTGTGCTCTCCTCTGCTGCTCGCCCGGTGTGATGCATGCTGCAGCTGCTGGCCCACCAGTGAGCCCTGATGGCCCAGCCCACCGGAATATTTCCCGATATCCCGGCAGCCCAATCCGGCCCTGGAGGACAGGAACCAAGTTAGGCAGCTGAAAACTATTTTTTCAGGAGTTTTGAAGTTAGTGGTATGGGACAGTAGTTTGCAGGAGAACCCCTGCTAGCGAATGTGCAGGGGGCAGCATTGCACAAGCATTTCACTAGAAATGCTTGTGCAATGATAAATGCCGACTGCATATGCTGTCAGTATTTATCGGTCCACCCGCACATTGATAAATCTACCCCTAGGTCTTCAGTCGCGCTAACCAGATGAAGGGCACATTATGTTTGCCCTCGAGCGCACCATTTACTTTCTACTTGTAATACGCACGAGTTAGCATGGTCGCGATATTGTAACGTTAGCGCACCACTCGTAATCTAGCCAACTGAATAAAGGTCTTATAATATGTGACTGGGCCCTAATGTTGTGAATAATTAAGTTTCTTAGAGTTTTATTTTCAAAAATGTATTCGAACAATCAGCATTGCTCCTACCTGCGAGGTTGGTGTTATATGGAATTTGTCTAAAACATGTTTACTTTGTCTGTGTGTAAGTAGCTCTGCGTTACTTAGTCATCTGTTTCTATGCCAGATCTTAAAAGGTCATGCTGGCTGGGTCAGGAATGCCTTTCCCTTGGCAAGGCAGCATCTTGCATTAGACAAGCAAATTCCCAATTATTGAAACTGGGCCCAGAGGACAACAGCCTTTACTTGCTTTTTGACCTTTTAAAATATAGAAAACCCAAATGAGATCCAGAGTGCTGTAACATTCAGCATGTTGTTTAACAAATATAAAGTCACTGAATGCTAAAACTAGTACAATCATCATCAGGATGAGGATGATAGCAATTTTGAAACTTCTCATGTTTAACATTATATTATATGATTCAGTGTGGTATTAATTTATTTTCTATGTTCACGTCTTCTAAGCACAAATCTGCCATTGTTACATTTTTAGATTCCTCTGTAGAAAGAGAATATGGGGTCTATTTATATATGTGCGGACAGACATGATCCGCTATAACGAACCATGTCCGCCGCACATCGATAAATGCCGACAGCATATGCATTTATCGTTGTGAACTGCTGGTGCAATACCGCCCCCCTGCAGATTCGCGGCTAATCGGCCACAAGCAGGGGGTGTCAATCAGCCCGATCGCACATGATCGGGCGGATTGCTATACGCTGCCTCAGACAGCTGCTTCTTAACTCCTGTTTCCGGCGAGCCTGAAAGCTCACGCGGAAACAAGAGGAACAGGGACCATTCGGCCCTTGTTAAATAGACCCCTTTGAGTTGTGAATGATGCTGCAAATCATAAGATACTAAGTATATAGATAGATAAGTATAATGTGCAATAAGAAACACTGGGAATAGATACATTTGAAAAACAACATACAGAGATCTTGTGAATGTATTCACCTATACATTTCTTGTACTATATTTGTTTCTACAATCAAGAAAGTTTATCTGGAATTAAAGGAACATATATATCAAAAATAAATGTTCATAATTCAGATAGAGCATGCAGTTTGTAGTACTATATGCTTATCACTGTTACAAGCATTGCTGCAAATGCTGATGCTATATAGAATGAAGGCAAAAGCAAACACTGCACAGGCAATCCTTATGCTGGTACAATCAAGAAGGTTTATTGATCCACAAAATTAGACATAATCAGACAGAAGAACACCTGACATGTTTCGCGCAGGCGTACCTGCGCTTCATCAGAGGTCATATATAGTGCTATATAGTGCTTGAGACGTGTGCATGCTCCCTACCCTACCTCAGTATGCTGACATGGAAAGCAGATGTTTCCTCAAGTGATACCAAGAGAAAGAGCTAAGTTTGATTAAAGGGATGGTTTAATGAAAATAAAAATGTCATGATTCAGATATTCTTTGTTGAAAACTAAACCCTGGTAGATTCATATGCTAATTTCTAAGCCCTTGAAAGCCACCTCTTATCTCAGTGCATTTTGTCATTTTTTCACAGCTAGACAGTGCTAGTTCAAATGTGCCATATAGATAACATTATGATCACTCTCGTGGAGTTATGAGTCAGCACTGATTGGCTAAAATGCAAGTCTGTCAAAAGCACTGAAATAAGAGGGCAGTCTGTGGAGGCTTAGAGACAAGGTAATCACAGAGGTAAAAAGTGTATTAATATAACAGTGTTGGTTATGCAAAACTGGGGAATGGATAATAAAGGGATTATCTATCATTTTAAACAATATAATTTTTCAAGTAGACTGTCCCTTTATTATAAATAAATTGTAATTTGTTTTTTATAATCATGAAAGTTTAATTTTAACTTCCATGCCTTGTTAAAGTGATGTTATTGGAAGTATACATTAATAACATGTGAGCAGAGTGAAATTAGCAAGGCTGCCTTTTGATACTGGTATATTGCCTGCAATCTATAGGCGTTTGTGGGACAAAATTATTACAATTTGCACTCTAACGCCTAGATTTAGAGTTCTGCGGCCAAAGGGGTGCGTTAGCTATGCGTACTTTTTTTCCCCCGCACCTTTTAAATACCGCTGGTATTTAGAGTTCACAGAATGGCTGGGTTTTCAGTGCGTTAGGCTCCAAAAAGGGAGCGTAGAGCATAATTTAACGCCACTGCAACTCTAGATACCAGCGGTGCTTACGGACGCGGCCAGCTTCAAAAACGTGCTCGTGCACGATATCCCCATAGAAAACAATGGGGCAGTTTGAGCTGAATAAAAACCTAACACCTGCAAAAAAGCAGCGTTCAGCTCTTAACGCAGCCCCATTGTTTTCTATGGGGAAACACTTCCTACGTCTGCACCTAACACCCTAACATGTACCCCGAGTCTAAACACCCCTAACCTTACACTTATTAACCTCTAATCTGCCGCCCCCGCTATCGCTGACACCTGCATATTATTATTAACCCCTAATCTGCCGATCCGTATACCGCCGCAGCATACATTATCCCTATGTACCCCTAATCTGCTGCCCCTAACACAGCCGACCCCTATATTATATTTATTAACCCCTAATCTGCCCCTCACAACGTCGCCGCCAGCTACCTACAATAATTAACCCCTAATCTGCCGAGCGGAGCTCACCGCTACTATAAAAAATTTTTTAACCCCTAAAGCTAATTCTAACCCTAACACCCCCCTAAGTTAAATATAATTTTTATCTAACAAAATAAATTATTTCTTATTAAATAAATTATTCCTATTTAAAGCTAAATACTTACCTGTAAAATAAACCCTAATATAGCTACAATATAAATTATAATTATATTATAGCTATTTTAGGATTAATATTTATTTTACAGGCAACTTTGTATTTATTTTAACCAGGTACAATAGCTATTAAATAGTTAAGAACTATTTAATAGCTACCTAGTTAAAATAATTACAAAATTACCTGTAAAATAAATCCTAACCTAAGTTACAATTAAACCTAACACTACACTATCAATAAATAAATTAAATAAAATACCTCCAATTACCTACAATTAAACCTAACACTACACTATCAATACATTAATTAAATACAATACCTACAAATAACTACAATTAAATAAACTAACTAAAGTACAAAAAATAAAAAAGAACTAAGGTACAAAAAATAAAAAAATATTTACAAACATTAGAAAAATATTACAACAATTTTAAACTAATTACACCTACTCTAAGCCCCCTAATAAAATAACAAAGACCCCCAAAATAAAAAAATGCCCTACCCTATTCTAAATTAAAAAAGTTCAAAGCTCTTTTACCTCACCAGCCCTTAAAAGGACCTTTCCAATCAGCCAATCAGATTGAGCTCGCATTCTATTGGCTGTTCCGATCAGCCAATAGAATGCGAGCTCAATCTGATTGGCTGATCGGATCAGCCAATCGGATTGAACTTGATTCTGATTGGCTGATTCCATCAGCCAATCAGAATTTTCCTACCTTAATTCCGATTGGCTGATAGAATCCTATCAGCCAATCGGAATTTGAGGGATGCCATCTTGGATGATGTCCCTTAAAGGAACCGTCATTCTTCAGTTGGACGTCGGAGGAAGAAGATTGATCCGCGCTGGAGGTCTTCACGATGGAGCCGTTCCTCATCGGATGAAGATAGAAGATGCCGCTTGGATCAAGATGGTTGCTGGTCAAGGCCGGATTGGCCTACCAGGATACCAGGAAATTTCCCGGTGGGCTGCAGCAGCTGGGGCTGGAAAGCTACAATTTAAAGGGGTGATTAATGGATGCAATTGGGCTTTAGAGTGCATATAACAACAATCTGGCACTTTTTATATTACAAACTAATATAATATAATTCTGAAACAAAATATTGGGGGAAGGAGTATCCCAATAATCTCCTTTGAGAAAAATGGGGTGTGCACATTATACTGAGTCAACGGAAAATAGGGCTGGTCTCCACATTTTCCAGGGCTGCTTTTTATTCCCAGTCCGGCCCTGTTGCTGGTCTGGATCGCCTCTTCTTCCCGGATAGGATGAAGACTTTGGAGCCTCTTTTGGACCTCTTCAGCCGCAGGATTATGGATCGCCAGCCCCCGCTTGGGTTGGATGAAGATTTCGGAGCCAGGACCGATCGGTGATACCTGGCGAGGTGAAGATAAGGTAGGAAGATCTTCAGGGGCTTAGTGTTAGGTTTATTTAAGGGGCGTTTGGGTTAGATTAGGGGTATGTGGGTGGTGGGTTGTAATGTTGGGGGGTATTGTATTTTTTTTTTACAGGCAAAAGAGCTGAATTCTTTGGGGCATGCCCCACAAAAGGTCCTTTTAAGGGCTGGTAAGGTAAAAGAGCTTTGAACTTTTTTAATTTAGAATAGGGTAGGGCATTTTTTTATTTTGGGGGTCTTTGTTATTTTATTAGGGGGCTTAGAGTAGGTGTAATTAGTTTAAAATTGTAATATTTTTCTAATGTTTGTAAATATTTTTTTATTTTTTGTAACTTAGTTCTTTTTTATTTTTTTGTACTTTAGTTAGTTTATTTAATTGTAGTTATTTGTAGGTATTGTATTTAATTAATGTATTGATAGTGTAGTGTTAGGTTTAATTGTAGGTAATTGGAGGTATTTTATTTAATTTATTTATTGATAGTGTAGTGTTAGGTTTAATTGTAACTTAGGTTAGGATTTATTTTACAGGTAATTTTGTAATTATTTTAACTAGGTCGCTATTAAATAGTTCTTAACTATTTAATAGCTATTGTACCTGGTTAAAACAAATACAAAGTTACCTGTAAAATAAATATAAATCCTAAAATAGCTACAATATAATTATAATTTATATTGTAGCTATATTTGGGATTATTTTACAGGTAAGTATTTAGCTTTAAATAGGAATAATTTATTTAATAATAGTTAAATATAATTTTTATCTAACGAAATAAATTAACTTAGGGGGGTGTTAGTGTTAGGGTTAGACTTAGCTTTAGGGATTAATACATTTATTAGAGTAGCGGCGAGATTCGGTCGGCAGACTAGGGGTTAATGCTTGAAGTTAGGTGTCGGCGATGTTAGGGAGGGCAGATTAGGGGTTAATACTATTTATTATAGGGTTATTGAGGCGGGAGTGAGGCGGATTAGGGAATAATAACTTTATTATAATAGCGGTGCGGTCCGGTCGGCAGATTAGGGGTTAATAAGTGTAGGCATGTGGAGGCGACGTTGTGGGGGGCAGATTAGGGGTTAATAAATATAATATAGGGGTCAGCGGTGTTAGGGGCAGCAGATTAGGGGTACATAGGGATAATGTAGTTGGCGGCAGTGTACGTAGCGGAAGATTAGGGGTTAAAAAATTTAAATATAGTGGCGGCGATGTGGGGGGACCTCGGTTTAGGGGTACATAGGTAGTTTATGGGTGTTAGTGTACTTTAGAGCACAGTAGTTAAGAGCTTTATGAACCGGCGTTAGCCCAGAAAGCTCTTAACTACTGACTTTTTTCTGCGGCTGGAGTTTTGTCGTTAGATTTCTAACACTCACTTCAGCCACGACTCTAAATACCGGCGTTAGAAAGATCCCATTGAAAAGATAGGATACGCAATTGACGTAAGGGGATCTGCGGTATGGAAAAGTCGCGGCTGGAAAGTGAGCGTTAGACCCTTTAATGACTGACTCTAAACACCGGCGGTAGCCTAAAACCAGTGTTAGGAGCCTCTAACGCTGGTTTTGACGGCTACCGCCCAGCTCTAAATCTAGCCGTAACAATTTTAATGCATCAAAATGGAGATGAAGAGAATACAAGTAACATTTCAGACTTGTTATGAGCACACTTTGTATGACATCTGTGCACAGTCTGTTACAATTCAAAGGTAAATCTCATGCTAACTCCTATGTAGAAGGGGAACAAACACGTAAACAGGCTCCTTCTGAGTATTGAATAAAAAAGATTAGTACAAAATAGTGGTTCTTAAGCAACAAACAAAACAAAATAAAGATATCAAGCAAGATGAGCAAGCAAACATGATTCAAAATGTTATTCATTATTGCAAACTTAGGCCTAGATTTGGAGTTCGGCGGTAAAAGGGCTGTTAACGCTCCGCGGGTTTTTTTCTGGCCGCACCATAAATTTAACTCTGGTATCGAGAGTTCAAACAAATGCTGCGTTAGGCTCCAAAAAAGGAGCGTAGAGCATATTTACCGCAAATGCAACTCTCGATACCAGAGTTGCTTACGGACGCGGCCGGCATCAAAAACGTGCTCGTGCACGATTCTCCCATAGGAAACAATGGGGCAGTTTGAGCTGAAAAAAAACCTAACACCTGCAAAAAAGCAGCGTTCAGCTCTTAACGCAGCCCCATTGTTTCCTATGGGGAAACACTTCCTACGTCTGCACCTAACACTCTAACATGTACCCCGAGTCTAAACACCCCTAGCATTACACTTATTAACCCCTAATCTGCCGCCCCCGCTATCGCTGACCCCTGCATTACACTTTTAACCCCTAATCTGCCGCTCCGTAAACCGCCGCCACCTACGTTATCCCTATGTACCCCTAATCTGCTGCCCTAACATCGCCGACCCCTATGTTATATTTATTAACCCCTAATCTGCCCCCCACAACGTCGCCGACACCTGCCTACACTTATTAACCCCTAATCTGCCGAGCGGACCTGAGCGCTACTATAATAAAGTTATTAACCCCTAATCCACCTCACTAACCCTATCATAAATAGTATTAACCCCTAATCTGCCCTCCCTAACATCGCCGACACCTAACTTCAATTATTAACCCCTAAACTTCCGATCGGAGCTCACCGCTATTCTAATAAATGTATTAACCCCTAAAGCTAAGTCTAACCCTAACACTAACACCCCCCTAAGTTAAATATAATTTTTATCTAACGAAATAAATTAACTCTTATTAAATAAATGATTCCTATTTAAAGCTAAATACTTACCTGTAAAATACATCCTAATATAGCTACAATATAAATTATAATTATATTATAGCTATTTTAGGATTAATATTTATTTTACAGGCAACTTTGTAATTATTTTAACCAGGTACAATAGCTATTAAATAGTTAAGAACTATTTAATAGTTACCTAGTTAAAATAATTACAAATTTACCTGTAAAATAAATCCTAACCTAAGATATAATTAAACCTAACACTACCCTATCAATAAAATAATTAAATAAACTACCTACAATTACCTACAATTAACCTAACACTACACTATCAATAAATTAATTAAACACAATTGCTACAAATAAATACAATTAAATAAACTATCTAAAGTACAAAAAATAAAAAAGAACTAAGTTACAGAAAATAATAAAATATTTACAAACATAAGAAAAATATTACAACAATTTTAAACTAATTACACCTACTCTAAGCCCCCTAATAAAATAACAAAGCCCCCCAAAATAAAAAATTCCCTACCCTATTCTAAAATACAAATATTACAAGCTCTTTTACCTTACCAGCCCTGAACAGGGCCCTTTGCGGGGCATGCCCCAAGAATTTCAGCTCTTTTGCCTGTAAAAAAAAACATACAATACCCCCCCCCCAACATTACAACCCACCACCCACATACCCCTAATCTAACCCAAACCCCCCTTAAATAAACCTAACACTAATCCCCTGAAGATCTTCCTACCTTGTCTTCACCATACCAGGTTCACCGATCCGTCCTGGCTCCAAGATCTTCATCCAACCCAAGCGGGGGTTGGCGATCCATAATCCGGTGCTCCAAAGTCTTCCTCCTATCCGGCAAGAAGAGGACATCCGGACCGGCAAACATCTTCTCCAAGCGGCATCTTCTATCTTCTTCCATCCGATGACGACCGGCTCCATCTTGAAGACCTCCAGCGCGGATCCATCCTCTTCTTCCGACGACTAGACGACGAATGACGGTTCCTTTAAGGGACGTCATCCAAGATGGCGTCCCTCGAATTCCGATTGGCTGATAGGATTCTATCAGCCAATCGGAATTAAGGTAGGAATTTTCTGATTGGCTGATGGAATCAGCCAATCAGAATATAGTTCAATCCGATTGGCTGATCCAATCAGCCAATCAGATTGAGCTCGCATTCTATTGGCTGATCGGAACAGCCAATAGAATGCGAGCTCAATCTGATTGGCTGATTGGATCAGCCAATCGGATTGAACTATATTCTGATTGGCTGATTCCATCAGCCAATCAGAAAATTCCTACCTTAATTCCGATTGGCTGATAGAATCCTATCAGCCAATCGGAATTCGAGGGACGCCATCTTGGATGACGTCCCTTAAAGGAACCGTCATTCGTCGTCTAGTCGTCGGAAGAAGAGGATGGATCCGCGCTGGAGGTCTTCAAGATGGAGCCGGTCGTCATCGGATGGAAGAAGATAGAAGATGCCGCTTGGAGAAGATGTTTGCCGGTCCGGATGTCCTCTTCTTGCCGGATAGGAGGAAGACTTTGGAGCACCGGATTATGGATCGCCAACCCCCGCTTGGGTTGGATGAAGATCTTGGAGCCAGGACGGATCGGTGAACCTGGTATGGTGAAGACAAGGTAGGAAGATCTTCAGGGGATTAGTGTTAGGTTTATTTAAGGGGGGTTTGGGTTAGATTAGGGGTATGTGGGTGGTGGGTTGTAATGTTGGGGGGGGGGTATTGTATGTTTTTTTTTACAGGCAAAAGAGCTGAAATTCTTGGGGCATGCCCCGCAAAGGGCCCTGTTCAGGGCTGGTAAGGTAAAAGAGCTTGTAATATTTGTATTTTAGAATAGGGTAGGGAATTTTTTATTTTGGGGGGCTTTGTTATTTTATTAGGGGGCTTAGAGTAGGTGTAATTAGTTTAAAATTGTTGTAATATTTTTCTTATGTTTGTAAATATTTTATTATTTTCTGTAACTTAGTTCTTTTTTATTTTTTGTACTTTAGATAGTTTATTTAATTGTATTTATTTGTAGCAATTGTGTTTAATTAATTTATTGATAGTGTAGTGTTAGGTTAATTGTAGGTAATTGTAGGTAGTTTATTTAATTATTTTATTGATAGGGTAGTGTTAGGTTTAATTATATCTTAGGTTAGGATTTATTTTACAGGTAAATTTGTTATTATTTTAACTAGGTAACTATTAAATAGTTCTTAACTATTTAATAGCTATTGTACCTGGTTAAAATAATTACAAAGTTGCCTGTAAAATAAATATTAATCCTAAAATAGCTATAATATAATTATAATTTATATTGTAGCTATATTAGGATGTATTTTACAGGTAAGTATTTAGCTTTAAATAGGAATCATTTATTTAATAAGAGTTAATTTATTTCGTTAGATAAAAATTATATTTAACTTAGGGGGGTGTTAGTGTTAGGGTTAGACTTAGCTTTAGGGGTTAATACATTTATTAGAATAGCGGTGAGCTCCGGTCGGCAGATTAGGGGTTAATAATTGAAGGTAGGTGTCGGCGATGTTAGGGAGGGCAGATTAGGGGTTAATACTATTTATGATAGGGTTAGTGAGGCGGATTAGGGGTTAATAACTTTATTATAGTAGCGCTCAGGTCCGCTCGGCAGATTAGGGGTTAATAAGTGTAGGTAGGTGTCGGCGACGTTGAGGGGGGCAGATTAGGGGTTAATAAATATAACATAGGGGTCGGCGATGTTAGGGGTAGCAGATTAGGGGTACATAGGGATAACGTAGGTGGCGGCGATTTGCGGTCTGAAGATTAGGGGTTAATTATTTTAAGTAGCTTGCGGCGACGTTGTGGGGGGCAAGTTAGGGGTTAATAAATGTAATATAGGGGTCGGCGGTGTTAGGGGCAGCAGATTAGGGGTACATAAGTATAACGTAGGTGGCGGTCGGCAGATTAGGGGTTAAAAATTTTAATCGAGTGGCGGCGATGTGGGGGGACCTCGGTTTAGGGGTACATAGGTAGTTTATGGGTGTTAGTGTACTTTAGGGTACAGTAGTTAAGAGCTTTATAAACCGGCGTTAGCCAGAAAGCTCTTAACTCCTGCTATTTTCAGGCGGCTGGAATCTTGTCGTTAGAGCTCTAACGCTCACTGCAGAAACGACTCTAAATACCGGCGTTAGGAAGATCCCATTGAAAAGATAGGCTACGCAAATGGCGTAGGGGGATCTGCGGTATGGAAAAGTCGCGGCTGAAAAGTGAGCGTTAGACCCTTTAATCACTGACTCCAAATACCAGCGGGCGGCCAAAACCAGCGTTAGGAGCCTCTAACGCTGGTTTTGACGGCTACCGCCGAACTCTAAATCTAGGCCTAAATGAATCTAGGCATACTCTTCAACAAAGGATACTAAGAGAAATAAATCTGATAATAGAATTAAACTTTCATGATTCAGATAGAAAGTACATTTTCTAAAATGTAAAAAAGCTTTACAATTTCCTTTTGACTTTCATGTATCTTTAATCCAGTGGCGAGAGCATTTCTGTGATGAAAAATGGAATGGAATGTTGTAATCACCCCTGCAAAAATATTGAAAATGAAATAAATGTTTGCATATGTTTCAGTGCATTAGAACCATATGAATTGCTTTGCATGGCTTTTCATGGTGATTTCAAACTGGAAACCATTATATTCTATTCCAAAACCAGATATCGCTGTATTTTTGAATGGCTTTGTATTTTTTCATTGTTAAACTTACTATACATGCTCAGTTAATTTAATAAAAAACAAACAGGTAGATTACAAGTTATGGGCGCAATAGGGTATATATGAACGCAACAAAAGTTGCGTTATTTCACGCTCCTTTGCGCTGCCATTACAAGTTTTCAAACAGGTGCCTTGTGCGTGCGATATGGTTGCGTTGAGCTCCATACCGGACAAAATACAAGCGCTGTTTTGACGTGCTTGTGCACGCTTTCTCCATAGACATCAATGGGGAGAGTGGGTTAGAAAAAAAACTAAACGCACGGTATGAAAAGCTCTGTAACGCAACCCCATTGATGTCTATGGGGAAAAAAAAAGTTAAGTTTAAACCTTTAAACACCTTTAAACCTTTAAACACCCTAACATAAAACCCACGTCTAAACACCCCATAATTTGCTGCCCCCGACATCGCCAACACCTACATAATGTTATTAACCCCTAAGCTGCCGCTTCCGATATCGCCGCCACCTAAATAAATCTATTTACCCCTAATCCGCCGCTCTTGATATCGCAGCTACTATACTAAAGTTATTAACCCCTATTCCCCTGCATCCTGACATCGCCGCCACTAAATAAAGCTACTAACTCCTCCCACATCATTACCACTAAATAAACCTATTAACCCCTAAACCGCCAGCCCCCCACATCGCAACAACCTAAATTAAACTATTAACTCCTAAACCTAACCCTAACCGTAAATCTAACCCTAACCGTAACCCTAACCCTAAACCTAACACCCCCTAACTTTTTACATAATTAAAATAGAGCTAAATTAATACCTAAATAAAACTAAATACAAACTTACCTGTGAAATAAAACCTAAGCTGCCTTACACTAAAACCTAACATAACAAAAATAAAAACCTACCATTACAAAAAAATAAAAAACACTAAAATTACAAAAAATAAAAAAAAACTACCATTACAAAAAATAACAAACGAAATTATCCAAAACAATAAAAATTATTCTTATTCTAATACCCCAAAATAAAAAACCCTAATCTATAATAAACTACCAAGGGCCTTTAAAAGGGCCTTTTGTAGGCCTTTTGTAGGGCATTGCCCTAAAGTTAACAGCTATTTTGCTAAAAATGAAAATCAAACACCCCCTAACAGTATACAAACCCCCAACCCCCAAACCCACAAAATAAAAATAAAGTAAAACCTACTCTACCCATTCCCCAGAAAAGAGCATTTGTATGGGTATTGCCCTTAAAAGGACATTCAGCTCTTTTTCCTGCCCTTAAAAGGGCATTCAACTCTTTTATGAAATTCCCAACCCCTAATCTAAAAATAAAAACCCACCCCAAAATGGAAAACAAATTACAAAAAAAAAAAACGAATTATCCAAAATAATAAAAATTATTCTTATTCTAATACCCTTTTTATTTAAAAAAACAAACAAAAACAAAATAAAAGAAACCTAATCTAGAATAAACTACAAATAGCCCTTAAAAAGGCCTTTTATACGACATTGCCCTAAAGATATCAGCTCTTTTTCTAAAAGAAATACAAAGACCCACTAACATTACAAACCCCCACCAATCCAAACCCACAAAATAAAAAAACTATCTAAAATACCTAATCTACCCATTGCCCTGAAAAGTGCCCAACCTAATCTAAAAAAAGAAAAACACCTCAAAAAACCTTAAAAAAAACTGAATCCGCCAAAAGAATGAGAGCTGCTTAAAACCTATTGGCTGATTTGAACAGCCAATAGGTTTTTAGCAGCCCTAATTCCTATTGGCTGATTCAAAATTTTCAGCTAATAGGAATGCAATGGTACCCCCAGTATAAAAGGGGTACCTTGCATTTTAATCCTCAGTGTGCTGCCGATAATCACATGAAGGACCTCCATGTCGGATTGATGGACCTCCGTCTGGACCTCTTTTTGGACTTCAGCCTGGACTTCCGTCTCCGCAGGGATGAAGAAGATGCTGGTCCCGTGACGAATGAAGATGGAACTGCCTGGATGAAGATGGAACCTGGATGAAGATGGAGCCGCCGGGATGAAAATCGTTCAAGCGGGACTTCAACAACTGTGAGTACCTAAAGAGGGGTTAGTGTTAGGTTTTTTTAAGGTTTTTTGGGGATGTTTTTTTTAGATTTGGGTGGGCACTCTTAAAAGAGCTTTTCAGGGCAATGCCCATACAAATGCCCTTTTCGGGGCAATGGATAGCTTAGGTTTTTGTTAGAGTTAGGTTTATTATTTTGGGGGGTTGGTTGGGTGGTGGGTTTTACTGTTGGGGGGTCTTTGTGTTTTTTTTTACAGGTAAAAGAGCTGTTTAACTTAGGGCAATGCCCTACAAAAGGCCCTTTTAAGGGCTATTGGTAGTTTTTTGTAGGCTAGGGTTTTTTAATTTTGGGTGGGCTTTTTTATTTTTATAGGGCTATTAGATTAGGTGTAATTGTTTTTTATTTTTGATAATTTCATTTGTTATTTTTTGTAATTTAGTATTGTTTATTTTTTGCAATTAGATACTTTATAAATGGATTTTTTTAATGTGTATTTTAGTTTCCTTTAATTGGCAGTTAGTTTAATTTTAGTTTAATAGTTATATTAGTTTAATTGTTAATTTAAACTTATTTTTTTTAATTTGACAGGTTAAGTTTTAATTTAATTTAAGATAGGGAAATTGTAATTTTAATATAACGTTGGGGGGGGCGTTAGGTTTAGGGGTTACTAGTTTAAGTTAGTTTATTGCAATGTGGGGGCTTTCGGTTTAGGGGTTAATAGTTCAATTTAGTATATTTAGTTGTGGGGGGCTTCCTGTTTAGGGGTAAATAGTTTAATTTAGTATATTTTTTTGTGGGGGGCTTTCGGGTTAGGGGTTAATAGTTTAATTTAGTAAATTTTGTTGTGGGGGTGCTTCCGGTTTAGGGGTTAATAGGTTTATTATAGTGGTGGCGGTGGCGGGGAGTGGTGGAATAGGGGTTAAAAACTTTAATACAGTGGGGGCAATGTGAGCGGACGGCAGATTAGGGGTCAATAATATTTAAATAGTGTTTGCGATGCGGGAGGACGGCAGTTTAGGTGTTAATAACTTTATTATAGTGGTGATGATGTCGGGGAGCAGAAGAATAGGAGTTAATAAATTGTATTAGTGGCGGCAATGTCGGGAGCGGCAGATTAGGGGTTAATATTTTTAATATAGTATTTGCGATGCGGGAGGGCCACGGTTTAGGGGTTAATAGGTAGTTTATGGGTGTTAGTGTACTTTGTAACAGTTTAGTTATGAGTTTTATGTAACAGTTTTGTTGCGTAAAACTCATAACTACTGCTCTCAGATAGCGGTACGGATCTTGTCGTTATAGGGTGTAACGCAAGCTTTTTAGCCTCAACGCAAAACTTGTAATGGCTGAGCTATGGAAGTCCCATGAAAAAACGTTATTTTTACGAGTGCGGGACGTTGCATTGCAGGCTAAAAGGCTTGCGTTACAGCTATACCGACAAGACTCGTAATGGCTGCAGTGCTGTTTTAATGCTGAAATGACTATTTTTTCAGCGTTAAAAGACAAACGCACAACTCATAATCTACCTGAAACTTAGAGCTATTTGCTCTATTTTTTACATTATGATGACATTTTTATGCATGTTCTCCAGTTACGTGCGGTGAGGTCAGTGGCTGGTGAAGTACTGGCTAGGATTCGAGCCAGATAAACACACATATGAACCCGATAGATATAGCTTAAATGTACCACTCCCTCAGTACATCATACAGTCTCAGTGCTTAAAGGGACAGTATACTTAATTAGTTTTCCCTTAATGTGTTTCCAATTACTTTTTTTATGAAGTAATGTAATGCTCGTGGGATATTCCTTTATCAGACCAAACTTGGACAGTAGTCTTCTTATCCTGGTGTCAAGTGGAATGATGGGAAATATCCCAGAGCAGAGCGAGTTTGCAAAATGAGATAACAGTACTCACAATAGGCAGGGTAGTCCTTGACAGCAACAGGAATACAATCCAGCAGAATAGTAGTTCAGGGGTAAACCAATAGATGCAACAGGCAGGAGTCAGAAACAAAAGGAAATCCAGCAGTATAACAATTCAGGGATAAACCAATAGAATGGTCAGACAGGCAGAGTTCAGCAACAGTATAGCAATCCAGCAGTTCAGGGGTTAAGCAGGCAAAGTGGTCAGACAAGCAGAGTTCATCAACAGTAAAGCAATCCAGCAGTTCAGGGGTTAAGCAGGTAGAGTGGTCAGACAAGCAGAGTTCATCAAAAGTAAAGTAATCCAGCAGTTCAGGGGCTAAGCAGGCAGAGTTGCCAGACAAGCAGAGTTCATCAACAGTAAAGCAATCCAGCAGTTCATGGGTTAAACAGGCAGAGTTGTCAGACAATCAGAGTTCATCAACAGTAAAACAATCCAGAAGTTCAGGGTTATGGCAAACAGATTAGTCAAACAAGCAGAGTTGGATAACGGTAATTCAGCAGTAGAGAAATAACACAACGCCCAGGAACACAATAAGAAACACCTATACTTGGGCAGAGTAGTGAAGAAAAGGAAGCACTTACATAGGCGCAGATTGGCACCAAGGAGAAACTTATGAATATACATAAAAATATTTATTTAAACCATGTTGCAATGTTTATATTAATGCTAGGCACATTTTGCAATGCAGTGCATGACAAGAAGATCCCCCTGGGAGTAGCAACAGTCAGTCACCAGAAATATAGAAAATATATACATTTGCTTCTCTACTTGCATACAACAATAATGGGGCTTTATTAAAATGTATTCATAAAGATCCCAATTGCTACTATATTAATTTATATCACTAATAAAATATAACATCATTATATGGCACTTCATAGAAATGATATAGGGCTAGATTACAAGTGGAGCACTAAATATATCTTGTGTGCAAGCGATAGTAGAGCTCCACTTTGTAATACGAACGCAATGCGAACGTGTGCTTGCGTTCGCATTGCTATGAAGCATTGTGCTCATGAGAGCACATTTCTATAGGCTCCTTTGGCTCCTTATATACACATATTAACACATAAATATATATGTATATAAGCATATACATATATCTGTACATTGCGGTCTATGGGAACACACAGCCCCTGTACGCCTCAGTTCGCCTGTTGCGGGGCGAAATTACCCACAGGTAATTAACATTGCACACGAGCGCAATTTTGCGCTTGCATGCAATTACGCCCCCTGCCCGCGCACAGCCAATCACGCACGGGCAGGAGCTGTCAATCTCCTCGGTCGGACTCGACCGAGGAGATTGAATTTCCCCACAATAGAGGTGGCGTAGATGTTAGGGGTTAGGGACCGCTGCTTGATAAATCACGGCGAGCAAGTTCTTGAGAGAACTTGCTGCCATAGGGGCTTAATAAATCTAGCCCCTAGATTTCTCAGTCTTTTTTAACAAGTTTGAAAAAAAAACAACCTAACATAACAATACAAAGCAGAACTAGTAACGCATAGGAGTACATCCAGTGTCCAGATACAATGAGGCATAAAGTCATATCTGATTGAAGTTTGGAAACCAGTGATAGAAGATACTAGACTGGTACCCGTTTTACCAAGCTGAGTGTGCATTGAGCCTTTAAGATGAACACACAAGATTATTATGCTAGAATGTTACTGCCGCAAGAGGGCAGTAACATTCTCCCTTATGCACATCTAGGGAGGATTTAGTGGACGCTGCCCAATTCCCAGAGCCTGGCAACAATGAATACAAGAGTACATAAAGCATGCATATTTTACATATATGCATATATTACATGCTAAATATTTCCCTAATGAAAGGAGGTCATAACAGACTGCTCAATTGCTATGTCTCAGGTATCTATGCAGCTCCTAAAAATATTATCATGTGCTGTTATTTTAAGTTGACTTCAAGTGCAAGGCAGATGGACATACTTTGCCAATAGAGATATAATTCCTGCTTAAACACATATATGAGAATAATTAAATTAATTTATCACATAAGGATCCATAGTAACCATTAGACTATCAAAAACTGAAAAAAATTGTAGTAACATACCAGTCTATATAATAGGATGGCATTCAGGAAAATACACGCTAATAGTAATCAGATTATAGTGATAGATGGGACTGAAGGACATTATAATCAATATATCAGGGTTGTACATAAGCTACTCCCTTCTCATAGCAAAATATAATTTGTAAGCATATAGCAAAATTTGTGCTAAGTGAGTGGGTGTATTGATTTATTTCTTAGGGTTTCATGCAGTGTCCAGGACCAACAAGAACACAGACTGCTCACCCATTACTACAATGATGAGGAAGTAGCAATGAGAATGAATGACTCGGAGTTATTTTCAGAGTACTGTGCCTCATCCATCATCTCTTCCACCAAATAATCGTTAATGGTGTCCATAGCATCACCAGCCTGAGAAAATCTGCATGTCCCTTCAGTCTGCAAATTTTTTTTTTAAGGGGTATAAAGAATAGTAGTGTATAAAGATAATTCTGTAATTTATTTCAACTCCACGACAGATAGCCAATAAAGTATAGATGTAAAGTTATTTAGACGATTCCTCTTTTCGGATGACAGATCCACATATCAGTAGAACTACTCATATATCCTCTTGAGTGGGCACTTTGTAAAGGCAACTGAATACTTATCATTCGACTGCAACGCCATAAATGAAATAGGTGGTGGTTCCAACAATCATGTATAATCTGTACTGAAGACTTCTGCATTAGTGATCTCCCTCCATTGTCCCCTAGACTAGGGGGAGTTAAGCAGTAGGCAACAGATGAGGAAAGGGAGGCTGACTTTTCATTTTTACAATCCGGTACAGAAGCAAGCGGTATAATTGCAAGTGGAGAAGACTTTGTTTCCGCTGTGGCTTCCATAGTGCGCGGTTTTACCACCTTCCCCATTTCCACTCGCAGCAGCTCACATTTCAGAACAAGATTATCTAGGGCAGGCATCAGCAACACTGAAAGCACCTTAACTATAGCATTCAAACTGGCCATTATAATTCACTGTCTTAGATATGTAGAAGTTGTCTGGTTGGGAAAATGTAACATCCCATCTTGGACTTTGCTGAAACAGAAAGTCTTCCGTTATAGGATAATTTGCCTTCTGGGGTAGGAGAGATGACTGTCCTCCTGTCTGCCATGTGTTCCCAGATACTACACTTGTCAAGGAAGACACAGATGGCTTTAGAAGATAGCTGCAGTGTGAGAAATAAAGAAGGTTTTCTCCGAGCTGTGAAGACTTGCAGCCATCTTGGGGAGCCGCCCACCGGAAGTCTTACATTTTTTTAATAAAAATCTATAGTGGCCTCTATTTTGAGGGCATTTGGGGCACTTTTAGAAAATTAACCAGAGATCTAATCTAATTGTATTGATATGTTTAGGTTTTTTTTCTATATTTTGCTTCCATTTTGATATGAACAATTGATATTTTTAAGATGTTTTTAAAATAATGTTTAGAGTAAATATTTTTGAATTATTACGTGTAGTAAGAACTTGAAAATCTAGCCCATAGTTTTTCTACTGTATATACATAATATATATACATAACCTAAACATATAAAACCTAAAAATGAGTACACTTTTGTTAAATTATAGAATTCTTACTACACTTAATAATTAAAAAATATTTACTCTAAACATTATTTTAAAAACATCTTGAAAATATCAATGGTTCATATCAAAATGGAAGCAAAACATAGAAAAAAAACTAAATATATCAATACAATAATAATTGTGCATAACTTTATATTTTACATCTATAAAAAAAAGTGTTCCTATAACTTTTACTTGAAAGTACCTAACACTATTGGAAAACTAGAAAGAAAGCAAGTCGGTTCATAAAAATATGAACAGATTAAATTAAGAATAAAGATAAAAAATAACTATTTAATCATACCTTCTTAAATAAAGGAGGGCAACATCCAATTGTGCATTAAGACCTTTAAGGTATAATGTATTTATGCTGTAAACTAACAGCATTCTTAAAAGACAACCATTTTTTTTTCTTAAAATTTTCAGCTTTCATTTTCCATATTAAGAAACATAGCCATAAAAAATAAAAATAAAGATTAAAATGAACTATTTGTCTCTGTTATTCATTAACTCAGCTTTCTTTAATGGTAATATATATATATTTTTAAAAATGTTAACCCTTTCAGTTCCTCCTTTTTTTTAATAAATTCTTTAATATGAAAATTCCTTGGATTCTGGTCATATTCTCACTTTTCTATATTTAACAAATGCTGCTTTAATTTATGTGCCTGCGTGTTTGACCTAAATATTTATATTCACTCCATCAGGTAAACTTTATATGCACGCTTTAATCTTATAGTCTCTTCCTGTAACAGCAGATTCATAACTTCTAAAAAAAATATTATAACCCACAGGCTTTACTACAGAAGCACAGAGACAAATAATTTTAAATCATATCAAAAAGATTTTGCTGACAAATTCACTAGATGCCAATGTATTTTTTTAAACTCCTTGCCTGACCATATATCAAAAGAAAAAAATTGTCCAGTATGCCCATTGTGTCAACCTATAATTGGCATTTAGTTGGTTTAGCAGTGGTGTAGATGGAAACATATTGACTTTTACTTATTAGAAATCATTGAAATATGTATTGGAAATTTATTGTGCCTTTTATTTCTTTTCTTTTTTCAACTTTATTTGTGCAGGGTCCATTACTTCCTGTCACAGCCTCACAAGAGGGCTCAGATATCTACAGGAAGGCATATAGAGCTTGATGACATAAATGTTCTAGAGCAACAGGCTTTCTGTTCAGTGAATGGTAGAGAAACAGGAAGTCAGAGCCTCACAAGAGACAGAATGAAACATGTTCTCAGCATGTCAGCTTCCTATTGTAATTATAGGCTAAAGAATACCATTTTAAAGTGCTAGTTTTGCAAAAAAACCTAATTCTTTAACACAATCTTTTTAATTTTAATTTTATTTAACTTATTTTTTTGTTTACTAAAGGAGCACTGTTACATATCCCTTTAAACGTAGGAGCACTGTTTCATATCCCTTTAAACATTCATGATTCAGATAGAACATTCAGTTTTAAGAGACTTTCAATTTACTTCCATTATGAAATTGTGCCAAATTTCTAAGGCTATTGGGCCGATTTACCATTGTGCGGGCGGACATCGATAAATGCCAACAGCATATGCTGTCGGCATTTATCAATGCCCAAGCATTTCTCGTGAAATGCTTGTGCAATACCACCCCCTGCACATTTGCTGCCAATTGGCCACTAGTAGGGAGTGTCAATCAACCCGATCGTATCCGGAACTGCTTGTGCAATATTAAATGCTGTTATACCAAATAGTTATAATACTTCTACTAATAATAAAAGTTAATTACTAATAATCAAAGTTAATTACTAAATTATTTATATCACACCAAGTTTAATTGACAAAGACAATCAGCTAGATTAAGAGTTTTGCGTTATGGCTCTTAACGCTGCTTTGTCACTACCGCTGGTATTACAGGTGTTGTAGGTATAGCAGTACCGCACACCTTTTTGGTCATCACGCAACGTTAACTACCGCACCTTTCAAAAGTCCATTTTTAATGGGACTTACATAGCGCCGGTATTACGAGATTGCTTGTCCGGCCAAAAAGTGAGCGGTACAGCCTATAACTACAAGATTTGTACCGCCACCTGAAAGTCAGTAGTTATGAGTTTTACGCTACAAAGCTGTACCATAAAACTCATAACAAAAGTGTTGAAAAGTACACTAACACCCATAAACTACCTATTTACCCCTAAACCGAGGCCCTCCCGCATCGCAAACACTAAAATAAAATTATTGACCTCTAATCTGCTGCTCCGGACATCAGCGCCACTATAATAAACATATTAAACCCTAACATATTAAACCCTAAACCGCCGCACTAGTTAAATATTATTAACCCTAATCTGCTGCCCCCAATGTCGCCGCCACTATACTAAAGTTATTAACCCCTAAACCTAACCCTAAGTCTAAACGTAACCCTAACCCTAACACCCACAAACTTTAACCTAATTAAAATAATTCCAAATAAATATTATAATTAATACCTAAATTATTCATATTTAAAACTAAATAAATACTTGCCTGTAAAATTAAACCTAAGCTAACTACAATATAACTAATACTATTTAATAACTACCTAGTTAAAAAAAAATACAAACTTACCTGTGAAATAAAACCTAACCTGTCTTACAGTTAAACCTAACATTAAACTAAAATTAAATAAATTACATCAATGAAATACACTTAACTAAATTACAAAAAATAATAAACACTAAATTACACAAAATAAAAAAGAAATTATCAAATATTTAAACTAATTACTCCTAATCTAATAGCCCTATAAAAATAAAAAAGCCCCCCCAAATAATAAAACCCCTAACCTACACTGAACTGCCAAAAGCCCTTATAAGGGCTTTTTGCAGGGCATTGCCCCAAAGAAATTAGCTCTTTTACCTGTAAAAAAAAAAAAATATACAAACAACCCCCCAACAGGAAAACCCACCACCCACACAACCAACCCCCCAAATAAAATCCTATCTAAATAAACCTAAGCTCCCCATTGCCCTGAAAAGGGCATTTGGATGGGCATTGCCCTTAAAAGGGCATTTAGCTCTTTTACATTACCCAAAACCCTAAGATAAAAATAAAACCCACCCAATAAACCCTTAAAAACCTAACACTAACCCCGAAGATCCACTTACAGTTTTTGAAGACCAGACATCCATCCTCATCCAGCCAGGAGAAGTCTTCATCCAAGCAGCAAGAAGTCCTCAACGAAGCCGGGAGAAGTCTTCATCCAAGTGGCAAGAAGTCATCCTCCAGGCAGGCAGAAGTCTTCATCCAGACGGCATCTTCTATCTTCATCCTTCCGACGCAGAGCGGCTCCATCTTCAAGACATCCGGCGTGGAGCATCCTCTTCATGCGGTCCCAGCCGTACACTGAAGGTTCCCTTTAAGGGAGGTCATCCAAGATGGCGTCCCTTGAATTCCTATTGGCTGCCAATCAGAATTAAAGGGTAAAAAATCCTATTGATTGATGCAATCAGCCAATAGGATTGAGCTTTAATCCTATTGGTTGATCCAATCAGCCAATAGGATTGAACTTGAATTCTATTGGCTGATTGGAACAGTCAATAGAATGTGAGCTCAATCCCATTGGCTGATTGGGTCAGTCAATAGGAATGAAGCTCAATCCTATTGGCTGATTGCATCAGCCAATAGGATTTTTTACTCTTTAACTCCGATTGGCTGATAGAATTCCATCAGCCAATCGGAATTCAAGGTACGCCATCTTGGATGACATCCCTTAAAGGGAACCTTCAGTGTATGCCTGGCAGCGTATGAAGAGGATGCTCCGCGCTGGATGTCTTGAAGATGGAGCTGCTCCGCATCGGAAGAATGAAGATAGAAGATGCCATCTGGATGAAGACTTCTGCCCACCTGGAGGACAACTTCTTGCTGCTTGGATGAAGACTTCTCCCGGCTTCGCTGAGGACTTCTTGCCGCTTGGATGAAGACTTCTCCCGGCTGGATGTGGATGAATGTCTGTTCTTAAAAAACTGTAAGTGCATCTTCGGGGGTTAGTGTTAGTTTTTTTTAAGGGTTTATTGGGTGGGTTTTATTTTTAGCTTAGGGTTTTGGGCAATGTAAAATAGCTAAATGCCCTTTTAAGGGCAATGCCCATCCAAATGCCCATTTCAGGGCAATGGGGAGCTTAGATTTATTTAGATAGGATTTTATTTTCCATTATTGCAGGTGTTAGGCTTTTTTTGCCGGCTCTCCCCATTGATGTCTATGGGGAAATCGTGCACAAGCACGTCAAAGCAGCTCAAAGCAGTGCTGGTATTTATGTGCGGTATGGAGCTCAACGCAGCCATATCACCCGTTTTTTGTAAACCTGTAATAGCAGTGCTATTAAAGGTGAGCGGTGACAATAACTTGCAAGTTATTAGCGAGCCACTCATAAAGCAAAACTCATAATCTGACTGTATGTTATTTAACATGTTTTTTGTGTGTGCGTGTGTCTGTGTGCGTGTAAGAGTATGTCTGTGTATCATGTGTGTGTTTGTGTGTGTGTCAGAGAGAGAGAGAGGGGGGTGTGAGAGAGAGAGAGAGGGGTGTGTGTTTGAGAGAGAGAGAGTGTGTGTGTCAGAGAGAGAGAGTGTGTGTGTGTCAGAGAGAGGGGTGTGTGTTTGAGAGAGAGAGTGTGTGTGTGTGTCAGAGAGAGAGTGTGTGTGTGTGTCAGAGAGAGAGTGTGTCAGAGAGAAAAAGAGAGAGAGTGAGAGAGAGTGTGTGTGTGTATTTGAGATTCAGAGAGAGAGAGAGAGAGTGTGTGTGTGTGTGTGTGTCAGAGAGAGAGTGTGTGTGTGTGTGTGTCAGAGAGAGAGAGAGAGAGAGAGAGAGTGTGTATTTGAGATTGAGAGCGAGAGAGAGAGAGAGAGTGTGTGTGTGTGTGTGTGTGTCAGAGAGAGAGAGAGAGTGTGTGTGTGTGTTAGAGAGAGAGAGTGTGCGTGTGTGTCAGAGAGAGAGAGAGAGAGTGTGTGTATTTGAGATTGAGAGCGAGAGAGAGAGAGAGAGAGAGAGAGAGAGAGAGAGTGTGTGTGTGTGTCAGAGAGAGAGAGTGTGTGTGTGGGTGTGTTTAAGAGAGAGAGAGTGTGTGTGTGTGTTTACAATGTAAAAATAAAAAGCATAACATTTGCATGTTCCTTTATGTCATTTATTCATTCTAAATAACATAGAGGGGGTCTTTAACATGAATAACATAGAGGGGGTCTTTAACATGAATAATTTTAGTGTGTCACTAAAATATTTGTAAGCTAATAGATAGTAATGTCTCAAACTGACAGGCTAAGGGTTCGTAACTAATATTGAGGCCACTTTCAGTGTCTCTAAGAATCCATATGGGGGAATCACCGAAAGAAAGTGCATTAAATTCTGAAAAGGAAGCATAAATGAAAATTTCCATAAAGCAGGGAACACAATAGAAATGCTATGACCTTGGTTGGGCGCCAGCAGTCTTTAAAGCTTCTCTATTGTGTGGAAACAGCTGACTTTTGCACAGGAAACAATCATTGTTGATAGTAAATGGTAGTCAGTCCTAGACTGGGCCTCATTGCCAACACGGCAGGGACAGTACTGGCTCCATTGTATATTAATAACTTTTTCCGGCTATGCAGTTGTATAACATTATTCAAATTGCCAAAAAATTGCTTCCATATTAGGGCATTAGAGGAATACTTCAAATATACAATTTTACAACAGTTAGACATTTACTACAGCTAATGCTAAAGCACGTTTCTCCAAATTTCTGTATACTGAAGTTTAGTTTAAGCATAGATAGTGCAAAGTTTCATAAAGATAGCTCTGACATGTATTTTGTAAAAAATAATAATCTCTAAAATTATAACTGGCTAAATATATGTTTCATTCCTTTTTCTAATGGGACACAAAACCCAATTTTTTTTTCATTCATGATTCAGATAGAGCATGCAATTTTAAGCAACTTTCTAATTTACTCCTAGTATCAATTTTCCTAATAATCAAAACTTTGCTGGATCAGACGTAAAAAAAAAAACCACAGGAAATTCTCTAAAAAAATGGGTTGTCCCGGTAAGTTGTGAGATTTCTACCATAGAAAGAAATTGAGCTTGCTAGAAATAAAAACTCAATGGTGGACAGTGATGTTATCACGGATCAGGGGGTGCACTTTAAATATTAAATCCTGCAGTAAATAAACATCAGATCACTCTGATTATAGAGTATATTACCTTACAATTGCCTATATTTTTGTATATATGAATATTTCTATTAGGTTAATAAATATTTTGCAGATTTTAACATTCTCTCCACCTTTAAGGTTGGAAGAAAAAAACTGTGAGATCCATAGAGGGAAAATGTTTAGAGAATACGCCAGGCCCAGCAAAGAAATTTCAGTTTCAGTTCAGACCACTAGCAAAAGCGGGAAAACTAATTTTACAATAAATTGTATTACAAATTTAATTTAAAATACACCGTTTTTTCCATGTGCAATATCATTTTCTTAGGATTTCTACTTTGTGCCTTAGATTTTTCTCACATATAATTTCAATATAATGTGTTTCCATAAATTACAAATTTTACAGATTTTTTTTAAAAAAATTCATTGTATTTTTATTTCAATATTTCATTTATTTGTTTTATGCAAAAAAAAAAAAGATTTTTGTGAGTCTTATTGTAATGTATACATCACCTTCACATGCTTAAATGCAGGAAATATCTCTTTGCAAGACACACTGTTCTCTAGGTGAAACTGCCATTATAGAATGAAAACAGGAGCGTCTGTGCGATTGCTTACAGAATATCACAAGACCAGAGAGCTTTAGAGAATTGGGCCCCTAGTCAGCTTCTCTTTTGTTGTAAATGTTTATACCCATAGGGTTAGTTTACAAGTGAGGCGCAATCAGTTTCGCGCTAGTGCAATCGTGTTTTTGCGAGCAATTTTTTATTCCCGCTGATATTACAAGTGGAGTGACACTTCAATCCTTACCGCAATCTCAGAGCTGTGGTTAACTGTTATCTGAAACAAAAAAGTTGAACAAAACACATAAAAAATACATTACAAAGTACAGTCTCATATTAACAAAGTCTTATAATAAAAAATGTAATAAAAATATTGCACAAAAATGTATAAGGACTCAAAGATTGGAGATCTCAGGCAGGAAAATGTCTATAACATTGAGACACATACATATACATGTCTAAAGATGTATTTGTATGTACTGTATACATATACTGGATATATATCTATATATCTCTCTCTCTCTCTATATATATATATATATATATACACAGTATATATATGTTTATATATGTGTACAATTATATTAATGCATTTATATATGTGTATATATGTATTTACAGTGATATATACACATATAAAAATATTAATATATATGTACACATATATAAACATATATATATAAGTGCATTATAGCCCTTTACTAATTAAGTAGATGAAAACATGATAAAACATATTTATGCAATATTCATATTTAATAAAGATTTTAACTATTACTGTAAATATTTGACATTTTCTATTGTGAATATGCTATGTGGTTTGCAGGATGGGTGTTTAAAAAAAAAAAAAACAACATATTTTCTCTATTGACTTCTATAGGGCATGTGAAAATGTGATGGCGTTTCCATGATCTCGGGTGTTAGGGTTTTTCCACTTTTTTTCTCAATTGATTGCTATGGGGGAATACATAAACTCATTGATGGTTACAGAAAACGATTTATTTCAGTTATTTTTTCCCAGGGGTGTGCTACCAAATATTAAATTGAGGGTGCCAATAATTTTGTCCAGTCTATTTTTGGAGTTTTGCTTGGAACGTGTCAGATTTCGTTTTTGTTCTCCACTTTTTTGGTGTCATACCAATACAAACAAAATAAATAAACATGAGAATGTCTAAACATTTGTAATTGCAACAATTTTCTGGGCGAAGTGGTGCATTATCTGACAGAAATGCAGGGGTGCCAATATTTTTGGCCATGACTGTTTGTCTATATATGTGTACATATGTATTTATGTGTTTATATGTGAATATACAGGTAAATTTGTATAAATACATAAATACACACACAAATATATAAATATATAAGTACACACACATATATATATTGATTCACTGTTTGTCTGTGGACGGGTTTCTTTACCCGAAAACGTTCACGCTTATTAAAGTGATTATTTGCTTACATGATAAGTCCTTTGGAGTGCGCTTTGTTTGGAGTATATATATATATATATATATATATATATATATATATATATACATACAGTATATATATATATATATATATATATATATATATATATATATATATATATATATATACATATAGCTAGATAGATAGATAGATACATACATACATACATACATACATATTTAGACATGCATATGTATGTATCTCTAAGTTAAAGCCTTTTGCATGATTTTTTTTCCTAACACCTGAGACCTCATATTTTTGAGCCTTTATAGCTTTTGATTGGAATATTTTTATACATACTTTGTACTTTAAAATGTAAATTTTATACGTAAACCTTTTATTCAAGCATAACAGTTAACCAGAACTCCGAGGTCTCTGTAATAATTCTAGTGTAAATTACGATTGCACTCAAGCGTTTGCATTTACTTTCAACTTGTAATATGAACAGAATTTAACTTGCCCGAAAAACCGATTATCGCACACCTGCAAACGATAGTGCTCCACTCGTAATCTAGCCCTAAATGTTTTATTTTTCCATGATTTTATTATAATTTCATTCAAAATTCTTCATAAACTAAAAATTAAGCATGGCAGAATTAAATTATTTTTACAGAATCTTAAAATAACAGTAGCTTTGGTTTAACAGTTGTGAGTTTTACATTTGATATTTGGTGTCATATACTGATAGCAGACTAAAAGTCTAGTCAACCCAATGTCTTGTCTTCCTACTCAAACAAACAGAGGAAATCTACACAGCTACATACAGAACGTGCATCACAGTAGAGACACTGTCGTGCATTGAAACTTCTTACATGAAAAAACAACTTGAAACTGCATTGTGTTTAAGGCCCACTTCCTCTTGGTCCTTTGATGCTAAGGAAGGAACATCCCACTTGGTTTTTTTACACAAAAGGATCGTTTGGGCTGATAGATGTTATCACACTTTTGCTTGCATCACAAGCAGTATTCCAATTCTGCCTTCTAAAATGAACCATTGTTCTAAGGTCTAGCTTGGTCCTTAGGGTGGAATTTCTGCCATCATATTCAGAGAGGGTGGGAGGGAGTTTGGATCCTATCCAGTCCCACCAATCACATCATGAATAGAAAATACAGAATCAAATATAAGAAATAAACTACTTAAAGGGACAGTCAACACCAGATTTTTTTTGTTTTAAAAGATAGATAATTCCTTAATTACCCATTCCTACTGTTGCATAACCAACACAGTTATAATAATAAATGTTTTACCTCTGCAATTACCTTATTTCAGTTCTTTTGAAAGACTTGCATTTTAGCCAATCAGTGCTCACTCCTCTGTAAATTCACGTGCATAAGCTCAATGTTATCTATATGAAATACATGAACTAACACCCTCTACTGGTGAAAAACTGTCAAAATACATTTAGATTAGAGGCGGCCTTCAAGGTCTAATAAATTAGCATATAAACCTCCTAGGTTTAGCTTTCAACTAAGAATACCAAGAGAACAAAGCAAAATTGGAGATAAAAATAAATTGGAAAGTTGTTTCAAATTACATACTCTATTTGGATCATGAAAGGTTTTTTGGACTTGACTGTCCCTTTAACTGTGTATTATGGAGTTGCTCCATAAAGCAATTTAATGCAAACAAATTGTTACTATATAAATTAGAGAACAGGAAATGTAAAGTAATAGAGTACAACCATTCACCTAGATTACAAGTTTTGCATTAGGGGTGCAGTGTTAACGAGCAGTTTAAGCTCACCGCTCACTTACAGACAGTGCTGGTATTACAGGTTTTTAAAAACCCGGCGTTAACCGCAAAAAAGTGAGCGAAGAGCAAAATTTAGCTCCACATCTCACCTCAATACCAGCGCTGCTTACGTTAGCGGTAAGCTGGTAAAATGTGCTCGTGCACGATTTCCCCATAGGAATCAATGGGGGAGAGCCGGGTGAAAAAAAAACCCCTGCAAAAAAGTAGCGTTCAGCTCCTAACGCAGCCCTATTGATTCCTATGGGGAAATACTTTTTATGTCTACACTTAGCACCCTAACATGAACCCTGAGTCTAAACACCCCTAATCTTACACTTATTAACCCCTAATCTGCCGCCCCTGACATCGCAGACACCTGCATTATATTATTAACCCCTAATCTGCCACTCCGAACACCGCCGCCAACTACATTATAGTTATGAACCCCTAATCTGCTGCCCCCAACATCGCCAAACCCTACATTATATTTATTAACCCCTAATCTGCTGCCCCCAATGTCGTTGCAACCTAACTACATTTATTAACCAGTAATCTGCCACCCACAACGTCGCCACCACTATATTAAATGTATTAACCCCTAAACCTAAGTCTAACCCTAACCCTAACACCCCCTAACTTAAATATAATTACAATAAATCTAAATAAAATTACTACAATTACCTAAATAATTCATATTTCAAACTATATACTTACCTATAAAATAAACCCTAACATAGCTACAATATAACTAATAGTTACATTGTAGCTAGCTTAGGGTTTATTTTTATTTTACAGGCAACTTTGTATTTATTTTAACTAAGTAGAATAGTTATTAAATAGTTATGAACTATTTAATAACTATCTAGTTAAAATAAAGACAAATTTACCTGTTAAATAAAACCTAACCTAAGTTACAATTACACCTAGCACTACACTATAATTAAATAAATTACCTAAATTAAATACAATTAATTACAATTAAATAAAATTATCTAAAGTACGAAAAAAAACCCCCACTAAATTAATAAAATAATTACAAGATTTTTAAACTAATTACACCTACTCTAATTCCCCTAACAAAATAAAAAAGCCCCCAAAATAAAAAAAAAGCCCTACCCTACACTAAATTACAAATAGCCCTTAAAAGGGCCTTTTGCGGGGCATTGCCCCAAAGTAATCAACTCTTTTACCTGTAAAAAAAAGTACAAATACCCCCCCCACATTAAAACCCACCACCCACACAACCAACCCTACTCTAAAACCCACCCAATCCCCCCTTAAAAAAACCCTTTAAGATCACACTACCATGAGATGTCTTCACCCAACCGGCCAGAAGATGTCCTCCAGACGGGCAGAAGTCTTCATCCAAGTCGGGCAGAAGAGGTCCTCCAAACGGGCAGAAGTCTTCATCCAGACGGCATCTTCTATCTTCATCCATCCAGCATGGAGCAGGTCCATCTTCAAGACATCCGACGCAGAGGCAATAGTATTATAGTATCTCTGCAATTGTTATTTAAAAGGCAGCAGAAGTGTCACTTTTCACAACACCATGTCTAAAAGTGTCAGCTTCACACAGCTCTGCACCTATTCACAATACTAGTTATTTATCTGCTTGTCTTAGAATGTCATTATAAGCAACAGGTCAAATAATATAAACAGTGCAGCACACACACAAAAAAATTATTTATATTTCCTTGTTGGTACTGATTCTTTATTTAAAAGTCACCCAACCAAAATGTACAGTAGACATACATTATCGTTATTCTAAAATATGTTATTAATCTGAAAATTCTTTCAGAAAAGTTTCTACCTAAATAAATTTGACATTATTTTCGGCAAAACATACACTTTTTATGATTTTCATTAAAAATGACATACTTCTAAATGTTTTTTCATAAAAAACTAAAACTTGTATATGTAGCAATATACATTTTGATATGGTTTTCATGTGAATCTACCTACATGAGTAGTTAGAATGATAATAACTGCCTTACCGCTCTCAGTGACACCCACTGTCTTCCTATTCAGTGCTATCCTCAGTCTTGTATGTGATCCTTCTCAACTCTCGCCCCAGTGTGTAGGAGAACAGGTTCTCAGAAGCTTGTCCGTTAGGGGCTATTACCATTCTGGTGCTCTCCGCTGCTCCCACTCGTCGCTCCTGTTAGTTGGCTTCTGAAGTCATCCGAACATGTGACTACCTCTCGGCCAATGAGGTGCCTAGTGGTTCCTGTTATTCCTATTGTTCCGCTGACGGTGTATGGAATCTGTTGGGGGTGTCACTGGTCTTGGCGGTCAGCTGCAGGACAGACCTGGAACCTCCACGGGCGCCAAATATAAGCTATGCTTTTCCCAAATCCGGACGGCACTCTCCTATGCCGTTGCATGCACAATATATACCAGAGATACCGGTTGGTAAAAGAAACTTCTCTTTATTCTTCCAAAAGTTAAAACATGACACACAATGTTAAAAACAAGGCACAGACAATGGCACAGACTAGTCTGATGCGTTTTGGATCGTATTGGATCGGGTTGATTTTCGGCGATGTCTATCCCCCAACTCAGAGAAGGCAGACAGGTTATGGAGCAGCGGTCTTTAGACCGCTGCTCCATAAGCGCAATGAGAATGCAACCTCACATTCATGTTGCCTCGAAGCATTGCGCTCACAAGAGCGTGCGTCAATAAGGTCCAATGGGAGCCTCGTTCTAATGCCAAGAGACATGGCAGAGAACCTAGTGCAGCGCAGGAGGTAAGTCGCACAGCATAGGGCAGTACATTTAAAAAATATATGAATATATACATATATATGTATGTGTTTATATTTGTATATACACATATTAACACAGAAATATATATGCATATAAGTATGCACATATATATTAATATTATAAACACAATCCCCATAGACTGCAATTTAAGGCACTTTTTTTCCTAACACCCCACATCCCCTCACTGGGTCTGTAACCCCTTATGACTGCTTTTTGCAGTTATTTAAAACAAATAAAGATGCTGATATATTTTTTATTTTAATTGAACCATTCACTTTATTTTGGGGGAAATTGGGGGACATTTTTTAAATTAACCAGAGGTCTGACCTCTAATTTCATCTAGCGCTACTTCAAACTTGCGGTAGAGACACTTGTAATCTAGCCCTATATGTTTTAAATCCAGATTGTATGACAGTAAACTATGCACATTGTTTTACAATACACTTGCTGTACATACACATTTTTTAAATCTTGTTGATATCAAAGACTAATCTAATCTAATAAATTCCACAGCTGCAGCTCACCTTGGGTAAAAAAAATAATTAGCTAATTAATAACCATGTATATGAAATAAACTTATAATCTCTTGAAATCTGTTTCTGAATTTTTCCTTTTTTTTTAATAAGTAGGAAGAATATAATAATAATAAAAGTCTATAAACACACTAGAGCATTATTGAACCAGGTTAGCAGAGTCTAAAAAAACAGGTAAAATAAATCTGGCAGATCCATATACAGAGTTCTTTAGTCAGGACATTCTGTTCAATTGTCAATTGGTTCAAATCAATAGCTGGCTCATATCACATACATGATGTCAAAATAAGTATGATATGGAACAATAGCTTTACAAAATGATATATCTCTGCTTCACCCTGTCTTTAAACAAAAGAGAACTTGAAATGCTTGTACATAAATATTATTCATCTCTATAAAAGTAAACATTAATATGTAAAAGTAATTAAAAAGGAAAACTAACTACAAAATCTATATCCAATGGCCTTTCTCATCTTACATTAGCTTAAAGGGATACTGAACCCAATTTCTTTCTTTTGTGATTCAGATAGAGCATGCAATTTTAAGCAACTTTCTAATTTACTCCTATTATCAATTTGTCTTCGTTCTCTTGCTATCTTTATTTGAAAATGAAGGCATCTACGCTATTTTTTTTAGTTCAGAACCCTGGATAGCACTTGTTTATTGGTCGGTTAAATTAATCTACCAATCAGCAAGAAGAACCCAGGTTGTTCACCAAAAATGGGCTTACATTCTTGCTTTTCAAATAAAGATACTAAGAGAATGAAGAAAATGTGATAATAGGAGTAAATTAGAAAGTTGCTTAAAATTGCATGCTCTATCTGATTTACGAAAGAAAAGATTTGGGTTCAGTGTCCCTTTAATGTATATATATGGGAAGTAATGGGATATAGCATATTTATTTATATAATATGTTTATGTATTCAAATGAGCAAGGTATGGTGTGCAGATATATAAATGGAACATATCTGTTGATGATGTATGTTTAAAAAAATGTCCTATGTTCAATCATACATTAAAGGATAAGATAAATCACAGGGGCAATAAAATCCTTTTGAAATCTGCAAGCAGTGGCCAAGTGTAGGTAAAAAATCTGACTATACCTCAGGACACCTGCAACCAGTGACTGGAGAACCCTTTTGTTCTACCCAGCAAGGTTACTTTACCATAACAAAACAGACGTTAATTAACTCTACAGATATCCTTTGTTGAAGAAATAGCAATGCACATGGGCGAGCCAATCACACAAGGCATCGATGTGCAGCCACCAATCAGCAGTTATTAATCATATTTAGATACGCTTTTAAACAAAGGATATCAAGAGAATTAAGCAAATTAGATCATAGAAGTAAATTGGAAAGTTGTTTAAAATTGCATGGTCTTTTTAAATCATGAAAGAAAAAAATTGGGTTTCATGACCCTTTAATGACAGGAAAGGCTAGTAACGAAATGCTGGAGAAAATAAATTAAGTGACACCCACTACATTTTGAATATGATCTCACCTTTACAATGAGGACAACCTCATGATCTTCTGTGATTCTAGGCCACTATTTAATCTTGCAACACAACTAGGTTGACTGATGTCACATTGATAGCACCATTTTCAATAAAAAAAAAACACTCTATCTTTTTGTGGGTAATTGTAGAATTGTATTACCCATTTTACAGTGTGATAATAATTATTAAGGTTGTTAATTGCATAATTAACAAGTGCATAATAAAAAGACAATGATTTAACACCTACTCTGAATTTCAAGTAAGCAGTAGATTTTTTTTTCTGACAAATTTATTTTTTCTCCCATTAGCCGGCCCCAGAAAGTGTGCATATAAAATGAATGTGCAAAATTTGATAATGAAAGTAAATTGGAAAGTGTCTTAAAACTGCAGGCTCTTTCTGAATCATATAAGTTTATTTTGACTTGAATGTCCCTTTAATATTTGGGGGCTTACAAAAGTTGTGAAAACAATATATAGATCCTTCACAGCTTAATGGGGTGCTACACCTATGTTTGGAGGTGCATAGCACTCCTCAGCACCCTCATAGCACCACCACAACCGTAAAAGTACTCTCTTTTGATTGTGCAATAAAATAAAGTGGTGTATATTTTCTTTGAGTGACCTGCATGACATCATACAATCACCTAGATTACGAGTTTTGCGTTCATGTTTTAACGCTGAAAAAAATGGCAATTTTAGTGCAAAAACCAGAACGCAGCCATTACGAGTCATCGGTATAACTGTACCGCAAGCCTTTAAGCCTGTAACGCAACAACAGTCCTGCACTCAAAAAAATTACGTTTTTGTGTGAGATTTCCATAGCGCTGCCATTACAGGTATTTCGGGGAGGCTAAAAAGCTTGCGCTACACCCTATAACTAGTGATGTCGCGAATAGTTCGCTGGCGAATAGTTCCCGGCGAACATAGCTTGTTCGCGTTCACCGCGGCAGGTGAACATATGCGATGTTCGATCCGCCCCCTATTTGTCATCATTGAGTAATACTTTGACCCTGTACCTCCCAGTCAGAAGACACATTCCAGCCAATCAGCAGCAGACCCTCCCTCCCAGACCCTCCTACCTCCTGGACAGCATCCATTTTAGATTTATTTGGAAGCTGCATTCTTAGTGAGAGGAGGGACAGTGTAGCTGCTGCTGATTTAATAGGGAAATCGATAGCTAGGCTAGTGTATTCAGTGTCCACTACAGTCCTGAAGGACTCATCTGATCTCTGCTGTAAGGACAGCACCCCAAAAAGCCCTTTTTAGGGCTAGAACATCAGTCTGCTTTTTTTTTTTTTTTCCTGTGTAATCTAATTGCAGTTGCCTGCCTGCCAGCATGTGTGTCAGGCTCACAGCGTATACTGTGCCCACTTGCCCAGTGCCACCACTCATATCTGGTGTAACAGTAGTGTAGATTTAAAAAAAACAACACTTTATTGACTGTGTTAAATAATAGCAGTCAGTTTCCTTCACACGTGTGCGTTTCAGTGCCTGCCTGCCAGGGCACAGTGTCACCCCAGTGCAACTCATATCTGGTGTAACAGTAGTGTAGATTTAAAAAAAACAACACTTTTTTTGACTGTGTTAAATAATAGCAGTCAGTTTCCTTCATACGTGTGCGTTTCAGTGCCTGCCTGCCAGGGCACAGTGTCACCTTAGACCTTGAAGCCCACCTTAGACCTTGAAGCCCACCTCTTTCAGATTGCATTTTAACAGTTTTTCACCACTAGAGGGTGTTAGTTCACATATTTCATATAGATAACACTGTGCTCGTGCACGAGAAGTTATCTGGGAGCAGGCACTGATTGGCTAGACTGCAAGTCTGTCAAAAGAACTGAAAAAAGGGGCAGTTTGCAGAGGCTTAGATACAAGATAATCAAAGAGGTTAAAAGTATATTATTATAAATGTGTTAGTTATGCAAAACTGGGAAATGGGTAATAAAGGGATTATCTATCTTTTAAAACAATAAACATTCTGGTGTAGACTGTCCCTTTAAACGGGGAGTTTGGTCTGTCACTGTGAAGCGGGCGTAACCCTTAAACTACCTGATCGATACAACATCATATCTGATGTTTTAAAGCACGTTATTCCAAACAATTTAGCAATGTTAGGTGATTTATGCCCTTTATGGCTTAAAAACAGACTCTGCATCAACTATGTAATTTTCCATGGGAGTTATGCCATGGATCCCCCTCCGGCATGCCACAGTCCAGGTGTTAGTACCCTTGAAACAACTTTTCCATCACTATTGTGGCCAGAAAGAGTCCCTGTGGGTTTTAAAATTCGCCTGCCTATTGAAGTCTATGGCGGTTCGCCCGGTTCGCCTGTTCGCGAACAGTTGCAGAAGTTCGCGTCCGCCGTTCACGAACGCAAAATTTTAGGTTTGCGACATCGCTACCTATAACGACAAGATCCATTACGCAATCTGATACCAGTAGTTATGAGTTTGGCGCCACAAAACTGTTACACAAAACTCATAACTAAAGTGTTACAAAGTACAATAATACCCATAAACTACCTATTAACCCCTAAACCGAGGCCTTCCCTCATTGCAAACACTATATTAAAGTTATTAACCCCTAATCTGCCGCTCCCGACATTGCCGCCACTAATAACATTTATTAACCTCTATTCCGCCGCTCCCCGACATCGTCACCACTATACTAAAGTTATTAACCCCTATTCCCCCGCACTCCAACATCGCCCACACTATAATAAAGATATTAACCCCTATTCCGCCACTCTCCGACATCGCCGCCATGAAATAAAGTTATTAACCCCTAAACCTCTGGCCTCCCACATAACTACCACTAAATAAACCTATTAACCCCTAAACCTAACAACCCCCTAACTTTACATTAAAATTACAATATCCATATTTTAAAATAAATAAAAAATTACCTGTGAAATTAAAAAAAAAAAATTTAAACTATAAATTAAACTAACATTACTAAAATTAAAATAACTTACAAATTAAATAAACTAAATCACACATTAAAAAAACCTAACCCTACTAATACTAAAATTAAAATAACTACAAATTAAATAAACTAAATCACACATTAAAAAACCTAACCCTACTAAAAAAAATTAAATCTACAATTACAAAAAATAAATAATACTAAATTACAAAAAATAAAAAAATACTAAAGTACAAAAAATAACATACAATAAATTACGAAAAATAACAAACAAAATTATGCAAAATAAAAACAATTACACCTAATCTAATAGTCCTATAAAAATAAAAAAGCCCCCCCAAATAAAAAACCCCTAACCTACCCTAACCTACAATAAACTACCAATAGCCCTTAAAATGGCCTTTTTGTAGAGCATTGCCCTAAAGAAATCAGCTCTTTTCACTGTAAGAAAATGCAAAGACCACCCAACAGTAAAACCCACCACCCAACCAACCCCCCAAAATAAAAAACCTAACTAAAAAAAACCTTAGCTAACCATTGCCCTGAAAAGGGCCTTTATATGAGCAGGGCACTTAAAGGGGCATTCAGCTCTTTATCATTGCCCAAAAAAGTTTAAAAAAAACCTAACACTAACCCCAGACGATCCACTTACAGTTTTTGAAGTCCGGATACCCATCCTCATCTAGGCAGCGAAGTCTTCATCCAGGTGGCGAGAAGTCTTCATCCAGGCAGCGAGGTATTCATCCATCCAGGCGGCGTCTTCTATCTTCATTCAGGCAGCATCTTCAATCTTCATCTTCTATTCAAATCAGCCAATAGAATTTCAGTAGCTCTCATCTTATTGGCTGATTTGAATTTCAAAAATCAAATCAGCCAATAGAAATGCAAGGGACACCATTTTGAAAAGGCTCCCTTGCATTGAATATTCAGTATACTGTGGCGACCGTATGAAAAGGATGCTCCACGCCGGATGTCTTCAGGATGGAGCTGTTCCGCACCGCCAGGATGAAGATAGAAGATGCCGCTTGGATGAAGATAGAAGACACCGCCTGGATGGATGAAGAACTCGCCACCTGGATGAAGACTTCTTGCCGCCTGGATGAGGACTTCGCCGCCTGGATGAGGATGGATGTCCGGATTTCAAAAACTGTAAGTGGATCGTTGGGGGTTAGTGTTAGGTTTTTTTAAACTTTTTTGGATGTGTTTTTTTTTTAGATTAGGGTTTTGGGCTCTCTTAAAAGGTCTAAATGCCCTTTTAAGGGCAATGAAAAAAAACGGAATGCCCTTTTAAGGGCAATGCCCATACTAATGCCCTTTTCATGGCAATGGGTAGCTTAGTTTTTTTTTTAGAGTTAGGCTTTTTTATTTTGGGGGGTTGGTTGGGTGGTGAGTTTTTACTGTTGGGGGGACTTTGTATTTTCTTTTACAGGGAAAATAACTAATTTCTTTAGGGCAATGCCCTACAAAAGGCCCTTTTAAGGGCTATTGGTAGTTTATTATAGGCTACGTTTTTTTTTTATTTTGGGGGGCTTTTTATTTGTATAGGGCTATTAGATTAGCTGTAATTGTTTTTATTTTGGATAATTACGTTCGTTATTTTTCGTAATTTAGTGTTTGTTATTTTTTGTACTTAAGTATTTTTTTATTTTTTGTAATTTAGTATTTTTTAATGTTTGTAATTGTAGATTATATTTTTTTAGCAGTAGTAGGGGTTAATAACTTTATGTAGGTGGTGGCGATGTCGGGGGCAGCAGATTAGGGGTGTTTAGACGTGGGGTTTATGTTAAGGTGTTAGGTTTAAACGTAACTTTTTTTTCCCCATAGACATCAATGGGGTTGCGTTATGGAGCTTTTTATTCCGCGATCGCAGGTGTTAGGATTTTTTCTAACACTCTATCCCCATTGATGTCTATGGGGAAAGCATGCAGGAGCACGTCAAAGCAGTGCTTGTATTTTGTGCGGTATTGAACTTAACGCACAAGGCAGCTTTTCAAAAACTCGTAATGGCAGCGCAATGGAGGGTGAAATAACGCAACTTTTGTTGCGTTCGTTTCGCGCCCTCTATAGCACAAAACTCATAATCTAGGTGAATTTTATTTAATCTGTTTTCCAACTCATAATTGTCAAAAGTCCCAACATTCCTGAGTACATCAAAATTTTGCCATCTTGTCATGTAATTGTCCCAAGAGTCTGTCCATTTTGTAAAATCTGCCCTAAGCTGTGGGCTTAGCATGAATAGTTGGCATGGAAGTGTTGGCTTGGCATGTTGGTCTTCTGTATACATTTGTTTGTATATTGGCATTGTAGTCTCCTGCATGTTAAATTAGAAGAGAAGAGATTAAAATAATATATATAGGGCCAGATTACAAATGGAGCAGTATTTAAAGCGCCCGCTCTCACGCCAACTATGGCAGAAGTAATGTTTTTGCTTGCGTCGGGTAATGCTCTATCTCAATGCACGCAAAAACCTGAACTTTGAATATCATGTTCACGTTAACGTTTTCCCCCATAGAAGTCAATGGAGCAAAAAAAGTGGGGGGAAAATCTAACACCCTACTTGCGCGTAAACCCAATCACATATTTTCAAGTGCGCTAACATAACATGAAAATATGAAAATTTCCCATTCCAATGTTCTTCACATAGCAGAATATGTTCTATTTATTCATAAATACATATTCCTACATATATCTGATGGTATTGTGGTACAATATTTATACTATATACTGTATATATATATATATATATATATATATATATATATATGTATATACATACATACAGATATATAGGAATATCTATTTATAAATACATTGAACATATTCTGCTATGTGCAGAACATTGGAATGGGAAATATTTACACTAAAAACATAGAATAACATTTTATTAAATATGAATATTTCATAAATATGATTTTTACATGTTTTTCAAAGGGCAAATGGCTCCAATGTACACTCATTTAAACACAAACACACACACATATATATGTGTGTGTGTTTGTGATTAAATGAGTGTACATTGGAGCCATTTGCGTGTATATATATATATATATATATATATATATATATAGTATATATTTTTAGACATGCATATGGATGTATCTCTTTTTTCTAACATCTTAAACCTATTATCTTTGAGCCCTTATAACTTTTTTGTGCATTTTTTTTTTTAATAATGTGTTTTGTTCAGCTTTTTTGTTTTGCGAAACAGTTAATCAGAGCTTTGAGGATGTGGTAATCATGCTAGCATAAATCACGATTGCGATCACTCGTTTGCATTTATATATACATTGTAGGGGTCAATTTATCAAGCTCCGTAACTATCGCTGCTCCGTAACTTGACCGCCTGCTCTGAGGCGGCGGACAGAAATCAACTTGATCGAATACGATTGGGTTGATTGACACCCTCTGCAAGTGGCCGATTGGCCGCGATTCTGCAAGGGCCGGCATTGCACCAGCAGTTAACAAGAACTGCTGGTGCAATGATAAATGTAGACAGCGTATGCTGTCAGCATTTATCGATGTATGGCGGACATGATACGCTACATTGTATCATGTCCTTTCGCAGTTTAAAAAATATAACCCAAACACTTTAATAAATATAACCCAAAATATGAGTGCTAAACCAAACACAAGCAAACACCCATGATAAATACATTTCACTCGGGCATAATTGTTAGAGCGCCACTCGTAATCTGGGTCAAAATCTGGTGAGCTGGTATTAGTAAATTTCAGAACGTTACAAACTGAATTGAATAATACAATACTAGAAATTTTGTGCATACTTTGGCAATTCACTTTTTTTTTTTTGGGGGGGGGGTGTAATTATGCTCCCATATCCTCTTTTCTTGATTGCTCTCCTGCAAATTGTCCCTGGAAATTGTTTTCAAATGTTGGCAACTATTAAAGATACAATTTTAAATGTACAAAAAGACAAAACATTTAAATAGTTTCCTGATTTACTAAATTTGAATAGGACAAACATTTGAATGATTTCCTGAAAATGTCATTCACAACCTGATAAATTTTAGATGGTAGCCAGGAAAAAAAACATATTGAAGTATTAAAGAATAATGACTTATCAGATTATGCATTCTCGTAGACATGCATTATTTAAAGGAACATTATATTTCCATTGTTATATATATAAATGGTGGCATTTTAAAAATGTATACATTTTTTGGAAAAAATATCACCTAGATTACGAGTTTTGCGTTAGGAGAGGTGGGTGCTAACGAGCAGTTTTCCCTCACCGCTCACTTGCAGACAGCGCTGGTATTATGGGTTTTTATAAACCCGGCGTTAACCGCAAAAAAGTGAGCGAAGAGCAAAATTTAGCTCCACATCTCACCTCAATACCAGCGCTGCTTACGTTAGCGGTGAGCAGGTAAAACGTGCTTGTGCACAATTTCCCCATAAGAATCAATGGGGGAGAGCCGGCTGAAAAAAAACCTAACACATGCAAAAAAGCAGCGTTCAGCTCCTAACGCAGCCTCATTGATTCCTATGAGGAAACACTTTTTATGTCTACACCTAACACCCTAACATGAACCCTGAGTCTAAACACCCCTAATCTTACACTAATTAACCCCTAATCTGTCACCCCCGACATCGCCACCACTACATTATATTATTAACCACTAATCTGCCGCTCCGGACACCGCCACCACCTACATTATACTTATGAACCCCTAATCTGCTGCCCCCAACATCACCGAACCCTACATTATATTTATTAACCCCTAATCTGCCGTCCCCAATGTCGCCGCAACTTAACTACATTTATTAACCCCTAATCTGTCGCCCACAACGTTGCCACCACTATATTAAATGTATTAACCCCTAAACCTAAGTCTAACCCTAACCCCACCTAACTTAAATATAATTTAAATAAATCTAAATAAAATTACTACAATTACCTAAATAATTCCTATTTAAAACTAAATACTTACCTATAAAATAAACCCTAAGATAGCTACAATATAACTAATAGTTACATTGTAACTATCTTAGGGTTTATTTTTATTTTACAGGCAACTTTGTATTTATTTTAACTAGGTACAATAGTTATTAAATAGTTATGAACTATTTAATAACTACCTAGTTAAAATAAAGACAAATTTACCTGTTAAATAAAACCTAACCTAAGTTACACTAACACTTAACACTACACTATAATTAAATAAATTCCCTAAACTAAATACAATTAATTACAATTTAAAAAAATTATCTAAAGTACGAAAAACCCCCCCACTAAATTACAGAAAATAATAAAATAATTACAAGATTTTTAAACTAATTACACCTACTCTATTCCCCCTAACAAAATAAAAAAGCACCCCAAAATAAAAAAAAGCCCTACCCTACACTAAATTAAAAGGGCCTTTTGCGGGGCATTGCCCCAAACTAATCAGCTCTTTTACCTGTAAAAAAAAAGTACAAATACCCCCCGAACATTAAAACCCACCACCCACACAACCAGCCCTACTCTAAAACCCACCCAATCCCCCCTTAAAAAAAACTAACACTAACCCCTTGAAGATCACCCTACCGTGAGACGTCTTCACCCAACCGGGCAGAAGTGGTCCTCCAGACGGGCAGAAGTCTTCATCCAAGCCGGGCAGAAGAGGTCCTCCAGACGGGCAGAAGTCTTCATCCAGACGGCATCTTCTATCTTCATCCATCCGGTGCGGAGCGGGTCCATCTTCAAGACGTCCGACGTGGAGCATCTTCTTCAAACGACGGCCGACTGAAGAATGAAGGTTCCTTTAAACGATATCATCCAAGATGGCATCCCTTCAATTGCGATTGGCTGATAGAATTCTATCAGCCAATCGGAATTAAGGTAGAAAAAATCCTATTGGCTGATGCAATCAGCCAATAGGATTGAGCTTGCATTCTATTGGCTGATCCAATCTGCCAATAGAATGCCAGCTCAATCCTATTGGCTGATTGGATCAGCCAATAGGATTGAACTTCAATCCTATTGGCTGATTGCATCATCCAATAGGATTTTTTCTACCTTAATTCCGATTGGCTGATATAATTCTATCAGCCAATCGGAATTGAAGGGATGCCATCTTGGATGAGGTAATTTAAAGGAACCTTCATTCTTCAGTCGGCCGTCGTTTGAAGAGGATGCTCCGCATTGGATGTCTTGAAGATGGACCCGCTCTGCGCCGGATGGATGAAGATAGAAGATGCCGTCTGGATGAAGACTTCTGCCCGTTTGGAGGACCTATTCTGCCTGGCTTGGATGAAGACTTCTGCCCGGTTGGATGAAGACATCTCACGGTAGGGTGATCTTCAAGGGGTTAGTGCTAGGTTTTGTTAAGGGGGGATTGGGTGGGTTTTAGAGTAGGGTTGGTTGTGTGGGTGGTGGGTTTTAATGTTGGGGGGGGGATTTTTACTTTTTTTTACAGGTAAAAGAGCTGATTACTTTGGGGCAATGCCCCGCAAAAGGCCCTTTTAAAGGCTATTTGTAATTTAGTGTAGGGTAGGGTTTTTTTATTTTGGGGGGCTTTTTAATTTTGTTAGGGGGATTAGAGTAGGTGTAATTAGTTTAAAAATCTTGTAATTATTTTATTATTTTCTGTAATTTAGTGGGGTTTTTTGTTCGTACTTTAGATAATTTTTTTAAATTGTAATTAATTGTATTTAGTTTAGGGAATTTATTTAATTATAGTGAAGTGTTAAGTGTAATTGTAACATAGGTTAGGTTTTATTTTACAGGTACATTTGTCTTTATTTTAACTAGGTAGTTATTAAATAGTTAATAACTATTTAATAACTATTGTACCTAGTAAAAATAAATACAAAGTTGTCTGTAAAACAAAAATAAACCCTAAGATAGATACAATGTAACTATTAGTTATATTGTAGCTAGTTTAGGGTTTATTTTATAGGTAAGTATTTAGTTTTAAATAAGAATAATTTAGTGAATTGTATTATTTTTATTTAGATTTATTTAAATTATACTTAAGTTAGGGGGTGTTAGGTTTAGGGTTAGACTTAGGTTTAGGGGTTAATACATTTAATATAGTGGCGGCGACGTTGGGGGCGGCAGATTAAGGGTTAACAAATGTAGGTAGGTGTCGGCGATGTTAGGGCCGGCAGATTAGGGGTTAATAATATTTAACTAGTGTTTGTGATGCGGGAGTGCGGCGGTTTAGGGGTTAATATGTTTATTATAGTGGCGGCGATGTCCGGTTCGGCAGATTAGGGGTTAAAAAATTTATTTTAGTGTTTGCGATGTGGGGGGGCCTCGGTTTTGGGGTTAATAGGTAGTTTATGGGTGTTAGTGTACCTTTTAGCACTTTAGTTAAGAGTTTTATGCTACAGCGTTGTAGTGTAAAACTCTTAACTACTGACTTTAAAATGCGGTACCAGTCTTGACAGGAGAGGGTCTACCGCTCACTTTTTGGCAGACTCATAATACCGGCGCTATGCAAGTCCCATTGAAAATATAGGATACGCAATTGACGTAAGTGGATTTGCTGTATTTCCGAGTCTGGCCAAAAAAGTGAGCGGTACACCTGTACCTCCAAGACTCGTAATACCAGCGGGCGTTAAAAAGCAGTGTTGGGACCTCTCAACACTGCTTTTTAACCCTAACGCAAAACTCGTAATCTAGGTGATTGTTAATATATATTGATAAAAAATACTTTTTTTGTGTGTGTTTTTGTGCTTTTGAGTTTAAATTTGAGTTTAAATTTTAACATTATAGAAAAAGCACATTGTTTTAAAAGTATTAAATAGTGCTCTTTCACATAAGGATTTTTGGGTCGGATGTGTAGATACCTATCGCTTGACCTTCTTGGACATTATCTTAGCCCTTAGCTGTCTAGTTCCACATGTTATTCAATGCCACTAATTACATTATCCTTTTCTTTGCTCCTTAGTTTCCATCATCTTGCACGGAAAAAGTCTGAACAAGCCAAACACCAGTGGGGTTATTTATATCAATGTTTCTGTGTGAAATATAATAATGTGAGGAACTGAAAGCCAAATCTAGTGCTACATGATCCACCTAATACAAATGTTACCTCAGGGTAATGTTATGCCCATTGCTAGTTGCTGTTTGTTAGATTACATTTTATATTTAGTTTTCAGAATACTGTGGTTTATTTAGATTCCAATAACTTTATTTTTTATGGTCATCAAAACAAAAAGGGACGGTCTACTTGATTTTTGTTTTATTGTTTAAAAAGATGACCATTTCCTAGTTATACATAACATTGTTACATTAATCTACTTTATAAATTCTAAAATTGCCTGTTTTTAAGCCTGTGCAGGTTGCCCCTTATCTCAGTGTTTTTTGTTTTTTTTTGTTTGTTTTTTAGCTTTACAATCTTGCACTACAGGCAGGCAGTGCTAGTTCATGAGTGCCAAAAGATAACATTGTGCTCACTCCTGTGGAGAATGATAATGGGTTCACAAGGACCAGCACTAATTGGCTAAATCATTTTAAGATTATAAAAAGCTAAAAAAAAAAAAACACTGAGAAAAGAGGCAGCCTGCAGAGGCTTATATGCAGGTAATCGTAGTAGTAAAAAGTGTATTAATATAACAGTGTTGGTTTTGCAAAACTGGTGATAAAGGGATTATTTATCTTTTTAAACAATAGCAAATAGACTGTTCCTTTAATTAAATATTTTGTTGCACATACATTTGATGTGAATGTATACGTTAATAAAAACCTAATTAGATTAATTTAAATCCGTCTTTACATAATGACATTTCACACGCTAGAAGCCAAATTAAATATGTTCCTTTTTTTTTTTTTTAAATGCATATTTCATTCTCTGCAATAATTCCATTAAAAATACGAAGGTGCAGCATTGTAAAACTGCATTATCTGTTACATAATAATAATATTAAAAGATAAACAAATTAGAACATTCTCTGGAACATCCAGTGCAATGAAACATGTGGGCAACAGGATATGCCACATGCAGAACTATCTTCATTCTGCCGCTAGGCAGTTTTTTTTTTAAATAGAGACTTCAATAGGTGGTTGACCTTTTAGTGCTGTGTGGAAATCGTAGTTTGGATTAGCTGTACTTGTTTAATGTCTTGTAGGTAATTTTATGAAACTATATCTTGTCAAACTTCATTTCATGTCAGTCCCTTCCTATCTATCTAGTATCTAATTCTGAAAACATTATCTTACTTGATTGTATATGGTTTATGGATAAACAACGTTTGCGTTTTGTATAAATAAAGTTACTTTTAAATTATAAATTTTATACTTATTTGCAAATTGAATTTTTAATAATGTATAAGTATTAGAAAATATTTTAAAATATATTTTTTTTTATTTGTGCAACTTACCCATGAGAATACAAAGATGCGCTTCACATCAAGTAGATTATGGGCTCCATTTATTAAAGGTGGAGCGGACATTGATACTGCGAATAATGTCCGCCAGGCATCCCGAGATGCCTCCCCATGCATGCTGGCGACCAATCAGCCACTAGCAGGGCTGTCAATCATCCTGATTGGATCAACCTTTTTTTTAGCCAAAATTGGAATCCAGACATGCATTTCAGTTTTGAATAGAAGCATTTTTGTAATATACATGTATTAGCAAAATGCTTCTAATAAAAGGATATTTAAGTATGCACCATGCACCAGCATTTTAAAAACAACACTTGCCCAGAGAGCATCAAGTGCTTGTACCATCTGGTAAAGACTCAACTTGTTAATTGCTAACATGATACAAGACCCCACTGGCACTCTGAGCAGCATCAGTATTTAAAATGAAGGTGCACTGAGAATATCTAGCTATGCTTCACACTATAACAGTGATTAATTTTAATAGAAGCATTTTTACCAATGCATGTATATTACAAATGTGTTTCTATTCAAATATGTCATTCATTTGTGTATTTAAATTTTGATCGGCATGTTCCTTTAAGACTGCTGATTCTTAACTATCGTTTCAGGCTCGCCTGAAACGTCAGGCCTCCAAAGCAGAAATTGCTGCTTGGTAAGGAACCCTTTGAGGCCTATTTATCAAAGGTCTGGTAGACCTGATCCAACAGTGCGGATCAGGTCCGCCAGACCTCACTGAATGCGGAGAGCAATATGCTCTCCGTATTCAGCATTGCACCAGCAGGTCTTGTGAGCTGTTGGTGCAACGCCGCTCCCTGCAAACTCACGGCCAATCGGCCGCCAACAGGGGGGTGTCAATCAACCCGATCGTCAATCAACCAGGTCTTTAGACCGCTGCTTTATAACTGCTGTCTCTGGCGAGCCTGCAGGCTCGCCAGAAACACGGGCCCTCAAGCTCCATTCAGAGATTGATAAATGGGCCTCTTTGTCTAAATAGTAATAAAAAATGATATGCTATATTTTATTAGTGCATTTTATTTTAAAACAAGTTATTTTTGTTTGACATTAGCAAACTTTATGCTTGATGCCTCTGTTTCCGTGCAAGCCTTCAGGCTCGCCAGAAACAGAAGTTATGAAGCAGCGGTCTAAAGACCGCTGCTCCATAACTTGTCTGCCTGCTCTGAAGCCCCAGACAGAAATCAACCCGACCAAATTAACACTCCCTGCTTGGCCGAGAATCTGCAAGGGGCGGCATTGCACCAGCAGTTCACAAGAACTGCTGGTGCAATTATAAATGCCGACAACGTATGCTGTCGGCATTTATCGACGTGCAGTGGACATGATACACTACATCGTATCATGTCCACCCGCACTATGATAAATATACCCCATAGTGTTCACGCCCATGGAGTTTTTTAAGAGTCAGCACAACACAGCACTAATTGGCTAAAATACAAGTCAATAGATAATAAATAAAAAGTCACGTGATCAGAAGATGCTTAGATACAAGGTAATCACAGAGGTAAAAAGTGTGTTGGTAATCACAGAGGTAAAAAGTGTGTTGGTAATCACAGAGGTAAAAAGTGTGTTGGTAATCACAGAGGTAAAAAGTGTGTTGGTAATCACAGAGGTAAAAAGTGTGTTGGTAATCACAGAGGTAAAAAGTGTATTGGTAATCACAGAGGTAAAAAGTGTGTTGGTAATCACAGAGGTAAAAAGTGTGTTGGTAATCACAGAGGTAAAAAGTGTGTTGGTTAAGCAAAATTGGAGAATGGGTAATAAAGGGATTATCTATCTTTTTAAACAATAAAAATACTATTGTAGACTGTCCCTTTAAATTGAAATTGAAATATGATGCATAAGTGTGTGTTGCATGTACTGTTTGTGGGTTTGTATTTTGTTTTTGTTATTTATAAGAGAATGGATCTAGTATGAGATTTTACTTTACATTTTTCCTTTCATCTCTGTAAAACCAAAGCTAGATATTGAAACAAAGCTTTGTTGCAGAAGGAGCAATTTCTGGGGTGACTCAGTTCTCTCCTTTGATATATGAACTCATCATTTGCCTCTTCTGTATATCCTTTGTTATAAATGACTTTACTCTGAGTTGTTTGTTTACTTTAGAGGAAAACCCCCATCTCCACCCACGAATGATTTTAATTTAGATTTTATCCCACCCAAGCTATAGTGTTCAATACAGATTTTAAAAGAGATACTCTAATGTAAAAATGAAATGTTCTATATTGTTAAAAACTCTTATGATCACAATCCTTTAGAAAAACATATAAAATTATTTAACTACAAAAATCCCCATAGACTAAGGGGTCAATTTATTATTGGCCGAATTGGGCCAATTCACCCTGTTTCCGCACAAGCCTTCAGGACCGTTGCTCCTTAACTCATACGCCACCTCTGAGGTGGCGTACAGCAATTCGCACAATCCTATACAATCAGGCTGATTGACAGGGGGCGGTATTGCACGAGCAGTTTCACTAGAACTGCTTGTGCAATGCTGAATACGGACAGCGTATGCTGTCCGCATTCAGCGATGTCTGGCGTACATGATACGCTACAGCTTATCATGTCCGCCAGATTTGAATAAATTGACCCCTCAGACTTATTATTTTCAATAGACATTTTTTAATGGATTGTTAAACGTACAATGTACCCTAAAATAGGTCCATTACCTTTACTTTGTCATTTGAAACAGTTGCATGTGAGTATTGAAATCACCACCTATACTAAAAACAGTTGAGGGGATGTATACTAAAATGTTAATTTCCTATTGTTCTCTCTAACTACCTCAATTTGTATTTAAAGAAAGAGATAATGAAAATTAGGTTTTTGTGTATAAAGAGAAAGATAACACAAGGAGGTCTGCAAGCTCAGATTTGTTTACATTGGTTGTGTTTTCAATGAGCAAAACTGTGTATTTAATGTAAAAAATAAACCTAAACTGATTTTCCATACATTTAATACACTGCTGCTTGTATAATAATTAAGGAAACACATTCAGGGGAAACAAATTTACAGTACAGTGTCTCTTTATAAATTGTGCTCCGAGTCCTCTGTTACTTTAAATAAAGTTTTAGCTGGTGAGAAAATAAGAAACAGGCACACATAGGTATGCTCCAATCACAGGCTGTATCATTATCTGAAGCAGAATGGTGGTATTCCAGGACTCAGAGTGCAAATTTGTCTACAAGTTTAAAGGGGCACTCAGGTCAAATTAAATTTTTATGATTCAGATAGAGCATGCAATTTTAAACAACTTTACAATTTACTTCGATTAACTAAATGTGCACAGTCTCTTTATATTTACACTTTTAGAGTCACCAGCTCCTACTGAGCATGTGCAAGAATTCACAGACTATACGTATATGCATTTGTGATTGGCTGATTGTTATCACATGGTACAGGGGTAGTGGAAATAGACATAACTGAAATTTGTTAGAAAAAAATCTACTACTCATTTGAAATTCAGAGTAAATGCTGTTGTATTTTCTTGTTATCTTGCATTTGTTGATTATGCAAATCTACTGTGTTTACTGGTCCTTTAAGTTCTGAATGGGTCTACGTATTTAGGAAATGATGCCCACAAGCCCAGGCGAATTCAAATGCAAGTCTTTCAAAAAAACTAAAATAAGGGAGCATTCTGCAGAGGCTTAGATACAGGCAATCACAGAGATAAAAAGTATATTAATAACATAATTTATGTAAGAATTTACCTGATAAATTAATTTATTTCATATTGTCAAGAGTCCATAAGCTAGTGACATATGGGATATACAATCCTACCAGGAGGAGCAAAGTTACCCAAACCTCAAAATGCCTATAAATACACCCCTCACCACACCTACAATTCAGTTTAACGAATAGCCAAGAAGTGGGGTGATAAAGAAAGGAGTAAAAAGCATCAACAAAGGAATTTGGAAATAACTGTGCTTTATACAAAAAAAATCATAACCACCATAAAAAGGGTGGGCCTCATGGACTCTTGCCAATATGAAAGAAATTAATTTATCAGGTAAATTCTTACATAAATTTTTTTCTTTCATGTAATTGGCAAGAGTCCATGAGCTAGTGACGTATGGGATATCAATACCCAAGATGTGGAACTCCATTCAAGAGTCAATAGAGAGGGAGGGATAAAAATAAACAACAGTCATTTCTCGCTGAAAAAATAATCCACAACCCAAAATATAAGTTATTCTCATAATGAAAAGAAAAACTTAAAACATCAGCAGAAGACTCAAACTGAAACAGCTGCCTGAAGAACTTTTCTACCAAAAACTGCTTCTGAAGACGCAAATACATAAAAATGGTAGAATTTAGTAAATGTATGCAAAGAAGACCAAGTTGCTGCTTTGCAAATCTGATCAACTGAAGCTTCAATCTTAAAAGCCCACAAAGTGGAGACTGATGTAGTAGAATGAGCTGTAATTCTCTGAGGTGGGGCCTGGCCCGACTCCAAATAAGCTTGATGAATCAAAAGCTTTAACCAAGAAGCCAAGGAAATAGCAGATGCCTTCTGACCTTTCCTAGGATCAGAAAATATAACAAATAGACTAGAAGTCTTCCTGAAATTTTTAGTAGCTTCAACATAATATTCCAAAGTTCTTACCACATCCAAAGAATGTAAGGATATTTCCAAAGAATTCTTAGGATTAGGACACAAGGAAGGAACAACAATTTCTCTACTAATGTTGTTAGAATTCACAACTTTAGGCAAAAATTTAAATGAAGTCCGCAAAACCACCTTATCCTGATGAAAAATCAGAACAGGAGATTCACAAGAAAGAGCAGATAGCTCAGAAACTCTTCTAGCAGAAGAGATGGCCAAAAGGAACAACACTTTCCAAGAAAGTAGTTTAATGTCCAAATAATGCATAGGCTCAAATGGAGGAACCTGTAACGCCTTCAAAACCAAATTAAGACTCCAAGGAGGAGAAATTGATTTAATGACGGGCTTAATACGAACTAAAGCCTGAACAAAACAGTGAATATCAGGAAGTTTAGCAATCTTTCTGTGAAATAAAACAGAAAGGGCAGAGATTTGTCCCTTCAAGGAACTTGCAGACAAACCCTAATCCAAACCATCCTGAAGAAACTGTAGAATTCTAGGAATTCTAAAAGAATGCTAAGAGAATTTATGAGAACAACACCAGGAAATGTAGGTCTTCCAAACTCGATAATAAATCTTTCTAGAGACAGATTTCTGAGTTTGTAACATAGTATTAATTACTGAGTCAGAGAAACCTCTATGACTTAGTACTAAGCGTTCAATTTCCATACCTTCAAATTTAATGATTTGAGATCCTGATGGAAAAACGGACCTTGAGACAGAAGGTCCAGCCTTAATGGAAGTGGCCAAGGTTGGCAACTGGACATCCGAACAAGATCCGCATACCAAAACCTGTGTGGCCATGCTGGAGCCACCAGCAACACAAACGATTGTTCCATGATGATTTTGGATATCACTCTTGGAAGAAGAACTAGAGGCGAAAAAATGTAAGCAGGATGATAACACCAAGGAAGTGTCAACACATCCACTGCTTCCACCTGAACATCCCTGGACCTGGACAGGTATCTGGGAAGTTTCTTGTTTATATGAGAGGCCATGAAATGTATCCCTGGAAGACCCCACATCTGAACAATCTGAGAAAATACATCTGGATGGAGAGACCACTCCCCTGGATGTTAAGTCTGACGGCTGAGATAATCGGCCTCCCAATTGTCTACACCTGGGATGTGCACCGCAGAGATTAGACAGGAGCTGGATTCCGCCCAAGCAAGTATCCGAGATACTTCTTTCATTGCTTGGGGACTGTGAGTCCTACCCTGATGATTGACATATGCCACAGTTGTGATATTGTCTGTCTTAAAGCAAATGAACGGTTCTCTCTTCAACAGAGGCCAAAACTGAAGAGCTCTGAGAATTGCACAGAGTTCTAAAATATTGATTGGTAATCTCGCCTCTTGAGATTTCCAAACCCCTTGTGCTGTCAGAGATCCTCAAACAGCTCCCCAACCTGAAAGACTTGTGTCTGTAGTGATGACAGTCCAGGTTGGCCGAACAAAGGAAGCCCCTTGAACTAAACGCTGGTGATTTAACCACCATGTCAGAGAGTGTCAAACATTGGGATTTAAGGATATTAACTGTGATATCTTTGTATAATCCCTGCACCATTTATTCAGCATACAAAGCTCGAGAGGTCTCATGTGAAAACTAGCAAAAGGACTTGCGTCAGATGCTGCAGTCATGAGGCCTAAAACTACCATGCACATAGCCACTGAAGGCAATGACCAAGACTGAAGGTGCTGACAGGCTGCAACCAATTTCAAACGTCTCTTGTCTGTGAGAGACAGAGTCATGGACACTGAGTCTATCTGGAAACCTAAAAAGGAGACCCTTGTCTGAGGAATCAAGAAACTTTTTTGTAAATTGATCCTCCAATCATGTTTTTGAAGAAACAACACTAGTTGATTAGTGTGAGATTCTGCAGAACGTAAAGACTGAGCTAGTACCAAGATATCGTCCAAATAAGGAAACACTGCAATACCCTGCTCTCTGATTACAGAGAGTAGGACACCTAGAACCTTTGAAAAGATTCTTGGAGCTGTTGCTAGGCCAAATGGAAGAGCAACAAATTGGTAATGCTTGTCTAGAAAAGAGAATCTCAGGAACTGATAATGTTCTGGATGAATCGGAATATGAAGGTATACATCCTGCAAGTCTATTGTAGACATATAATGTCCTTGCTGAACAAAAGGCAGAATAGTCCTTATAGTCACCATCTTGAAAGTTGGTACTCTTACATAGCGAAACTTTTCAGATCTAGAACTGGTCTGAATGAATTTTCCTTCTTTGGGACAATGAATAGATTTGAATTAAACCCCAGACCCTGTTCCTGGAACCGGCATGGAACCGGCATGATTACCCCTGAAGACTCCAGGTCTGAAACACACTTCAGGAAAGCCTGAGCTTTTACTGGATTTGCTGGGATACATGAGAGAAAAAATCTTCTCACAGGAGCTCTTACTCTGAATCCTATTCAATACCCTTGAGAGACAATGCTCTGAATCCTTTGATTTTGGACAGAATTTATCAAAAATTCCTTGAAAAACCTTAATCTCCCCCCTGCCAGCTGAGCTGGAATGAGGGCCGCACCTTAATGCGGACTTAGGGGCTGACTTTGGTTTTTTAAAAGGCTTGGATTCATTCCAATTTGAGGAAGGCTTCCAATTGGAAACAGATTCCTTGAGGGAAGGATTTGATTTTGGTTCCTTATTTTGACGAAAGGAACGAAAACAGTTAGAAGCCTTAGATTTACCCTTAGGTTTTTTATCCTGAGGCAGAAAAAAAACCTTTCCTCCAATAGCAGTTGAAATAATAGAATCCAACTTAGAACCAAATAAATTATTACCTTGGAAAGAAAGAGATAATAATCTGGATTTAGATATCATATCAGCATTCCAAGATTTAAGCCACAAAGCTCTTCTAGCTAAAATAGCTAAAGACATGGATCTAACATCAATTTTGATAATATCAAAAATGGCATCACAAATAAAACGATTAGCATGTTGCAGTAAATGAACAATGCTAGATATGTCAGAATCCAATTCTTGTTGCGCTAAATTCTCCAACCAAAAAGTTGATGCAGCCGCAACATCAGCCAAAGAAATTGCAGGCCTGAGAAGATGACCTGAATATAAATAGGCTTTCTTTAGATAGGATTCAAGTTTCCTATCTAAAGGATCTTTAAAAGAAGTACTGACTTCCATAGGAATAGTGGTACGCTTAGCAAGAGTAGAAATAGCCCAATCAACTTTGGGGAACTTTTCACAAAACTCTTTTAAATTTTTTTAACCTTGAGGAAGGAATAAAAGGAGTACCTGGCTTATTCCATTCCTTATAAATCATATCAGAACTAGCATCAGGAATAGGAAAAACCTCTGGAGTAACCACAGGAGGTTTAAAAACAGCACTTAAATGCTTACTAGTCTTAATGTCAAGTGGACTAGCTTCCTCAATATCCAAAGTAATTAACACTTCTTTTAACAAAGAACGAATATACTCTATTTTAAACAAATAAGTAGATTTGTCAGTGTCAATATCTGATGAAGGATCTTCTGAATCAGATAGATCCTCATCAGAGGAGGATAAATCATTATGTTGCCGGTCATTTGAAATTTCATCAATTTTATGAGAAGTTTTAAAAGACCTTTTACGTTTATTAGAAGGTGGAAATGCAGGCAAAGCCTTCTGAATAGAATCAGTAACAAATTCTTTAAAATTCATAGCTATATCATGTACATTAGAAGTTGAAGGAACTGCAACTGGCAATGTACTATTACTGATAGGAAAATTATTGTATTCAATAGGTGATACTCTCTTCACGTCCCTCTGACATTCGCTGTACTCTGAGAGGAATCGGGCTTCAAAATGCTGAGAATTGCATGTCAACGTAGAATCTAGCACAAACTTACTTCACCACCTCCATAGGAGGCAAAGTTTGTAAAACTGAATTGTGGGTGTGGTGAGGGGTGTATTTATAGGCATTTTCAGGTTTGGGAAACTTTGCCCCTCCTGGTAGGATTGTATATCCCATATGTCACTAGCTCATGGACTCTTGCCAATTACATGAAAGAAATAAAAGTGTTAGTTATGCAAAACTGATGAATGGGTAATAAGGGATTATCTTTATTTTTAAACAGTAAAAACTCTGGAGTAGACTGTCCCTTGAATGTTGGCAACTGTTGAGCAGCTCTCATCCTATTGGCTGTTCCAATCAGAGAGCAGGGGTTAGTGTTAGGTTATTTTAAGGTTTTTTTGGGTGGGTTTTATTTTTAAAGTAGGGTCTGGGCAGGTAAAAGAGCTAAATGACCTTTTAAGGGCAATGCCCATACAAATGCCCTTTTCAGGGCAATGGGGAGCTTAGGTTATTTTAGATAGGGTTTTTATTTGGGGGGGGTTGGTTGGTTGGGTGGTGGGTTTTACTGTTGGGAGTGTTTATATTTTTTTTTACAGGTAAAAGAGCTGATTTCTTTGGGGCAATGCCCCACAAAAGGCCCTTTTAAGGGCCATTGGTAGTTTATTGTAGGCTAGGTTTTTTTTTTGGGGGGGGGGGGGCTTTTTATTTTGATAGGGCTATTAGATTAGGTGTAATTCTTTTTTATTTTTGATAATGTGTTTTTTTCTCTCGTAATTTTGTGTTTTTTATTTTTTTGTAACAGCATTTTTTTTGTAATTTAGTAATTTTTAATAAGGTTTAATAGTATATTTAATTAATTTGTGTAGGGTTAGGGTTTTTTAATATGTAATTTAGTTAATTTAATTGGTATTTTAATTTAATTATAGTATGATAGTTAGGGTAGGTTAATTAATAGTTTAAAAATAATTTATTTTAATTCTACAGGTAAGTTTAAATTGATTTGAAGATAGGGATGTTGTAATTTTAATTTAAAGTTAGCGGGTTGTTAGGTTTAGGGGTTAATAGCTTAACCCCTTAACGACCAAGGACGTACGCCACACGTCCTCTAAAAAAATACACTTAATGACCGAGGACGTGTGGCGTACGTCCTTGGTCTGGAAAGCAGCTGGAAGCGATCCTGCTCGCTTCCAGCTGCTTTCCGGTTATTGCAGTGATGCCTCAACATCGAGGCATCCTGCAATAACCCCCCTTGGCCATCCGATGCAGAGAGGCACTCTGTGGCCCTCTCTGTACCGGACATCGATGGCCGGTTTCGTTGGTGGGTGGGAGCCAGTCTGGGAGGCGGGTGGGCGGCCATCGATGGGCTGTATCATGTGGAGGGGGGCGGGATCGTGGGCGGGAACGCCGGGCGCGCGCGCGTGCACGAGGGTGCGCGCGCGGGCGCGCGCAGGGGTAGGAAGCGGGTGGGAACCGCTACACTACAGAAAAGTGATGGGATTAAAGTGGCAGTGATTGCCAAATTTATTTACATATATGTGAATCTAAGAGATCTGGGAGGGGTGGTGGGTTGGTCTTTTGGGGGGGGGCAAGCTACACTACAGAAAATCATTAAAAAAATAAAAATAAAAACATATTTTACTATAAACTGGGTACTGGCAGACAGCTGCCAGTACCAAAGATGGCTACTAATAAGTTAGAGGGGGATGGGTAAAGAGCTGTTTGGGGGGTATCAGGGAGGTTGGTGGCTAAGGGGGGATCCTCCAGAGCAGCATATGTAAGTATGCCTTTTTTTTTTATTTATTTTTTATCAAGGATAGCTTTTTTTTTAGTACTGGCAGACTTTCTGCCAGTACTTAACATGGCGGGGACAATTGTGGGGTGGGGGAGGGAAGAGAGCTGTTTGGGAGGGATCAGGGGGTGTAATGTGTCAGGTGGGAGGCTGATCTCTACACTAAAGCTAAAATTAACCCTGCAAGCTCCCTACATGCTACCTAATTAACCCCTTCACTGCTAGCCATAATACACATGTGATGCGCAGCGGCATTTAGCGGCCTTCTAATTACCAAAAAGCAACGCCAAAGCCATGTATGTCTGCTATTTCTCAACAAAGGGGATCCCAGAGAAGCATTTACAACCATTTGTGCCATAATTGCACAAGCTGTTTGTAAATGATTTCAGTGAGAAACCTAAAATTGTGAAAAATTTTACTTTTTTTTTTATTTAATCGCATTTGGCGTTGAAATGGTGGCATGAAATATACCAAAATGGGCCTAGATCAATACTTAGGGTTGTCTACTACACTACAATAAAGCTAAAATTAACCCTACAAGCTCCCTACATGCTCCCTAATTAACCCCTTCATTGCTGGGCATAATACACGTGTGGTGCGCAGTGGCATTTAGCGGCCTTCTAATTACCAAAAAGCAACACCAAATCCATATATGTCTGCTATTTATGAAAAAAGGGATTCCAGAGAAGCATTTACAACCATTTGTGTCATAATTGCACGAGCTGTTTGTAAATAAATTCAGTGAGAAACCTAAAGTTTGTAACAAAATGTGTGAAAAAGTGAACAATTTTTTTTATTTGATCGCATTTGGCGGTGAAATGGTGGCATGAAATATACCAAAATGGGCCTAGATCAATACTTTGGGATGTCTTCTAAAAAAAAATATATACATGTCAAGGGATTTTCAGGGATTCCTGGAAGATATCAGTGTTCCAATGTAACTAGCGCTAAGTTTGAAAAAAAGTGGTTTGGAAATAGCAAAGTGCTTCTTGTATTTATTGCCCTATAACTTACAAAAAAAGCAAAGAACATGTAAACATTGGGTATTTCTAAACTCAGGACAAAATTTGGAAACTATTTAGCATGGGTGTTTTTTGGTGGTTGTAGATGTGTAACAGATTTTGGGGGTCAAAGTTAGAAAAAGTGTGTTTTTTTCCATTTTTTCCTCATATTTTATATTTTTTTTATAGTAAATTATAAGATATGATGAAAATAATGGTATCTTTAGAAAGTCCATTTAATGGCGAGAAAAACGGTATATAATATGTGTGGGTACAGTAAATGAGTAAGAGGAAAATTACAGCTAAACACAAACACCACAGAAATGTAAAAATAGCCTTGGTCCCAAACGGACAGAAAATGGAAAAGTGCTCTGGTCACTAAGGGGTTAATTTAGTTTATGGTGATGTGGGGGGCTGGCGGTTTAGGGGTTAATAGGTTTAGTTGGTGGCAGTGATGTGGGAGGCCAGAGGTTTAGGGGTTAATTAGTTTATTTAGTGGCGGCGGGGTCTGGGAGCGGCGGGATAGGGGTTAATAACTTTATTTAGGTTGCAGCGGGGTCCGGGAGCGCGGGATAGCGGTTAATACGTTTATTTAGTGGCGGCAGGGTCCGGGAGCAGAAGGATAGGGGTTAATATGTTTATTTAGTGGCAGCGAGCATAGGAAGCAGGAGGTATTTAGGGCATCTGGGAGCAGCGGGATAGGGGTTAATAACTTTATGTAGGTTGCGGCGGGGTCCGGGAGCGGCCGGATAGGGGTTAAACATTTTAGTATAGTGGCGGCGTTTAGTTACAGGGTATAAATAAAGTTGGTAAAAAGCTGAATAGACGCAAGATCGATGACTGCTAGTTAACAACAGTCCGATGCTCATCGCCCCGTCTTTTTGCTGGCTTTTTTTTATAAATATGGAGTGCATATTCAGGTCTGCGGCTGCGATGTCAGGCAATGTTAGGCGAGTGTATTGATGCCGGCGAATGCAGCATAGTTGAGGCTTTGATAAATATCCCCCATTGTGTCTCTGGGCAGCACACACATAATGTTGCTGGAAAGCACCAGTCATGTTCCTCCCTGCACCATGTATAACTCATAACTGTCCAGAAAATCATGGCTGAGTTGGCAATTCTAATGTATTTCTCTCTTATAATAACTCACGCAGGTTAACTGCCTAGGTATGTTGTGATATCTATAAAAACATGCTTACTAATAGGTTTACATGTCTTGTCATCTCTGTTATGTGTCACCAGAAGATTGAGTGATTTGGGATAAGACTTTCATAAATAGGCTGCTTCATATGAGAACAGAAATTTCTCAGACGGATTAAGAACATTTTTTTGCTTCTCAGATTAATTTAAACCTCTTTCCACAATCTTCTTTTCCAAGAGCTATAAAAGAGCATCTAGTAGAGTTAATGAATAAATGTGTCACATTTGCATTCATAAAGCTTTGTATGTCAATGCTTTTAAGTGAATTTGAATTGAATTTATATAAGTGATAACAGTTGTCTATTTTTTCCCCCTCATGCTAAATTATATAGTAATCCCCAAGGATTAAAAACAGTTTATACTTATTGATAAGTCATTGTATAATGAGAAATATTTTGTAACAGTATTTAGGTTAATAGACTGGGGAAGATAGAATATCCGATGGTGGAATTAAAGGGGCCTTCTTTGCTTAAAGGGACATTAAACACTAAATAAATGCTAGATAGAATGATGCATTCAAAGAAAAGATTAGTCCATGACTAACATGTAGATGTATTTTTTAAAGTTTCATTAGTTGTTTAAAAAGTGACAAAATAAGTGTTAAGTTTTAGTGTCTATAAAACACTGGGAGCTGCCATGTTGTAACTTGTCTTACCTTCTCTGCTGTGGCCAATTAGGGACCGTTATAAATAGGTCACTAGAGTGTGCAGCCAATGGTTGTGCTGGATTTAACAGTGTTCTGCACTTCCATTTCTAACAGGAACTGAAAGGCTTACAATTTCAGAATGGAATTACAGGCAAAGAAGACAAAATAAATAATAAAAGTATATTGCAGAGTTGTTTTATGTATACAATTTATCATTTATATACCATCTCAAAGTGTTTAATGTCCCTTTAAGCATTTTATTTTTATACAAACCTTTCTACACTGTAGCCAGATTTTAGATTTTAGAAGGACCACTAAAATGGGAAAGCAGAGGCACTTGATTCAGAGCAAACTGAAAACTAGGCAATTTCAGGTGACTTCCAATTCCTACCACACACCACACATCACTGATGGTAATGTCACTTGCTATGTTACTCGTACCTACTGGGCATGTGTAACTCTTTCCAGCTCAATTTCTGATTGGTTTGTGTAGTAGAGTGGAAAAGCCTTGCTTTGAAAACAATGATGACAAATCACTGATAGGCATATCAGTTGATATCCAAATATGAAGTTGCTGTTTTATGGCTTCTCATTTCTGTAAAACATCCCTTTAATGATACAGAAGACTGGCCTGCTCCTCAATTTCCACAAACTGGCCTGCAGGCCTACACATGTGTTCAGACTGGGACACATTTTTTAAAAGCTACAAAAGCATAACACAGCTCCAGGGCCACAATATACAAACTGTTCTTGTTCAGGAAAATATTCTACATTATTCATATGCCATTTAGTACTTGTATGTAGATATGAAAGGAGTTAAACATGCAACAAGATGCTGTGAGGAAGCTGTTAGGCAACCATGTTAAAAAGAAAACTATTTTATTTATGTGTTAAACACTGACACGTTTCTAGTAACTATTGTTCATGGTTTGTTATATAGATACCATATGTTTCTTTTATAGTCACCATTGAACAAAGCATTCAGAAAGAAACTAACAGTATTGTTAGATTTTAATTAAAATATAGAGTAGTTAAAGTGATGGTAAACTCTCCCCTTTATAAAATCAGATCTGGAATGTAAGCGCTATTTTAGATGGGGTTTTATTCATCATGTGCAATGAAGATGCGCTATAACTTAGTTATTAATATAGATATGAAATTCAAATACCCCACGTTACACCACCCACTTCAAAAGTCAATTTTCCTGTCAGCTAAATGATTGAATTACTTTCCAATCAATGCTCTAGCTACAACAAAAGTGCCATATGGGGAGAGCGCTGATTGGACAACAATTCAATCTGTTAGCTCACAGAAAAGTTTACTTTTGAAGTGGGCGGAGGAGCAATGCAGTATTTGAATTTCATATCTATATTAAAAAGCATGTTATACTGCATCTTCATTACAGCTAATGAATTAAACTTCATCTAAAATAGCGCTTACATTCCAGATCTGATTTTAAAAAGGTGAGAGTTTACCATCACTTTAATGAGCAATTTTGACAGTGAGTCACTAATTAGGTAGGTATTAATGACATTAATATGTCAATACACACAGTGGTGAATAAGATACAAAAATATGTAGTTGGAAGTGACAAAAAAGTCATAAAAAAGGATTTACAACAATGTATCAATAGTATGTCAGTGAATACAATATTACAAATATTATACAGTTGATAATAAAAAAGCAAAGAAAAAAGTCCTTAGGTGACTTATAGATGGTATCAGTATAGATGAATAAGTTGGCACAATCAAGGCAGCTATCTGTAGAGGATCAAGGCCACGACCCAGGATCAGTAATCTGTTGTAAATAGAAGAGGACAGAAGCGCCACATGGCCCAATATTGTTGAAAAACAATTATGTTTAAGTATAATAAAAATATCATAGGCACTTTACTCATGTCTTCACACCCACACATTACCCTCATAATCACACCGATCTGTGGACCGAACATTTTATCACTGCATTATTGGAATACCCAAGTCATTTTTGACACTGATCTGATCTAGCCCCACCCACCTTCATGACGTTCTGATTTTAAGGCCAATTATTTAACACCGTTGTAATCCTATTAACATCGGCCAGACACTCACTACGTCATCACGTCACAACACCCATATATTCCATTCAAGTACCGAGTTACTATTTATAAAGTTTAATGTCAGCAAATAATTACTAAACAAAGTATAACCCGACTGATCCACTCATGAAACACATCTAGGCTGGATCAGCTGAGAGTGTTATACCAATTGTCTGTTTTTCGAGTCGATTGTAGAAGCCGTGGCCTCAGACACTTATGACTACTGCGTGCATAGGAAAAATACACAAGCACACTGCAGGTACCCCATTAATTGTTAAAACATAGGCAATGGACCCAGGTGGAAAATGACTTATATCTAGATATGAAACACTTTAGTATTCATAGGATTATGAATAATTAATATAGGGCGATTTTAGGGTGATATTTTTAGTAATATTTTCGATTATTATTTTCTATTATTACTCAGCTTGGCTTATATTGTGTATTATGACAAGATTAGACACACATAGGATGTTGATCTCTATTTTAGATTTATATATCACTTAAAGATTAGAATTTTTACTTGGGATGATGTTCTTTACTTCACTTGTCATATTATTGATAAATTTGTATCATGATATTGGATTTATGATATTTTTTATGTCAACATCTACAAAGACAAGAAGAGACAGAAGTGCCACATGGCCCAATATTGTCTGGTCCAAAAATGAATAAATGTGTGTACACAGAGTAAACTCACATTTGTGGAAGCACCTCAATTAGTGCTATAGAAGCAGTCTGGTATTTCTTACAGTCACCCAGGGGACCAACCTCCGGTATTGGTATGATGTCTATATCAAAACGACATAAAGAGACACAGGTACCTATATGGCCTAGTATTGTCTTAACACAGGTGAGTCAGTGTGTTAATATAGAAAGGTACTCACATTTGTTGTAGCATCTCCCTTGATGCTATAGAGGCAGGATGGGATCAATATAGTCACCCACCAGACTTAAACATAGGCCTGCTGGACACGGATGGAAGTCATGAACCGCCAGTGGTCAGGGGAGACCCAGACTAGAGAGCCCCTCTCACCAGAGGGATAGATAGCAACAAAATAGATGGTAGCAAGTGTTCAGAATATAAAATAGTTTTATTAAAATAATAAAAACAAGGCAACGCGTTTCTCAGCTCAAGGCTGTTTCATCAGCTCACCTGTGTTAAGACAATACTAGGCCATATAGGCACCTGTGTCTCTTTATGTCGTTTTGATATAGACATCATACCAATACCGGAGGTTGGTCCTCTGGGTGACTGTAAGAAATCTCAGACTGCTTCTATAGCACTAATTGAGGTGCTTCCACAAATGTGAGTTTACTCTGTGTACACACATTTATTCGTTTTTGGACCAGACAATATTGGGCCATGTGGCGCTTCTGTCTCTTCTTGTCTTTGTAGATTGCTGCTTTGGATCCCGGCCTGGATCTCCACCTCAGTGACTCTTCACAATTATTATTAGAGACTATTATACTTTGAGACCATATCCTTCTCTGTATGTATGTCATATAGTGTATTGTATTAATCAGTTCACACACCATTGTGAATTATGTTACTCTGAGGTTTAGTTACTTGTTTACCATTGTGTATATATATATATATATATATTCTTACTTTGTCTTTCTCTTAGGAGGTTGTGCATTACATCTATCTTGCTGTTACTATTTAGACTGTATAGTCTCAAGACCAGTATATTATCTTAATCTTTCTCTTATGAGGTTTATGTTTGTGTTATATGATATATAAGACTTATTTATTCTATCACCACTTACTATTAGGAGTATAGATTATCCCTCCTTAGGGCGCCCCCTCCTATATCTTGCATTTATGTCAACATATTGATTGAACTGTGATGTCAGCAAATACTATTCCATTTATGATAGGCTATGACTCATCCAGCATGTTTACCTGGTAACTCCCACTTTAGGTGTAGCTCATCAACTAATTATCTAATTGGATTGTTTGTATGGCATATATAGCAAGTGTTTTGTATTGTATTTTATATTCTCTTTACTAAGCCTGATGAAACAGCCACTGGTTGGCTAAGAAACACGTTGCTAACAGTTTTACTACTGACCACTTGCTGCCTGTTTGTCATCTACCATCTACACCTTTAATCTGCTACTGGAATATTGAGAGTGCCTGAATGCCGGTGATTAAGTCTACTGGGTGACTATATTGATCCCAGCTTGCCTCTGTAGCACCAAGGGAGGTGCTCCACCAAATGTGAGTGCATCTCATATATTTCACTATTCATTTGCATCAGCAATACCAATCCGATTGGCTGATTGGAGGATGGCTCAGCTTCGGCTGGATTCAAGATGGCTCCGCTCCGGTTGATTGAAGATAGAAGATGCCGCTTGGATGAAGACATCTGCCGCTTGGAGGACCTCTTCTGCCCGGATTCGATGAAGACTTCTGGACGGATCGGATGCCGCTTGTGCCCGGCTGGGTGAAGACGGCTCAAGGTAGGCTGATCTTCAAGGGGGTAGTGTTAGTTTTTTTTGAAGGGGGGATCGGGTGGGTTTTAGAGTAGGGTGTGTGGGTGGTGGGTTTTAATGTTGGGGGGGGTTAAAGGTAAAAGAGCTGATTACTTTGGGGCAATGCCCCGCAAAAGGCCATTTTAAGGGCTGGTAAAAGAGCTGATTACTTTTGGGGCAATGCCTCGCAAAAGGCCCTTTTAAGGGCTATTTGTAATTTAGTTTAGGGTAGGGAATTTTATTATTTTGGGTGGCTGTTTTATTTTATTAGGGGGCTTAGATTAGGTGTAATTAGTTTAAAATTCTTCTTCTAGAGTTTTTTTGTACTTTAGTTATTTTTAGTTAATTTTATTTAATGTTAGGTAATTGTAGTTAATTTAATTTATTTAATGATAGTGTAGTGTTAGGTGTAATTGTAACTTAGGTTAGGATTTATTTTACAGGTATAGTTGTAGTTATTTTAGCTAGGTAGCTATTAAATAGTTAATAACTATTTAATAGCTATTGTACCTAGTTAAAATAAATACAAAGTTGCCTGTAAAATAAAAATAAACTTTAAAATAATGTACATTATTAATTATATTGTAGCTATCTTACACCTAGATTTAGAGTTTTGCGGCCGAAGGGGTGCGTTAGCTACGCGTCTTTTTTTTCTAGCGCTGCTTCTAAACAACGCTGGTATTTAGAGTTCTCTGAATGGCTGCGTTAGGCTCCAAAAAGGAAGCGTTGAGCCGAATTTACCGCCACTTCAACCCTCAATACCAGTGTTGCTTATGGTAGTGGCTAGCTGGAAAAACGTGCTCGTTCACGATTCCCCCATAGGAAACAATGGGGCAGTTTGGGCTGAAAAAAACACCTGCAAAAAAGCAGCATTCAACTCCTAACGCAGCCCCATTGTTTCCTATGGGGAAACACTCTCTAAGTCTGCACCTAACACCCTAACATGAACCCCGAGTCTAAACACCCCTAACTTTACACTTATTAACCCCTAATCTGCCGCCCCTGCTATCGCTGACCCCTGCATATTATTATTAACCCCTAATCTGCCGCTCCGGACACCGCCGCAACCTACATTATACCTATGTACCCCTAATCGCTGCCCCTAACATCGCCGACACCTACATAATATTTATTAACCCCTAATCTGCCCCCCCAACGTCGCCGCTACTTACCTACACTTATTAACCCCTAATCTGCCGACCGGACCTCGCCGCTACACTAATAAATGTATTAACCCCTAAACCGCTGCACTCCCGCCTCGCAAACCCTATAATAAATAGTATTAACCCCTAATCTGCCCTCCCTAACATCGCCACCACCTAACTTCAAGTATTAACCCCTAATCTGCCGACCGGACCTCGCCGTTACTATAATAAATATAATAACCGTTAAAGCTAAGTCTAACCCTAACCCTAACACCCCCCTAAATTAAATATAATTTTAATCTAACAAAATTAATGAAATATTATTAACTAAAGTATTCCTATTTAAAGCTAAATACTTACATGTAAAATAAACCCTAATATAGCTACAATATAACAAATAATTATATTGCAGCTATTTTAGGGTTTATTTTTATTTTACAGGCAACTTTGAATTTATTTTAACTAGGTACAATAGCTATTAAATAGTTATTAACTATTTAATAGCTACCTAGTTAAAATAATTACCAAATTACCTGTAAAATAAATCCTAACCTAAGTTACAATTAAACCTAACACTACACTATCAATAAATTAATTAAATAAATTACCTACAATTACATACAATTAAATAAACTAAACTAAATTACAAAAAAAACCCCACTAAATTACAAAAAAAAAAAAAGATTAAAAAAATTTTAAGCTAATTACACCTACTCTAAGCCCCCTAATAAAATAACAAAGCCCCCCAAAATAATAAAGGTCCCTACCCTATTCTAAATTAAAAAGTAACCAGCTCTTTTACCAGCCCTTAAAAGGGCTTTTTGCGGGCATGCCCCAAAGTAAACAGCTCTTTTGCCTGTAAAAAAACTCACAATACCACCCCCCAACATTACAGCCCACCACCCACATACCCATACTCTAACCCAAACCCCTCTTAAATAAACCTAACACTACCCCCTGAAGATCTCCCTACCTTGAGTCGTCTTCACCCAGCCGGGCACCGATGGACCAAAAGAGGACATCCAGAGCAGCAGAAGTCTTCATCCTATCCGGGCAGAAGAGGACATCCGGACCGGCAGACATCTTCATCCAAGCGGCATCTTCTATCTTCATCCATCCGGAGCGGAGCGGAGCCATCTTCTTCCAGCCGACACGGATCCATCCTTCTTCACCGACGGTGAAGAAGGATGGATCCGGAATTAAGGTAGGAAAAATTCCAATCGGAATTAAGGTAGGAAAAATCTGATTGGCTGATTGAATCCGCCAATCAGATTCAAGTTCAATTGGATTGGCTGATCCAATCAGCCAATCAGATTGAGCTCGCATCCTATTGGCTGTTCCGATCAGCCAATAGAAAGTGAGCGTTAGACCCTTTACTGGCTGACTCTAAATACCAGCGGGCGGCCAAAAGCAGCGTTATGACCCCTTAACGCTGCTTTTGACGGCTAACGCAGAACTCTAAATCTAGGCGTTAAGGTTTATTTTACAGGTAAGTATTTAGTTTTAAATAGGAATAATGTAGTTAATTATAGGAATATTTTATTAGATTAATTTGAATAATATTTAAGTTATGGGGGTGTTAGGGTTAGGGTTAGACTTAGGTTTAGGGGTTAATTCATTTAATATAGTGGCGGCGGTGTAGGGGGGGTAGATTAGGGGTTAATCAATGTACTGTAGGTGGCAGCGGTGTAGGGGGGGCAGGATAGAGGTTAATAAATGTAATGTAGGTGGCGGAGGGCTCCGGGTGCGGCGGTTTAGGGGTTAAACATTTAATTTATTTGCGGCGTGCTCCGGGATCGGAAGAATAAGGGTTAATAGCTTTATGTAGGTGGTGGCGGTATAGGGGGCGGCAGATTAGGGGTTAATAGGTATAATGTAGGTGGCAGTGGGGTCCGGGAGCAGCGGTTTTGGGGTTCATATATTTATTATAGTGGCGGCGGGGTCCGGGAGCGGCGGTTTAGGGGTTAATATATTTATTATAGTTGCGGAGGTGTCCAGGAGCGGCGGTTTAGGGGTTAATAACTTTATTTAGTTGCGGGGGGCTCCGGGAGTGGTGGTATAGGGGGTAAAACAGTATAGTATAGTGTGGGTGCTTAGTGACAGGGTAGCAAGAAAGCTGCAAAGAAGACGATGAGCAGCGAGATTGATGACTGTCAGTTAACAACAGTCCGCTGCTCATCGCTCCGTACTTGGTGCGCGGCTTCTTGACAGCTTTCTTGATAACTTTGGCGAACGTATTAAGGTCCGCGGCGGTGATGTTAGGCGAGCTTAGGCGAGCGTATTGGGCCGGCAGATAAATACGGAGCTTCATAACTAGAGGCCTATATTTCATGTATTTTACAATTTGGTTGGCAAATGGATTGCATGTTGTGTATAAATAATGATCTTCTCACCAGGCAACAAACAGATTTGCAAGCAAGGGGGCAAATTTTGCCTCCCATCGCTGTGTCACAAATTTGCAGGAAGTACTCATTATTGAACATAAACAAATTATGCTTGAGATGGAACTCTACTACTTCACATAAAAAAAACTTAAATTCAAATGAATATTTAGTAGCTGTATCCAAAAAATAATGTATGGCTTTAATACCCAATGAGTGTGGGATACTGGAGTACAATGCCGTAGCATCAACAACAACCCATCTGTAGTTTTCATTCCACGTTGTATTTTATAAAGAATTCAAGAGATGGGTAGAGTCTCTAAGGTAACTATTAAGATTTTAAACTAATGGTTGGAGAACCGAGTCTACTCATTCCGATAATGGCTCAAATAGCGAGCCAATACCAGAAATAACAGGTCGACGGGGGGGGGGGGGGGGGGGGGGGGACACAGATCTTTATGTGTTTTGGGCACATGATAAAAAATAGGAACTAAGGAAAATACAGGAATCATCGATTTGACTTGCTCATCAGTGAAAATACTCCCTGCTCTATACGTGTTTGGAGCTTACTTTTAAATTCCTGACTAGGATTTCTACTAAGTTTTCTATACGTGTTAATGTCTGACTCTTTAATGTAGTCATCTTTATCAAGGACGACCACATTGTCCCCCTTGTCGGAAACCCTTATGACGATACTGTCATTAGAATCTTGTAATCCTTTCTTTTCTGCTAGGGTAAGATTAGAGTGTATATGTTGACCTCTAACCATATTCTCTAAATTTAATAGTTCTTTCTGAACTTGTTTTTAATACAGATAAATGGTGTTTCCTCTAAAATTTGTGGGATAGAAATCTGAGGACTTCTTATTTGGAGAAGGCACCTCTGAGTCACACAGACCAATCTGGTCTTCACAAGATTTCAATTCATTAAGAGGGATGAAATCACCAAATTTGAAGTCCAAAGAGTCATTGCCTACAGTATTTACATTATCAATTGCATCTTTGATAACAGTATTATCATTGTTAAATAAATCATCTGGATCGTCAATTTTCTGACAAATGTATTAATGTCTATCAAAGTTCTGAAAGCAGAAAAGGTATTTTTTGGGGGAAAGCCCAATCGTTTGCTTAGGAGAGAAACCTCATCATCAGTCAAAGTGACCGTTGACAGATTTCTGACCGATGGTCCTTCATGTTTTGTTTCCATTTCCTTGTTAGCTTTCTTAGTTTGTCTGCCTGCCCTCCTGGTCCTTCTCCTAAAGGGATCAATGCTGTTGCTTTATCCTTAGGGCGTACCACTGGTTGATCCTTCACATCAGAGTCACTGTCGCTCAGCACCTGCAAAGACAAGAGGGAGTAGAAGGAAAGAGAGGTAGAGGAAGAGGGAGGTGAGGAAGGGGGAGAGAGAGAGTTGGTAGAAGAAGGTAAGGAAGCTACACTCCCATCTGATACACATGAATCTTGATCAGATGTGTCAGTAGAAGAGAAGGCGACTTTTTGTTTAGATTTGTGTTTCAAAATTGATTTTGGAGTATTCGCCTTGTTATCCTCTTTAGATGTTTGTTGACTTTTTTTGTTTCCCTTATTTTGATTAAACCTTCTTCTTGGTTTATTTTGAAATCTCGACCAGTTATACATCTTATTATTGGCATAATCCTCAAGGTCTCTGTTAAATTTATTACCCTTCCTTTGTGCCAATTGCTCATCAGACTTCTGTATTCTAGATTTGAGATTAATTTTAAAATCTCCATACTTGACGTCAGTCTTTAGTGATTTTTGTCCCTCTTAGAGGTTTTACTCCTATTGACAATGTCCATTAGAGTGAGGGAGCATGTGGTGAGAACTTTGTTCCATTCTGTTTGTAAGGCTGGATCCTCAAGATTAAAAGAGGGATATTTTTTCATTCTTAATCCTCTCGGGATTCTTTTGGCTTTAATATAATGATTGAATGAGACTATATCCCACATAAGCTTCAAATCTATTAGCAAGAGTCTCTCCAGCTGTGTGAATAGACTCTTGAGATCACATAGACCCCCACTAATGCTTTCAGCAGTATTGAAAACTTTTTCAAAATAACTTTGTATTGCTCATTAAATAATTATTTATGTGAGCTTATACTCTCTTTCTCCATGTTTAAACACTGAAGTAAATGATAAATCAAATTGGAATACAGAAGCCTCGTACCATTAGATATAAATTGTACCTGTAGAACCCTTCTGTCGCAATATGCATGTAATCCCCTTCAGTCATAAAGGATACTGTGTTAAATACTGATGCATGGTAAATGACCTTAAGAGTCACCACTCGGCTGTGAATAACTTGTACAACAAGGATTCAGACACACTTTAGGACCCAATGTAGTCCTCAGCATTCGATATAGAGAGACAGTAAGAAAATTTGTAAGACTTACTCAGATTTCCGGAATAAGGACCGAGCCGGTGTAACTGTACTTTTAAATGTATTTGTGATGTGTTTTGTGCAACTTTTTTGTTAAACATAACAATTAACCAGAGCTCTGAAGTCACATTATCTCGACATGCGTTAAATTCAATTGTGCCACATTGAAATGCGTTTACTTTCATCTTGTAATACGCATACTAATTCTCGGCACATGCAAATAACCGCAATAAACCCCTTATTGCTTGTGCACAAAAGTAAGCACACCACTCATAATCTTGCCCTGTTTATACAATTCTCAAGGTGTTTACTGTCCCTTTAAGGTTGAGAGCATTTGAATAGCTGAAGGTAAGACTGATAACATACTAAGAAATGTTAGCTCCCTACAGTATGATATTATAGTTTTGTGTGCAATAGAAGTATCAAATGTTCCCCAGTATAAGGACGTCAAATTCTAACCTCTCCCAGATATTTATGCTAGCAACAGGTGCTAAATAGTTTTTTTCCATAATTATTCTGTTCTGTTTTTGATAGCAGCTTTTATCATTTTCGGAGACATGAAAACCAGATGATCTTTGATCGGGAATAATTATAGATTAGAATCTAGCTCATAGACAGAAACATTTATGGAATAAGTGTTTCCTAACTTTTTCCTTTCCATTAGCATTCCATGCGTTTACTTTCATCTTGTAATACGCATACTAATTCTCGGCACATGCAAATAACCGCAATAAACCCATTATTGCTTGTGCACAAAAGTAAGCACACCACTCATAATCTTGCCCTGTTTATACAATTCTCAAGGTGTTTACTGTCCCTTTAAGGTTGAGAGCATTTGAATAGCTGAAGGTAAGACTGATAACATACTAAGAAATGTTAGCTCCCTACAGTATGATATTATAGTTTTGTGTGCAATAGAAGTATCAAATGTTCCCCAGTATAAGGACGGCAAATTCTAACCTCTCCCAGATATTTATGCTAGCAACAGGTGCTAAATAGTTTTTTCCATAATTATTCTGTTCTGTTTTTGATAGCAGCTTTTATCATTTTCGGAGACATGAAAACCAAATGATCTTTGATCGGGAATAATTATAGATTAGAATCTAGCTCATAGACAGAAACATTTATGGAATAAGTGTTTCCTAACTTTTTCCTTTCCATTAGCAAATACTAACCATGGGACACTAAACATTTGCCCATGAATTGATTATTGTTATCTTTTGTTCTTGTTCCTCCTCACACTCCTGTCTCGTCTGTTACTGTTGCCAGGTGGGTCAAATGGTTTGAGAAATTCTGAAGTCAATACCTTTATCTGCTCACTTGGTTAGAGGATCTGCTACAACTAAATAGTTTTTTTTTATATATATATCTACCTCACTTATTAAAGGGCCATCAAAGTCAAAATTAAAGTTTCATAATTTAGTTAAAGGGTGCAATTAAAAAAACATCTTTCAGATATACTTGCATTATTAAAATGTGCACATTCTTTTTATGTGCACATTTTATGAGGCTCCACAGTATATACGTATATGCATTTTGTTATTGGCTTATGGCTGACACATGGTACAGAGGGAGGGAAATTGAATTCACTTTGAAATTTGCCAGAACATATTCTACTGCTTGCTTATTTCAAAATCAAAGAAAATTCTATTGAATTGTTTGTTTTTGTGTATTTGTCAGTTATTCAATCAATTCTACTGTATTTTTTGGTGTTAAAAACATTCTCAATATAGCTGGTTGATCTATTAATAAAACATTTAGACATTTTAAGTCTATTTCTCCATCATCTCACAAGTCTCTATTCTTTGGAAAAAAATCATAATACAGAAGGTGTTAAACACAGAGGCAAACATTGCAGCTCTCGAACTGAACACAGATGGTCACAAAGTTGCCACTGTCTATTGGCCCTACCAGCTATTCCCAATTCAGTTCTCCATGGCTCCTGAGCAAGAAGAAACACATAGAGTTTGAATAAGAGTGATGCGATATTTGGTTTGCATTACAATGTTCTTTTATATGGACATTGTAGGCAAAAAAATGTTTTAAAATGTCCTGCATGTGTATTCTATGTTCAGTTTTGTGCAAAAGCTTTTATAGATATTTTTTTAAGTAAATGTTGCTGATTTTCAGCCCTCTTACATAGCCCCATTAGCTCTCTTTGTGTTAGAGAGTACTATACATTCGCAGGTTTTCCTACTCTTTGTGTTAGAGAGTATAATACATGCGCAGGTTTTCCTACTCTTTTGTGTTAGAGAGTACTATACATGCGCGGGATTCCCTACTGTTTAGTGTTAGAGAGTACTATTCATGCACAGGACTCCCTACTCTTTAGTGTTAGAGAGTACCATACATGCACGGGATTCCCTACTGTTTTGTGTTAGAGAGCACTATAAATGCGCAGGATTCCCTACTGTTTAGTGTTAGAGAGTACAATATATGCGCGGGATTCCATACTGTTTAGTGTTAGAGAGTATGATACATGCGCGGGATTCCATACTGTTTAGTGTTAGAGAATACCATACATGCAGGGGGATTCCCTATTGTTTTGTTCTAGAGAGTACTATGCATGCATGCACGGGATTCCCTACTGTTTAGTGTTAGAGAGTACTATACATGCGCAGGATTCCCTACTGTTTAGTGTTAGAGAGTACTATACATGCACAGGATTCCCTACTGTTTAGTGTTAGAGAGCACTATACATTCACGGGATTCCCTACTGTTTAGTGTTAGAGAGTACGATACATGCGCGGGATTCCATACTGTTTAGTGTTAGAGAATACCATACATGCAGGGGATTTCCTACTGTTTTGTTCTAGAGAGTACTATACACGCATGCACGGGGCTCCCTACTGTTTAGTGTTATAGAGTACTATACATGCGCAGGATTTCCTACTGTTTAGTGTTAGAGAGTACTATACATGCACAGGATTCCCTACTGTTTAATGTTAGATAGTACCATACATGCACGGGATTCCCTACTGTTTAGTGTTAGAGAGTTCCATACATGCGCTGGATTCCCTACTATTTTGTGTTAGAGAGTACTATACATGTGTGGGATTCCCTACTGTTTTGTGTTAGAGAGTACTATACATTCATGGGATTCCATACTATTTTGTGTAAGAAAATACTATACATTCATGGGATTTCATACTGTTTTGTGTTAGTGAGTACTATACATGCACAGGATTCCCTACTGTTTAGTGTTAGAGAGTACTATACATGTGCGGGATTCCATACTGTTTTGTGTTAAAGAGTACTATACATTCACGGGATTCCCTACTGTTTAGTGTTAGAGAGTACTATACATGTGCGGGATTCCCTACTGTATAGTGTTAGAGAGTACTATACATTCACGGGATTCCCTACTGTTTAGTGTTAGAGAGTACAATACATGCGTGGGATTCCCTACTGTTTAGTGTTAGAGAGTACTATACATGCACGGAATTCCCTACTGTTTAGTGTTAGAGAGTACAATACATGCAGAGGATTCCCTACTGTTTTGTTCTAAAGATTACTATACCAGCATGCCAAGATTCCCTACTGTTTTGTGTTAGAGAGTACTATACATGCGCAGGATTCCCTACTGTTTAGTGTTAGAGAGTACTATACATTCACGGGATTCCCTACTGTTTAGTGTTAGAGAGTACTATACATTCACAGGATTCCCTACTGTTTAGTGTTAGAGAGTACGATACATGCACAGGATTCCCTACTGTTTAGTGTTAGAGCGTACTATACAATCACAGGATTCCCTACTGTTTAGTGTTAGAGAGTACGATACATGCGCAGGATTCCCTACTGTTTAGTGTTAGAGAGTACCATACATGCGCGGGATTCCCTACTGTTGCTGATTTTCAGCCCTCTTACATAGCCCTATTCGATCTCTTTGTGTTAGACAGTACTATACATGCGCAGGTTTTCCTACTCTTTGTGTTAGAGAGTACTATACATTCACGGGATTCCCTACTGTTTAGTGTTAGAGAGTACTATACATTCACGGGATTCCCTACTGTTTAGTGTTAGAGAGTACGATACATGCGCGGGATTCCCTACTGTTTAGTGTTAGAGAGTATTATACATTCACGGGATTCCCTACTGTTTAGTTTTAGAGAGTACTATACATTCACGGGATTCCCTACTGTTTAGTGTTAGAGAGTACTATATATTCACGGGATTCCCTACTGTTTAGTGTTAGAGAGTACAATACATGCGCAGGATTCCCTACTGTTTAGTGTTAGAGAGTACTATACATTCACGGGATTCCCTACTGTTTAGTGTCAGAGAGTACCATACATGCGCGGGATTCCCTACTGTTTAGTGTTAGAGAGTACCATACATGTGCGGGATTCCCTACTGTTGCTGATTTTCAGCCCTCTTACATAGCCCTATTCGATCTCTTTGTGTTAGAGAGTACTATACATGTGCAGGTTTTCCTACTCTTTGTGTTAGAGAGTATAATACATGCGCAGGTTTTCCTACTCTTTTGTGTTAGAGAGTACTATACATGCACGGGATTCCCTACTGTTTAGTGTTAGAGAGTACTATTCATGCGCAGGATTCCTTACTGTTTAGTGTTAGAGAGTACTATTCATGTGCAGAATTCCCTACTGTTTAGTGTTAGAGAGTACTATTCCTGTGCAGGATTCCCTACTGTTTAGTGTTAGAGAGTACTATCCATGTGCAGGATTCCCTACTGTTTAGTGTTAGAGAGTACCATACATGCACAGGACTCCCTACTGTTTTGTGTTAGAGAGCACTATACATGCGCGGGATCAGGGTCGGCTCCAGAACGAATATAATGGGGGGGAATTTTTTTTTCACGAGGGGGCACGCATTTACAAAGCATGTATGAGAGTCAAAATAGGAGAATTGCTAACATCTCTGTAAATCTGGAACTTTGGATGCGGTAGTATAGTATTGTCCATGTCCTGGAATGTTATCCGGAACATATATGATATATTCTGGTGTCTTCATGAGCTTCTTAAGGCTGAATTAGGCTGCTTTTAGAATGTCGTGATATGGAGCTCCTCACTTGTGCGACCATTTTCGTTAGCGTTCAGCTCCACCCCCCCGACATCTAATTTTTGTTTTTCATTACATCTGCCTTTGTGGTGTTTTCCTCATTTCTGGATACATTCTAGACAGTGCTAGCAAAGATTTACCTACACACATCTGGGTGGAGCCCTGGAAAGCAATCAGTACTATAGGCATTCCTACGTTCAAAATAGAATTGTCTTCGCATATATGCTCTTTATACATGTAGACGTCAAATCATAATTTGCTTGCTCAATTTGATTGACGGGAGGGAATGCAAGTTAAAGATGTTTGCTTTGCCCTTATATGTGGTCGTCGCTGCACTGCATCGGACACACGTTAGAGGAACTTTTAAGGTAATAAATATTACACTTATTAACTATATTTTTTTATTGCCAGCACAATCTTTCCTTTATTTGAATCATTCTTCATGCAATCAAATGTTCACTAACTGTGAGTACACATAGAAACATGGAAACATAGATATTGATGGCAGATAAGAGCCATAGGCCCAGCAAGTCTGCCCGATATTACCTAACAGTCAGCCAGATTATGATTTTTGCGTTATGGCTGGCTCGCTAATAACTTGTAAGTTATTTTCATTGCTCACCTTTCATAGCGCTGCTATTACAGGTTTGCAAAAAAACGACTTGTGCGGGCGATACGGTTGCGTTGAGCTCCATACTTCACCCAAATACAAGCGAGTGGTGTTTTGACGTGCTCGTGCATGATTTCCCCATAGACATCAATTGGGAGAGCCGGCTAAAAAAAAAGCCTAACACCTGCAATCGCAGAGCGCAAAGCAATGTAACGCAGCCCCATTGATGTCTATGGGGAAAAAAAATGTATGTTTAAACACCCTAACATAAACCCAGAGTCTAAATACCCCTAATCTGCTGCCCCTGACATCGCCGACACCTACATTACACTTATTAACCGCTAATCTGCCGCCCCCAACATAGCCGACACCTACATTACACTTATTAACCCCTAATCTGCCGCCCCCAATGTCACCACCGCCTCTATACTAAATTTATTAACCCCTAAACCTCTGGCCTCCCACATCACTAACACTAAATAAATATATTACCCTCTAATGTAACCCTAACCCTAAGTCTAACCCTAACATAACCCTAACAGCCCCTAACATAAACATAATTAAAATAATTCTAAATAAAACTTACTATTGATAACTAAATAATTCCTATAAATACTTACCTGCAAAATAAACCCTAAGCTAGCTACAATATAACTAATAGTTACATTATAGTTAGCTTAGGTGTTATTTTTATTTCACAGGTAAGTTTGTATTTATTTGAACTAGGTAGACTACTTAGTAAATAGTTATTAACTATTTACTAGCTACCTAGTTAAAATAAATACAAATTTACCTGTAAAATAAAACCTAACCAGAGTTACACTAACACCTAACATTACAATAAAATGAAATAAATTAAATTAACAAAATACAATTATCTAAATTACAAAAAAAATATACACTAAATTACACAAAATAAAAAAAGAAATTATCAAAAATAAAAACGAATTACTCCTAATCTAATAGCCCTATCAAAATAAAAATTGCCCCCCCCCCCCAAAAAAAACAAAACAAAACACTAGCCTACACTAAACTGCCAATGGCCCTTAAAAGGGCCTTTTGTTGGGCATTGCCCCAAAGAAATCAGCTCTTTTACCTGTAAAAAAAATGCAAACAACCCCCCAACAGTAAAATCCACCACCCACACATCCAAACCCCCCAAATAAAAACCTATCTAAATAAACCTAAGCTAACTATTGTCCTGAAAAGGGCATTTGGATGGACATTGCCCTTAAAAGGGCATTTAGCTCTTTTACATAGCCCAAAACCCTAAGCTAAAAATAAAACCCACCCAATAAACCCTTAAAAAACCTAACACTAACACCCGGCGATCCACTTACAGTTTTTCAAGACCGGACATCCATCCTCATACAGACGGCAGAAGTCTTCATCCAAGCGGGCAGAAGTCCGGCAACAGTCTTCATCCAAGCGGGCAGAAGTCTTCATCCAGATGGCATCTTCTATCTTCATCCATCCAGCGTGGAGCAGGTCCATCTTCAAGACATCCGGCGCGGAGCATCCTCTTCATACGATGGTTGCTGAAGAATGAAGTTTTCCTTTAAATTACATCATCCAAGATGGCGTCCCTTACATTCCGAATGGCTGAGAGAATTCTATCAGCCAATAGGAATTAAGGGGGAAAAATCCTATTGGCTGTTGCAATCAGCCAATAGTATTGAGCTTTCATTCTATTGGCTGATCCAATCAGCCAATAGGATTGAGCTTGCATTCTATTGGCTATTCCAATTAGCCAATAGAATGCGAGCTCAATCCTATTGGCTGATTGGATCAGCCAATAGGATGAAAGCTCAATCCTATTGGCTGATTGCAACAGTTCGTAGGATAGCTTTATGCTTGTCCCAGGCATTTTTTAAAGTCCCCCACAGTGTTTGTCATTACCACCTCTAAATCAATCACTCTTTCTGTAAAGAAGTGTTTCCTCAAATTACTATACTCAAAGTGAGGCCTAACTAATGATCTATAAAGTGGCATAAGAACCTTACTATTTCTGCTGCAAATACCTCTACCAATACATCCAAGCATTCTGCTAGCCTTACTCACTGCATTACTACATTGTTTACTAAGTTTTAAATACTCTGAAATAATAATTCTTATGTCCTGTTCCTCATCTGTAACAGTCAATAAAGTGTCGGTGATAATAGTGTGTTTCCTTTTATCTGCTATTAGCAAAGAGCTGTAGTAAAGACCCTAGGCTGAAACGCGTAGATTTGCCCACTATAAGAAAGCTTATGCCAAAGATACATCTATACTCATTACAGGAATTGAGATACGATCTCCTCTAAACCGCTTGGATTTGGATAATCTATATACCTCTCTTCATTTGAAGCTGCGATAGTAGCTAGTGGAGAGAAGGGAACCTTATCATTCCTTGGCTGGTACTACAGCTATTTGCTAATAACAGATAAAAGGACACACACTATTATCACCGAGACTGGCTGAGAACAGCCTGAATTTATCCAATTACTAGATTTCTACATTCCACAAAAAAAAACGTCCCAGAAGGACTGTGTGATCACCTTTATTCTTATAAGAACTGCCTGGACACTTAACATCGGAAAAAACGATAATTCCGTTGGGATACATAAGGGCTTACTGCTATTGCACTATCAGCATTTAGTATTTAGTGCTATCATCAGTGAATGGCCACCAAGAGAGATGCACTCCTAACAAACAAGGTAGTCGAATGCCCTGGGTGCAGCAAACAAATAAATAGAAAAAGATAACAAGCGCACTCCAATATATATATATTCATTTCCTTTTTTTTGCTGTGGCATTCATTTTTAACCTTTTTTTTTGCTGTGGCACACTTTTTTACATTAAAAAATCCTGTGGCACACCACCATCCCAAAATTTTAAAAAAATCACACATTGTAGCCTAATACAGCATATATATATATATATATATATATATATATATATATATATATATATATACACATACACACACACACACACAAACACACACACATATACTGTATGTATTGTGCTGTTATGCCATGCCTCCTACAAACTACCCCTGCACTGGGAGTAAAAAACAAGCAAAGTTTAAAAAATATGTCACACTGTTGTCAGTCTGCCGTGGCACACCTGAGGATCTCTCACAGCACACTAGTGTGCCACGGTTGAAAAACACTGCATTAGACAGTTAGTTAGATAGTATTGCACGAAAGTGTTACTTTTTAATCATTGTTTTTACCGTATCAATGTTGCTATACTATTTATGTCTATATATTTAGAAACCTATACTGTATATGTTTTTAAATTCATTACTTATTTTTAGTTAAGTATTTTTCCCATCTTACAATCTTCTATATGTTTTTTATCTCCGTATAAGATTTACACACATATCTATAAAACAATAAGGTTACATCCCCCACGCCATAACATTCCATCAATAGGCTTATATTTGCATTTGCACTTATTTATGCGCCCATATATTATTTGTGTTCATAATAAGCTAATAAACACTAAAAAAAGTATTTTACATATTTAAATCAGCTTTTAGCACTCCCCTATATTGTCTCAATATACCTTTAAGCCAGAATTCCATCCCGTTCACATTTTTTGAGTCTAGACCAAGGAGATACAGTTTTTGAATTAGTTTATTGTGTGGGCGGTATCAAATGCTTTGCTGAAATCTAGATATGCTATATCAACTGCTCCACCCTTGTCTAATACTTTTGTTACATAATCAAAAGTCAATTAGATTAGTCTGACATGATCTCCCTGAAGTAAAACCATGCTGATTTTGGTTCTCTAAATTGTTTGTCTTTATGTAAGTCATAATTCTTTCTTTTAAGAGGCTTTCCATTAATTTTCTACTACTGAAGTTAAACTAACTGGCCTGTATTGCCAGATTCTTCCCTACTGCCCTTTTTATGAAAAGGTATTACATTTGCTATTCTCCAATCATCTGGGACAGCTCCTGTTAATAGTGACTGATTAAACAGATAAGTTAATGGGACAGTTAGCACTGATAAAAGTTCTTTTAAAACCCTTGGATGAATAGTATGAGGACCCACTGCCTTTTTAACATTTATTTTTGATAATGCTAACAAAATCTCATCCTCTGTAAAAAGATTAGTGTTAAGCTTTTTTCTATTTTCTATAGCACCCGTCGCCCGCAATTTTTACTCTCATAAGTTAACATAGAACCGCGTCCCAAATTGGTATGACATATTCAGTGCAATGACTTACGCGGTGTTAATGGCGATATTTTACTCCATTTTCACTTCGCCACACATAGGCAGGTGCAGCAAGCCTTACGCTGAGTATGTGAGCACCGTAACTCCCGTAACTGCCTGAAAATATTAACTAAGACCTAACGCATGCGCAATATGTACCACCTGAAAATAACTAACACCTAACGCATGCGCAATATCTATCTACCTGTCAACCGCAATCCCCCACCACAATAACTAAGAATGTATATTAACCCCTAATCCGCCATTAATCCACATTGGAACTAATAATAAAAGTATTAACCGCTAAACCGACAACCCCCCAGAAAGCAATATGCCTAATTAAACTATTAACCCATAATCCGCCAAACCCACACAATGCAATAATCCTAATAAATTTATTAACCCCTAATCCGCTAAACCCAGACAACGCAATAATCCTAATAAATCTATTAACTCCTAAACCTCCAAACCCCACAATGCAAATAACTAATCACTAAGCCCCCTAACCTAACACCCCCTATATTAAACCCATTACATACATTAAAATACTAAATTACAATTAAAATTAAAAAACCTAACATTACTTTAAAAATAAAAAAACTAAGTTTAAATTAAGATAAAATTACAGAAAATAAAAAAGTCTAACATTACAGAAAATAATAAACAAAATTATCAAAAATTAAAAAATTATACCTAATCCCTATGAAAATAAAAAAGACCCCCAAAAATAAAAACACCCCCTAATCTAATACTAAACTACCAGTAGTATTGCCCTAAGTTAAATAGCTCTTTTCCTTAAATAAAAAAAAATGCCCATACAAATGCCCCTTTAGGGGCAATGGGTAGTTTAGGATTTTTTAGTGTTAGTTTTTTTATTTTGGGGGGTTTGGTGGTGGGGGGTTTTACTGTTAGAGTGGGGACTTAGTATTTTTTTAAGGAAAAGAGCTGCCCTTTTAAGGGCTACTGGTAGTTTAGCAGTTTAGGGGGTGTTTTTATTTGGGGGGGTTATTTTCATAGGGAGTAGGTATAATTTTTTTTATTTATGATAATTTTGTTTATTATTTGTTAGACTTTTTTATTTTCTTTGGCCTAGATTTGGAGTTTTGTTGGTAACGACCCGAAAAACTAACGCTGGCTTTTTTCTGGCCGCACCATAAAAATAACTCTGGTATCGAGAGTCCACATAAAGGCTGCGTTAGGCTCCAAAAAAGGAGCGTAGAGCATTTTAAACGCAGCTTCAACTCTCGATACCAGAGTTGCTTACGGACGCGGCCAGCCTCAAAAACGTGCTCGTGCACGATTCTCCCATAGGAAACAATGGGGCTGTTTGAGCTGAAAAAAAACCTAACACCTGCAAAAAAGCCGCGTTCAGCTCCTAACGCAGCCCCATTCTGATCGGAACAGCCAATAGAATGCGAGCTCAATCTGATTGGCTGATTGGATCAGCCAATCGGATTGAACTTGATTCTGATTGGCTGATTCCATCAGCCAATCAGAATATTCCTACCTTAATTCCGATTGGCTGATAGAATCCTATCAGCCAATCAGAATTCGAGGGACGCCATCTTGGATGACGTCCCTTAAAGGAACCGTCATTCTGCAGTTGGACGTCGCCGGAAGAAGATGGGTCCGCGGTGGAGGTCTTCAGGATGGAGCCGGTCGTCATCGGATGAAGATAGAAGATGCCGCTTGGATCAAGATATTTGCCGGTCCGGATCGCCTCTTCTTCCCGGATAGGATGAAGACTTTGGAGCCTCTTCTGGACCTCTTCAGGCACCGGATGATGGATCGCCAACCCCCGCTTGGGTTGGATGAAGATTTTGGAGCCAGGACGGATCGGTGATACCTGGTGAGGTGAAGACAAGGTAGGATGATCTTCAGGGGCTTAGTGTTAGGTTTATTTAAGGGTGGTTTGGGTTAGATTAGGGGTATGTGGGTGGTGGGTTGTAATGTTGGGGGGGGTATTGTATGTTTTTTTTTTACAGGCAAAAGAGCTGAACTTCTTGGGGCATGCCCCGCAAAGGGCCCTGTTCAGGGCTGGTAAGGTAAAAGAGCTTTTAACTTTAGTAATTTAGAATAGGGTAGGGCATTTTTTATTTTGGGGGGCTTTGTTGTTTTATTAGGGGGCTTAGAGTAGGTGTAATTATTTTAAAATTGTTGTAATATTTTTCTTATGTTTGTAGATATTTTTTTATTTTTTGTAACTTAGTTCTTTTTTATTTTTTGTACTTTAGCAAGTTTATTTATTTGTATTTATTTGTAGGAATTGTATTTAATTAATTTATTGATAGTGTAGTGTTAGGTTAATTGTAGGTAGTTTATTTAATTAATTTATTGATAGTGTAGTGTTAGGTTAATTGTAGGTAATTGTAGGTATTTTATTTAATTAATTTATTGATAGTATAGTGTTAGTTTTAATTGTAACTTAGGTTAGGATTTATTTTACAGGTAAATTTGTAATTATTTTAACTATTTTAGCTATTAAATAGTTCTTAACTATTTAATAGCTATTGTACCTGGTTAAAATAAATACAAAGTTACCTGTAAAATAAATATTAATCCTAAAATAGCTATAATATAATTATAATTTATATTGTAGCTATATTAGGATTTATTTTACAGGTAAGTATTTAGCTTTAAATAGGAATAATTTATTTAATAAGAGTTAATTAATTTTGTTAGATTTAAATTATATTTAACTTAGGGGGGTGTTAGTGTTAGGGTTAGACTTAGCTTTAGGGGTTAATCCATTTATTAGAATAGCGGTGAGCTCCGGTCGGCAGATTAGGGGTTAATAATTGAAGTTAGGTGTCGGCGATGTTAGGGAGGGCAGATTAGGGGTTAATACTATTTATTATAGGGTTAGTGAGGCGGATTAGGGGTTAATAACTTAATTATATTTAATTAATTTATTGATAGTATAGTGTTAGTTTTAATTGTAACTTAGGTTAGGATTTATTTTACAGGTAAATTTGTAATTATTTTAACTATTTTAGCTATTAAATAGTTCTTAACTATTTAATAGCTATTGTACCTGGTTAAAATAAATACAAAGTTACCTGTAAAATAAATATTAATCCTAAAATAGCTATAATATAATTATAATTTATATTGTAGCTATATTAGGATTTATTTTACAGGTAAGTATTTAGCTTTAAATAGGAATAATTTATTTAATAAGAGTTAATTAATTTTGTTAGATTTAAATTATATTTAATTTAGGGGGGTGTTAGTGTTAGGGTTAGATTTAGCTTTAGGGGTTAATCCATTTATTAGAATAGCGGTGAGCTCCGGTCGGCAGATTAGGGGTTAATAATTGGGGTGTTAGTGTTAGGGTTAGACTTAGCTTTAGGGGTTAATCCATTTATTAGAATAGCGGTGAGCTCCGGTCGGCAGATTAGGGGTTAATAATTGAAGTTAGGTGTCGGCGATGTTAGGGAGGGCAGATTAGGGGTTAATACTATTTATTATAGGGTTAGTGAGGCGGATTAGGGGTTAATAACTTTATTATAGTAGCGCTCAGGTCCGCTCGGCAGATTAGGGGTTAATAGGTAGTTTATTTAATTAATTTATTGATAGTGTAGTGTTAGGTTAATTGTAGGTAATTGTAGGTATTTTATTTAATTAATTTATTGATAGTATAGTGTTAGTTTTAATTGTAACTTAGGTTAGGATTTATTTTACAGGTAAATTTGTAATTATTTTAACTATTTTAGCTATTAAATAGTTCTTAACTATTTAATAGCTATTGTACCTGGTTAAAATAAATACAAAGCTACCTGTAAAATAAATATTAATCCTAAAATAGCTATAATATAATTATAATTTATATTGTAGCTATATTAGGATTTATTTTACAGGTAAGTATTTAGCTTTAAATAGGAATAATTTATTTAATAAGAGTTAATTAATTTTGTTAGATTTAAATTATATTTAACTTAGGGGGGTGTTAGTGTTAGGGTTAGACTTAGCTTTAGGGGTTAATCCATTTATTAGAATAGCGGTGAGCTCCGGTCGGCAGATTAGGGGTTAATAATTGAAGTTAGGTGTCGGCGATGTTAGGGAGGGCAGATTAGGGGTTAATACTATTTATTATAGGGTTAGTGAGGCGGATTAGGGGTTAATAACTTTATTATAGTAGCGCTCAGGTCCGCTCGGCAGATTAGGGGTTAATAAGTGTAGGCAGGTGGAGGCGACGTTGTGGGGGGCAGATTAGGGGTTAATAAATATAATATAGGGGTTGGCGGTGTTAGGGGCAGCAGATTAGGGGTACATAAGGATAACGTAGGTGGCGGGGCTTTGCGGTCGGCAGATTAGGGGTTAATAAGTGTAGGCAGGTGGAGGCGAAGTTGTGGGGGGCAGATTAGGGGTTAATAAATATAATATAGGGGTCGGCGGTGTTAGGGGCAGCAGATTAGGGGTACATAAGGATAACGTAGGTGGCGGTCGGCAGATTAGGGGTTAAAAAAATTTATTCGAATGTTGGCGATATGGGGGGACCTCGGTTTAGGGGTACATAGGTAGTTTATGGGTGTTAGTGTACTTTAGAGTACAGTAGTTAAGAGCTTTATAAACCGGCGTTAGCCCAGAAAGCTCTTAACTACTGACTTTTTTCCTGCGGCTGGAGTTTTGTCGTTAGATGTCTAACGCTCACTTCAGACACGACTCTAAATACCGGAGTTAGAAAGATCCCATTGAAAAGATAGGATACGCAATTGACGTAAGGGGATCTGCGGTATGGAAAAGTCGCGGCTGAAAAGTGAGCGTTAGACCCTATTTTGAGTGACTCCAAATACCGGCGGTAGCCTAAAACCAGCGTTAGGAGCCTCTAACGCTGGTTTTCACGGCTAACGCCAAACTCTAAATCTAGGCCTTTAATTTTAGCTTAATTTAAACTTAGTTTTTTTATTTTTATAGTAATGTTAGGTTTTTAATTTTAATTGTAATTTAGTATTATTTTAATTTATGTAATGGGGTTAATTTAGGGGGTGTTAGGTAAGGAGGATTAGTGATTAGTTATTTGCGTTGTGGGGTTTGGCAGTTTAGGGGTTAATAGATTTATTAGCATTATTGCATTGTGTGGGTTTAATGGTTTAGGGGTTAATAGATGTATTAGCATTATTGCGTTGTGTGTGTTTGGCGGTTTAGGGGTTAATAGATTTATTAGCATTATAGCGTTGTGGGGGTTTGGTGGATTAGGGGTTAATACTTGTATTAGGTAGATGTGAATAGTGGATTAGGGGTTAATAGTTTAATTAGGCTTATTGCATTGTAGGGGGTTGTCGGTTTAGGGGTTAATACATTTATTATTAGTTGCGATGTGGGTTTGATGGCGGATATAGGGGTTTTTACGTGTCAGGTTTATTTTTGGGAGTGGGTTAGACTTTTACGGGCGATTTTATTTTATTTTTTTATTTTCTTAGGCACTGGCAGTTTCTAAAGTGCCGTAAGTCACTGGCGACTCCAGAAATTTGTATTTACGCTCATTTCTGGACATCGATAATTTATCTGACTTATAGCACTTTATGAACTGCCAGCGGGGTTTATTGGATACCCCGATGTGCGAGGTGAAATTACGGGCGGCGCAGATTTCAGGTGATTACCATTACCACAGTAATCTCCTGGCTATTAAAACTTATATAGGGGCTTTACTTTTAAGAGTGGCTTTTGTGCTTTAAAACAATTGGTCTTGGGGTCTCTAGGCCTGTTATAATGGTAAATATATGTTTAGAGCATTAAAACTAGTGTTTTCTTTTTTTATTCCTATTTTAAAAAAAATGCTTAAACTTTAACCCCAAATTCACACATTATTTGAAACAGCAGGTGATTAGCGTTTAAAAGTGAATCTTGAGGGTGTCTAGGGCTTAGAAGAACTGAGATTAAGGCATTTGATGCTCTTACCGGCACTTCAGAATTTCAGGGTTTGATGACATCAACATGCACATCCCCAGGCAATGCCAGAGCCCTAGACCACCAGGGATTTGTACTAAGTGCAGTGGTGCAAAGAACATGGAAAGCAGACCCCCATTTGACAAATAAATATATTGTGTGGATGACGACCATGTGTTGCATTCGCACTTAGTGTTAATACTTTTTATTACATTTTCTTTTTAATACAATGGGGAAGTATACAATAAAAGTTGTACATCACAGAATAAAAAAATGCTATATATATCATACACTCATTAACCTGCATCTATTTAAATAACATTTAACCAAACTAGAAGGCACATGGTCATCATCCGCAATGACACAATATGAGGGATGTCACTCTTGGGCCTAAAATTCACATCAAACACATATGAACATTAAACTCATTAATGTAAACTGATCAACAGGTCACAAATAACACTAAATACTATCTATTGAGAACTCATGATATTTATAACTAAAGTACAGACTTCCTTAAAGGGACAGTATACACCAATTCTCATATAACTGCATTTAATAGACACTACTATAAAGAAGAATATGCAGATACTGAATTCAGTATAAATCCTTTTAAAAGTTACTTAGAAGCTCCCAATTTAGCACTGTTGATGAGGTTAGGCTGGGACACTAAGTGAAATTGGCTGAAAAAAAAGGAAGAGCAGACACTCCCCCCTGCATATGAAAAGACCCATTAGACAAATAGGAGCACACAAATCTGTAGACATCAGTATAAATCTAAAACATTGGGTCTTGGTTAGGACACCATAAATCAGCGCAATTTTATTTATAAATAAACAAAATTATAAATTTTAATAAAAACACTCTTAGATGGGGTATATGAATGCATCGTTTACAAAACACTTATGCAAAGAAGAATCTAGTGTGCAATGTCCCTTTAACTAGAGCTAAATATAATTAAACACATAAATAGCAAAGACTCAAGTAAAACAGAGCTACAGGGTGACATATCATGAATCCCACTTCACATAAATAACACAGGGTTGCATAAATGGGAGACCATATTTAAGTATTGAGAGACCCTGCAATATTAAAACTGAAAGTCTTCATGAGTCAATTACAAAACAACCTCCAGATGAAAAATACAATTAGATACCAGCCAAACATTTCTAGTAGAAAGTAACAGAATGAACATAGATAAGTCTGTCAGAGAGTTTCCGTCCAAAATATTTCTTGATTACTCCACCACTGTAACACAAGTGTGCCTTAATGGTTGTAGCAATTTGTCATGCAGCTCATCACAGCTGGAGCCATACTGCACTCACCTCAGTCCCATCATAGCATGGTTGGAGCAGTGCTTTGAGTGGTAGCTGTCATCCTTTTCAGGGTGCTAAGGGTTGCTCTATCTGAAAGCCTAGGAGAGTCAGGAGTGTTACTGTGAGGGAAACCTCTGCAGCAGGAGCCAGGGGCCATGATAAATAGCATTGGGTTAGCACTGCCGGCACTATGGACATATTCTGCTGCTTCCTGGACTTATTCATTTAAGCCATGAGCACTAGATAGCGCTTCTTTTTATGTTCTCTGTGTTAATGATCTCTGACCAAGACTAAATGGGAGGTGTTAAAGGGCCCTCTCAGACTCCCATTCAGTGCTTGGTTACTGTTCCATGAAGATCAAAGCATTCATGTTTCCGACCTGTTACCTGGACCCTGACCTTGACAAAGTTTCTGGATCACACTACTTGTTTAACCTCTTTATTGAGATATGCTTTTATTGGACTGATTCTTTGGCTACTGAACTCTAGAATTGTGTTCTGAGTTTTGTATCTGTCTCATCCCTTTGTTTATACACCTGGTTTCAGATAGTATCTCTGGCTTTGACCTTTGGCTTGTCTACATATAATCCTTCTAAACTCCTCATTATAGAAGGCTGCTACTTTCCTACGCAGCTGGTTCCAGATCAAAACCAGGTAATCTAATTGTTACCTTATAGAATTTCAGCCTGTGCCAGATTTATTTCTCTTAAATAAGAATTTACCCAATATATTTTTGTTTCCACATCTCTCTAGGTAAGTAATCCCGCTGCCACACCAATTCTACCAAAGTCACTGCAAGCAGTTAAACTGTCGGTACAGCTCCATGACGGTATCTCCAGACTCTCAAAAGGACCCTGGTATCCAACCACAAAGGAGAGGACATGGTCTCTAACGTTCTCCACTCTGTATACAGTCTCCTGCAGAAGCTTAGTTCAAAAGAGACAGAAGAGGTACAGCAACAGCCACCTGATGCCGATCACCAGACTGCGGCCTCTACCAGACTACCAGACTCACAGGTAAGTCAGATGTCATGTAATCCACCCTTGCTCATCTTTTTACCAAACTTCCTAGTCAAAGTGGGTCCAACCACTTTTTAATGGGTGTTCCAGCATCAGCTTTAAATACAATGAACATCTATCCGTTGATTGCCTGAGTACACTTTCCCTTTGACTTTGGGTTAGCTCTCCTGCTGATAGAGATTGGAAAGAGCCCTCAGGCCAATCATTGAACAACCCGCACACTTACTCAGTTAAAGGGACAGTTTACTGTAAAACTGTTTTTCCCTTAATTTATTTTCAATGACTTGCTATACCAGCTGTAGAGCATAAAATGTATGAGAAATGGCATTTTCAGGTTTATTTGTGAATATGTATTAGTTGGTTTTGTGCTTTTAAACCACAGCCTATTACAATGGGTTGAGTGTGCATTATCTTATCAAACCAAAGCTCAATACTTAGAGAGAACAATTATATAATTAACATTTTATTACTCAACTATCCTACACCCCACGGGAAGTGTAATTTCTTCTACTGGCTGTGTGTGCATAGGGTTGTCAATAGCATAGACTCCAGTATAGAAACTTTCAGTATAGATTGGGATACCACAGTTTAAATCAGCAATTTAAAATTCTGAAATAAGGGTAAAGGAGCTACTTGTAAACAATTTAATACACCCCAGCAAATCATAGAGAACAATTTAAAGTGGAGAAAATGTTTTGGTTAAACTGTCCCTTTAGGTTACACACACTCTCTTACATGCATGCAGCCCTGCACAAGTGTAAGTCAAGGGATAGTTGCTGGCACTTAGTGGATCACTGGAACGAGATGTGAATTTCAGTTTATGCCTTTACTATTTTAGAGAACAGTGCAGGGCTATATTAGATAATTGATGACTTGATGTGAATCTTAAATAAATCAGGCAATGCAGGAGACCATCATTAAAGGGAAACTTGTGGCCTGATTATCAAAAACTCTATAGCATGGATTGAAGTTACAGTGCATAAGTGTGAGAGATCTTGCAGTGCTGGAAGATCAGTTTAGATAATCTTATCTGAGCAAAAAGCTTTAGAAAATTATGCCCTTGATCTTCTACTATGCCCCCACCCTGCCCTTCTTGTCCCTGCACACTCACTCAAGTCAGGACCATATAGTCTCCCTTTCACAGGTGTAGCAGTACACAACAGCAGTTAAAGGGACATTGTACACTAGTTTTTTCTTTGCATAAAGGTTTTGTAGATGATCCATTTATATAGCCCAATATTTTTTTTATTTGAACAAATGGATAGTTTAGCTTATTTTTCGACTCCTAATCAAGCACCAATGTCTACTCCAGCTTGCTCCTGTTTGTGTAAAGGGTCTTTTCATATGCAGGGGAGAAGGTGGGGTGGGGTAACTGCTCTTTTTGCTTTACAGCCCCTTTTAGTGGGTGTCCCAGCCTAGCCTTTTCAAAAGTGCTAAACTTGGAACTTCTAAGTAAGTTTTTAAAAGATTTTATACTTGATTTTTAAATCAGTTTCTGTGCATATTATTCTTTACAGTATTGTCTTTTACATGTAAATCTATGTAAATTGATTTATATTATCTGTCCCTTTAAAGGGACAGTAGAACCTAACTGCAGTCTTGTGTTGGTGTGTGATTGAAGGAGCGTCTCCAGCAGAGGCTTAAAGGGACATGAAAGCTACATTTTTTCTTTCATGATTTAGAAAGAGAATGCAATTTTAAACATATTTCTAATTTACTTCTATTATCTAATTTGTTTTATTCTCTTGATATTCTTTGCTGAAAAGCATATCTAGATATGCTCAGTAGCTGCTGATTGGTTGCTGCACATTGAAGCCTCGTGTGATTGGCTCACCCATGTGCATTGCTTTTTCTTCAAATAAGAATATCTAAAAAATGAAGCAAAATAAACAATAGAAGTAAATTGTAATGTTGCTTAAATTTGTATGTTCTATCTGAATCATGAAAGAAAGATTTTGGGTATAGTGGCCCTTTAAGTATACTTAAATGGAGGATTCAACACTGTTGTTAGGTGTTGCGTTATATCACAAGAGTAGTTAAATTAAAGCTGCTGTTATAGCTTCTCATTTTTGTGAAATATCCCTTTAATAGAACAGAAGATTGGCCTGTTTGCACGAACTGGCCTACAGATGTTTTCTAGGCTAGGACACCTGTTTAAAACATAACAGAGCTCCAGGGCCTAAAAAATACAGTGCTTTTTTCAGGAGAAATATGCTACATTATTAATGGGATTCCTGGGAAATTCACTGCTTATATGTACAAATGGAGTAAAATGCGTAACACAAGACTTCTGAGAAATAATTTTAAAGAGACAACAATTTATTGTATGTAATAAACACAAACATATTTCCAGTTGTTATTATTGGTCTTTTTTTATATATACAGTAACTATGTTGTTTCTCCATAAAACAATTCAAAAATTCACAGTAAATTTAGATTTTAGTTAGAAAAGAGTTAATGCCTTCCCAGAAATGTCATCCTTAAAATATATATATATATTGACAGGCCATAGACCCTATTACCTTATAAATTACATGAGATCATAGATCCCTTTTACCATGCAAATTACAATGAGGCTTTGAACATCAGTATTTCATCACTTGTGCATTCTCTCCCTGAATTTAATATAATATTTAATTTTGCATTTAATTTTAATTTTATATTTATTTTTTAAATGTAGAATGTAGGCCATAAACACAACTATTTGTGAAATTAGTTTTTTTAACTTGTTTTCTTTTTACCAAATAGCAACTATGGGACACAAAACTGCCAAACACATTTTCAACTGAGTGATCTTATGGAAAAAAAAAGTTTAATAGCATGCAATATGCTGATTTGACATTGTTTTCTTATTCAGCTTAAGCTTGAACAGGTTGTTAGAATCTCTATAAATGACTCACTGTCTAAAGTAGTAAGAGTTTTCTAGACAACCACTTGAAACCACATGAGTCCTCCACCCTTTTTTATTAGTTAATTTATACAGCTTTACATATTTAATTACCAATTTTTATTGCTAGAACCTCCTAATAAAACATAAATGATTGACATTGCCTGATTATACCTGCTGTTTGGTTGTTTTGCCTAGGAAGAAAACATTATAAAGTATTTAAAACCTGCTAGATGTGTGTAAAATACAATAACCAGGAGCATTTAAGCATCCTCTGGCAGCAGAGATGGAAACACCTATAGACTAAATCATGGTACCCCACATTATTTCTCTGTAGTAAACAGGCAGGTTTTGAGACTGTAACATAACTCAGTGTTTTTATTTGATGAGACAATTATGGGTCTAGATTAGTGGATTACATCATATTTTATATGATACCTTTCTTATTATGGGCAGATTACAAGTGGAGCGGTATTTAGCATTAACTCCTCTAGAAGTAAGCTTTTAAAGTTTTTGCACGCGTCGGGTAGCACTCATATTACAAGTTGAAAGTAAACAGTTTTTTGTTTGCATGCTAACCTGACGAGCATAAAAAGCCAAACTTAGAATATCACGCACGTGATAACCTGTTGCCCCATAGATGTCAATGGAGCAAAAAACTGTGAAAATACCTAACACTCTACTCACACGCAAAACCGATCACATATTCTCAAGTGTGCTAACCCGACATAAAAATATGAATATTTCATATTCCAATGTTCTTCACATAGTAGAATATGTTCTATTGATTCATAAATACATATTTCTATTTGATTGTATTTTGGTCCAATATATATATATATATATATATATATATATATATATATATTGTACAGAAGAAAAGGGTTTTCGTGATGTGAGCTACACCTAGGTGTAGGCCACACTGGAGGCGCAAAGAATATATTACCACCTGTACGAGATAAGCTGCTGGAGTGAACGGAGAAGTATGGTCACACTACCCTTACAGGTGAACAGACCGTATTAGTATAAAGCAAAACAAAGAGTTGTTCACTTCACAGCGCTGATCTCACAATATATAGTGTACTGTTTCAATACACCTAATGTAACAAAAATGATTGCATGAATGTATTGAACAATAATTCCTAAAAAGAGCACATTGCTACAATGTATATATATACTAGATAGGAAATGACCCGTCTAATTTAAATATTAACAACTGTTATTTCAACATTGCAGTGGATAATGAAGAGAGAATATATAGTTCCCAAATATGTTGATCGAGTCTTAAATAAGCAAGGGTGTTTTATCTTCAAAAATGAACGTTCAGCAATGCAGACATAGAATTACAACAATCCCAAATGGTTTCACAGGCTACTCACAATGGGTGACCTCAATCATATGAGGTAAGGAACGGGCGTTGTTGATGTGCCAGGCTCCAGCACTGATCCTCCAGTAGCAAGCTTGTGATCCTGTGCGTTGTCCCGGATAGATTTTCTGTTTGTCAGTTGGAGCCACAGAGCGTAGTTTATTTCAATTCTCTCCACTTCCCGGGTTCTCCAATGTTGTTGTCAGCAGCCGTTCTATGTTTCTTTGATAACTCTCTGGTGTCTTTTGTAGTTACTGGTGAAGCAGGAAAACTCCAATGATGTCCTCAGTCATATGGCTAATGAAATCATCAACTGCTCCCTGGGGCAGGAGAAGTATTTAAATGTTATTTAAAGGCATCAAGAGAAGAAAGTCTTCATAATCACTCCTGAGATATGAGGTTCTCTCGCTCCATGCACCTGTCTGTCTGCAAATCATATGGGCGTGAAGGGATCTGCATCTGTGAGATCAGCGCTGTGAAGTGAACAACTCTTTGTTTTGCTTTATATATATACATATATATATATATATATATATATATATATATATATACATATATGATTATATATAAATATAGATATATACATATCCCATATACAAGCCCCCATTTTCAGCATGGTTAATACATGTTGCAGCCAGTTTCCATGGTGAACCGAAAAGGCGTCTGACGTATACTTCTGCCTGTAATTAAAAACATAACAAAGACGATGCCACCATGAGTGGTATGTAAAAGAGCCTCTAGTTTAAGAGACATCTTGGTACCCAATAATCCGATACAATGTTATCAATAAACAACGTGGCTCCATGGTAGGAGGAAGTTGGCTTGTTACAAGTGTGGAGATTGTATGACATGTAGCAGTATGGTTAAGAGACCCGTATTTCTTCACCCACATAGTGGGAGACAGAAAAACATTAGACATCGTCTTACTTGCACCAGTGACTATTTTGTCTATATTCTTTACTGTCCATGTTCCCTTGTCTATGTTGATAAAATGACTAATTGATTCAGAGAGAGGATAGCTAATCATCAATTTGCCATCAAGGAGGCCATTAAGAAGGGATTAATGAAGCTAAGTGGATGTATAACTTACAGACTATAGCCCCTAAAGGACTGAACACGATGTTGGACTATAGTGTCTTTTTGTGATAAACCTAGTTTGCTGTTTATCAGCTAATGTGAAAGTTTCTGATCCATACAAAATATATACAAATGCAATTACTTGGGGTGTTATACTATTATTATTATTTTTTCATGTAGGTAGCAATGTGATACTTTGTTAACATTAGATTAAATCTTATATGTTCTTTTAACTATGTTTTTAATTACACCCAGAAGTATACATCAGACGCCTTTTCGGTTTGCGATGAAAACTGGCTGCAACAAGTACTTACCGTGCTGATGCAATGATTGTCATCGCTGTGTTTGTTATGCTTGATATGCTAATTAGCTATGCAGTGTTTACTTACATCAATGAAAACGGTCATAGTGCATGACGTGACTTATTCCAGATGGCACGCCAATAAGGGCGTGTTCTCTGCCTATAAATAGTGATCCTCTGTGTGTATATGTTACACCGCTGGTTTTCTTGTTTGAATATCGCCAATATGTGTATATATATATATATATATATATATATATATATATATATATATATGTATACTGTATATATGAATAATGCAAGACAAAAGAAGAAGATAGAAAACCAAGAAATCAGAGTATGCCCTATGTCAGCACAATCTATAAATAATCATATAAAGAGATAAAGCTATTAAGCACTGGGTGTAGAGGTCCCTTTCTGGCTGGAAACAGATACCCTAAACATAATTAACCAAATGCCTCTAAATTAACGTACAGAAATATAACATATTTATTCAACAATAAATCTAATATAATAAATGCAATATAAAAGATTAGTGAGTATACTAAATTTCTAATATATGATGCCTATCTACCAATGGCCATTGGAATGATGTACTAGTCTCATTCCAGTGTAAGAGCTCTTATGGATCCGGAAATGATACGCCTTGAAGAAGCTGCATGCAACTTGCCCTGCGGCGAAACACGTGTAGCGTCTTTGTGTTTTTAGTCCTCGGCTAGGCCAGCCGATGGAATCTTATCCCATGGTGCCGTTGAGGTTATATCGGTTGTACAAAGAGACCGAGGAAAGGCGAAGTTAACAGCTATTGGAGCTATACAAAGCGGTAAGAGGTGCAGACAAACAGATTCGCAAGCCAAACAGCATGACATCTTCAAGTGATTGGATTTGACATGGTGGAGGCTCCGATAAGAAGACGGGAGAGATCTAACCGTTTTGCAGTTTAATAATAGGGTCCCTTGTAGGGATGGGCGAATGTGTTAATATCTGAATTCGAATGTTAGAACGAATGTTATTGCAGAAATTCGATTTACATAATAGAATGTTGATAAGAACGATTATTCTTAAAAATTCGATTTTCAAATGTTATTTACAGTTTTCGAATGTCACATTCGAATTTGAATATCACATTTGAATTTGAATGTTACATTTGAATATCACATTCGAATTCGAATATTACATTTATAAAACACAAATCTAGACTAGAAACACTATTTCGAATGTCACATTCAAATCGAATATCACATTCGAATCGAATGTCACATTCGAATTCGAATATTACATTTATAAAACACAGTATTAGACTAGAAATACTATTTCGAATTTGAATGTCACATTCGAATCGAATATCACATTCGAATCGAATATCACATTAAAAACACAGTATTAGACTAGAAATACTATTTCAAATGTAGCATTCAAATTCGAATATTACATTTATTAAACAAAGTTGTAGATTAGAAATACTATTTCAAATTTGAATGTCACATTCAAATTCGAATATTACATTTCGAAATTGAATAAATACATAGCTAAACATTCTATTATTCGAACGAATATTTTCGATTTTATTGAAAAATTCGAAAATGAAAATTCGAAAATAGAATGTTAGAATGTTATATAAACATTCGAAATTCGATTTGAACGAACAAATGTATCAAAATTCGTTTTAAATTTCGAATATTTAGAAACATTCGCCCATCCCTAGTCCCTTGGGTGAGGAATATACCTCAGCAGGTTGTACCCTGCAAAGTTGATCATATATATATATACTCTCAGTTCATGATTTGGGATTCCTACGGAGACATAACAGCCCTATACTGAACTGTGTCAAACTATCGTTGGCATATTAACTAACTGCTTGCTTGTTGATTCATGCCTTAAATCGCTAGAAATAACTGCTGTGAAATTTGGCTTGCTTTACCGCCACCGCTATTGCTAACTAACATTGCTAATGTCAACTAACATTGCTGCTGTTTACCAATACAGCATTATATTTGTGGACTCTTATCTGCTTATGCCCGCTCTCCAACCACCTGTATTTGGTATACCTTTGGTACCCTTGGATTACAAATAACGAAGTTTAATGGGAAACAGTATTATCATAGAAATGGACCTTCTTTTTGTTTTCTAGGCCATCATAGGCCATATGAACAGTGATATATCCATAACCCCTTCATAAGGATCCATAAGAGATCTTATACTGGAATGAGACTAGTACATCATCCCAATGGCTATTGGTAGATAGGCATCATATATTAGAAATTTAGTATACTCACTAATCTTTTATATTGCATTTATTATATTGGATTTATTGTTGAATAAATATATTATATTTCTGTACGTTAATTTTGAGGCATTTGGTTAATTATGGTAAGGGTATCTGTTTCCAGACAGGGGCCTCTACACCCAGTGCTTAAAGAGACACTCAGGTTAAAATACATTTTCATGATTCAGATACAGCATGTAATTTTAAACAACTTTCCAATTTACTTCCATTAAAAAAAATGTGCACAGTCTTTTATATTTACAATTTTTGAGTCACCAGATCCTTCTGAGCATGTGCAAAAGTTCACAGACTATACGTATATGCATTTGTGATTGGCTGATTGCTATCACATGGTACAAGGGGAGTGGAAATATACATAACTTTGAAATTTGTTATAAAAAAATTTACTACTCGTTTGAAGCTCAGACTAAGTGCTTTTGCATTGTCTTGTTATCTTGCATTTGTTGATTATGCATATCTAATGTGTTGACTAGTCCTTTATCTCTTTATTTGATTATTTTTAGATTGTGCTGGCATAGGGCATACTGTGATTTCTTGGTTTTCTATCTTCTTCTTTTTTCTTGCATTATTCATTTTTATATTTATGCCCTCTTGCACCCCTAGATATATGATTATAAAGATATCTAGGGTTATCTAAAAATCTGACAATATATAAATTGGATTGAGCTGACACTTCAAACCATTTTTTCACACACACACACACACACACACACACACATATATATATTTAGGAATATCTATTTATAAAGATTGCATTTCACATGTTTTCATCTACTGAACCCTTTGATAAAGCCCAGTGTAATTATGACGGAATAGAACAGCAAAACGGGGTTAAAAGGTTAAATGAAAAAGGCTCCAATGCACGCACACACACACATATATATATATATATATATATATATATATATATATATATATACTGTATATACATATACATATGTCTGTATGTGTGATCATATGGATTTATGTGTTTATATGTGTATATATATATCTGTAAATACATATATACACTGTACTAGATTTGTTTAGTTTTGTTATGGTTTGTATTTTATCACAAATCTTTGCCATTGTATACCCCTATCATTGTACCCAGCGCTACAGAATTTGGCGGCGCTTTACAAATAAATGGTAATAATAATAATAATATAAACACATGCATTATAATATGTTTTATTATATAGTGTTATTATGAGTGTAACTGTACTTTTCAATGTATTTTTGATGCGTTTTGTGGCACTTTTTTGTTTTCCAAAACAGATAACCAGAGCTCTGAGGTTGCGGTAACCCAACGCGCATTAACTTTATTTGTGCTCTAGCATTCACGTTTACTTGTAATACGAGCGAAAAAACTCTGCACTGTCTTTTATTGAGATTGTTCACCAGAACTGCACTGCATACTCAAGTATTATTCCTTCCTCCCTTGCATTAATGCCTGTTTTAATGCATGCTAGTATCTTCTTAGCCTTAGAAGCCGCTGCCCTGCATTGTGCACCCATCTTTAGCTTGTTCTCTATTACTACTCCCAAATCCCTTTCGTCCTCAGGGCCGGATTTACAGCCCAGGTGCCTGTAGGTGCCAAAATCTAAAGCATCACCCCACGCGCTCCCGGTTCACATGTATGAACCTTTGAACCTTTAGATACAGCCTAAAAGTTTATAGAATTATGATTTTTTTACAGCAGCTGCTAATTTTGCCACATAAAAGGCAGTCCATGATCTATAACAAAACACTCCAGACAGTATTTGCCCAGTGTAATGAGATTGTAGTCATTTTTTAATATAATTTATATAAGAAAAGTGCAGGTTGTCTAGACTGGGGCTTTATTTAGAAACTTTGCTGACCAAGCCTACAATGTGCACAATCAACCAAGGGTCAGTTGTTTTTTTAAAGTGTGTTTATCCTGTGCAACAGTCCTGGCATTTTGCATTTTAGCAATAATATTCATACCTACACCATGCACTCAGAGCGCTCTGTAATAGCGCACAAATAGTCACTCCCCATAAAAAAACCAACCCCCATACACTTACTCCCTCTCAGGCTGCTCTGGCTGCTCTATCTGCATTCACTGGAGGAACGTGGCAGCCATCTTTGTTTAGGGCAAAGTTATTTTCTACTATGGTGAGTGAGGGCAGAGCCACAGAGGTGTGCAGAAAAGGCATATGGAGCAGAGAGACAGGCACCCCTCTATGGAAGGCACCTGTAGGCACATGTCTACTCGGCCTAATGGTAAATCCGACCCTGTTCGACCTCTCTTATGCTAACTCTAGTTCCAGTATTAAATCTCATAAGTGCAATAGTGCAACTTTGGACTTCTTAGGATTTGCAAGACCATGAAAACTGTGCTAATACAATTTAAATGACAGTTGTGTATTTAATATGCAGATCATTTGGAATGTGCTGCTCTGTTGCTTGATATTTAACATCTATATAGCTTTAATTTCTGGCTACACTTTATTGCCTTTCATGTCAAATTAATTCTTACTCCATAACTCAATCAGGTCTCCTGCAGTTCCATGGACCCTTCAAGAACTCCATCAAAATGTTTATGTTACTAGTACATATAGAAAGTAAATGCTCTAATCTGTTATATCATTGAATTATTTCACTATTACTTGCCTTTAACTATTTATGTAATGCATTACTGGGATATAGCTGAACACATCAGATGAGCCAGAGATTTGAGGGCTATGTATGTAGGCACTAATAACTAACTAGCTTCAAATAGTTCAATGCTACTTGATCAATCTATGAATGATTTTCACCAAAGTTTACCAAGAGAACAAAACACATTTGAGAATAGGAGTAAAATAAAAAATCTGGCAACGGAAGAAAATCAGCTATTTTGATTGTATTATTATTATGCTGGTCCTTTTTTATTTTGGTATAGTAAACTTATCCAACAGTCCAGTACATACAAATATTAATGAAGGTTGCAATAAATCTATGACTGGAACATATTTACCACCATAATCCTTTCTTCACATGAACCAGGACTATTCAAAATTCCCTTCCTTCCGGAATAAATGTTTTCTGCAGAATATTCCAAAACAGTTCAAAGGAATAGATTTAATCACCCGTAGAACTGGAGCCAAGTACATTTGCATATATATAAACTAACTATGAAAAGTCTGCTGAACAAACCATGAAGTAATGTTTTATGTGAAAAATAAAGAGATCAGACTCTCCTTATTCAACTGAAGCACAAAGGTGAATTAATATAATATTTTTTATTTCTTGCTTTTATGTCATTCTCACACATTGCAATGAGGTAAAATGATGTGAATGTATAACTGAAACAAATCTGGGAATGCTGCCTGTAATAATATTACATATTCACGGAAACCAATGTTTAGTAATCAGCTCACTCCATTAAGCATACAGCATTAAAAAGGATGAGTTAAAAGAAGTGACTATATTTTATTTGATATTTTATACTTACTGTGGTTAATGTGAATCTATATACACAGAGCAAAATCTCTTCCCTGATGTCTAAATATGGCTGCTAAATAGAATGTCTGGTATTTTTTCCAATACATTTACAAGTGGAATGCTAAATATCGCTTTTGTGAAAGCGATATTTGGGCTCCACTGTGTAATACCAGCGCATGCTAATGTGCACTAGTATTACAAGTTGACAGCAATGCAAATGCGAGCTAGTGTTCACATTGCTGGGAAGAATTGCGCTCATAAGAGCGGGCTTTCATAGACTTCCATGGGAGCCTTGTGCTCATGCATGAGAACCTAGTTCAGAGAAGGGGGTAAGTGGCGCAGCGATAGCAGCAAAGTGTAAATATATATGTATATGATTATTTACTGTACATATATATTTATGTGTTTATATGTGTATATACACATAATAACACATAAATATATATGTATATAAGCATATACATATATATTTACAGGGAACACACAGTTCCCATAGACCACAATTTAAATGCACTTTTCAGTGACGCTTTTTTTCTCTAACACACCACAGACGCCGACTTTGGCCCCCAAAAACTGCTAAGTGCAGTTTTTTTTCTTTTTTAAAAAAATGTTACAATTTAAAAAAAAGAAAACTAACACTTAAAGGGACAGTAAAGTCAATATAAGACATTGATGAATCAGATAGAGAATACAATTTTAAACAACTTTCCAATTTACTTCTTTTATTAAATTTGCTTCCTTCTCTTGTTATCTTTTGCTGAAAGGTTTATCTAGGTAAGCTCAGGAGCAGCAAATAACCTAGGTTCTAGCTGCTGATTGGTGGCTGCATATATATATATATATATATATATATATACAGGTATATATATATATATATATATATATATATATACATATATTGATTGTCATTGGCTCACCTATGTGCTCAGTTAGAAACCAGTAGTGCATTGCTGCTCCTTTAACAAATGATACCACAAGAATGAAACAAATTTGATAATTGAAGTAAACTGGAAAGTTGTTTAACCCCTTAATGACAACTGACGTACCAGGTACGTCATGCATTAACAAGCAGTTAATGACAATGGACGTACCTGGTACGTCAGTTGTCTAACAGAGTGCTGGAAGTGATCACAATCACTTCCAGCAGCTCTGAGGGTATTGCAGTGATGCCTCGATATGGAGGCATCCTGCAATACCCCTTTACAAGACTCCGATGCAGAGAGAGCCACTCTGTGGCCCTCTCGGCACCGGTAGTGATGGTGCCGATGGTGCCTTTGTCCGGTGGGAGGAGGGAGCGTGTGCGTGCGTGCATTAGCCACACTGACACCAATGAAAAAGGAAGGGGAAAAAAAGTTTTTTTTTTTTTTTTACATTTAAAAGGATCTGGGAGGGGGAGGGGGTGGGGGTATTGTGGGGGGGCTGCTACACTACAGAAATAATTAAACATACAAATAAAAGTTATAAATAAAATTAAAATAGTTTGGTTTGTGGGGCCAAACTGGGTACTGGCAGACAGCTGCCAGTACCCAAGATGGCGGTAATTAGGTAGGGGAGAGGGTTAGAGAGCTGGAGGGGGGGATCAGGGAGGTTAGTGCTAAGGCAGAGGTAAATCACAACTAAAATATTTTATAATTTTTATAAAAAAAAAAAAAAAAAACTCTTTTATCTAGTACTGGCAGACTTTCTGCCAGTACTTAAGATGGCGGTAACAATTGTGGGGTGGGGGAGGGAAGAGAGCTGTTTGGGAGGGATCAGGGGGTGGGATATGTCAGGTGGGAGGCTGATCTCTAAAATTAACCCTGCAAGCTCCCTACAAGCTACCTAATTTAACCCCTTCACTGCTGGTCATAATGCACGTGTGGTGCGCAGCAGCATTTAGCGGCCTTCTAATTACCAAAAAGCAACGCCAAAGCCATATAAGTCTGCTATTTCTGAACAAAGGGGATCCCAGAGAAGCTTTTACAACAATTTCTGCCATAATTGCACAAGCTGTTTGTAAATAAGTTCAGTGAGAAACCTAAAATTGTGAAAAATGTAAAGTTTTTTTTTTTATTTGCTCGCATTTGGCGGTGAAATGGTGGCATAAAATATACCAAAATGGGCCTAGATCAATACTTGGGGTTGTCTACTACACTACACTAAAGCTAAAATTAACCCTACAAGCTCCCTACAAGCTCCCTAATTAACCCCTTCACTCCTGGGCATAAAACATGTGTGGTGCGCAGCGGCATTTAGCGGCCTTCTAATTACCAAAAAGCAACCAGAAAGCCATATAAGTCTGTTATTTCTGAAAAAGGGGATCCCAGAGAAGCATTTACAACCATTTGTGCCATAATTGCAGAAGCTGTTTGTAAATAATTTCAGTGGGAAACCTAAAGTTTGTGACAAAATTTGTGAAAAAGTGAACTTTTTTTTTTTTATCGCATTTGGCGGTGAAATGGTGGCATGAAATATACCAAAATGGGCCTAGATCAATACTTTGGGATGTCTTCTAAAACAAAATATATACATGTCAAGGGATATTCAGGTATTCCTGACAGATATCAGGGTTCCAAAGTAACTAGCGCTAATTTTGAAAAAAAGTGGTTTGGAAATAGCAAAGTGCTACTTGTATTTATTGCCCCATAAATTGCAAAAAAAGCAAAGAACATGTAAACATTGGGTATTTCTAAACTCAGGACAAAATTTATAAGCTATTTAGCATGGGTGTTTTTTGGTGGTTGTAGATGTGTAACAGATTTTGGGGGTCAAAGTTAGAAAAAGTGTGTTTTTTTCCATTTTTTCCTCATATTTTATCTTTTTTTTTTAGTAAATTATAAGATATGATGAAAATAATGGTATCTTTAGAAAGTTCATTTAATGACGAGAAAAACGGTATATAATATGTGTGGGTACAGTAAATGAGTAAGAGGAAAATTACAGCTAAACGCAAACACTGCAGAAATGTAAAAATAGCCATTGTCATTAACGGTAAGAAAATTGAAAAATGGTCCGGTCATTAAGGGGTTAAAATTGTATGTTCTACCTAAATCATTAAAGAAAGTTTGTAGGTTTGAGGGCATTTGGAGACCATTTATAAAATTAACTAGAGATCTGATCTCTAGTTAATTTTATAAGCATTAATTGCTACCAGAAGCTCACTGTAGCAATAACCAGCCACTTGTAATATAGCCCTTAGTTAATTTGCACAAATTTGCCCATTTGCAGGCGCGCAATAAATTAGCGCTCCACTTGTATTCTAGCCCTTAGTAATTTTTGTGTTAATTTAAGATAAAGATTTAAATAATTGGTTCTAGTCAGAGATAAAACACAAAGGACCAAGGTGGCTGCTTAGGCCAAAAACAAAATTTATGAGACACAATAAAGAAAATCTAAAACTAAATGGCCCTATTGTTCAGCTAACTTAAAGGGACAGTTTTCTCCCCTTTAATTTGTTCCCAGTGATCCACTTTACCTGCTGGAGTTTATTAAATTGTTTACAAGTATTTCCATTAGCCTTATATTGGCATTTGAATTAGTTTATTTAGCCTGTGGTATCCACACCTATTCTAAAAGTTTTTGGCCTCAAGGCTAAGCTGTGTTAACACAGCCAGTGGGTTATAGAAGAGATAAGGTAATAAAATGATAATTTTCCATTGTTCTCTCCAAGTATTGGTGATTGGTTTATGGACATATATAAGATAAAGAAGCAGGTATATGTACACAATGTGATAAAGTAATGAGATCTGATTATACCTACAAGCTCAGCCCATTTTATTAGGTTGTGGCTTCAAAACACAAAATCAGCTAATTCATATACACAATTAAGCCTTAAAAAACAAATCTCATACATTTTCATACTCAGCTGGTATAAGAAGTCAATGAAAATACATTAATATAAAACTATTTTACAGTGTACTGTCCTTTTAACAATGTCCCATCTTCTCTCTCCATTCAAAAATCCAAACAATTCTGAAATCTAAACCTTTTGCGGTCCCATGCAGTCTGGATAAAGGTTTATTCTAACTGTATTTAGTTGTGAAATCTGTTGCCCCTACTTCCAACAATTTTAGTTCATACTTGCTTCAAGCCAGGCATGAATGAAGGGGTCATGCACCCCTATATTTATATATATGTGTGTATGTATTATGTATTAAATAGGCGATAAGCCCGCCCAGAGGGCAGTCTATTTAAAAAAAAAAATACAACCACCAAAGCTAAAATTACAAAAAATAAAAAATGTAAAATTCCAGAAAAAAATAAACCTAAGCTAATACCCCTATAAAAATAAAAAAATCTCCCCCAAAATAAAAACACCCTCTAATCTAATACTAAACTACCAAGAGCCCTTAAAAGGGCTTTTGTAGGGCATTGCCCTAAGTTAAATAGCAATTTTACCTAAACAAATTACCAATTACCCCATAAAAGTAAAAAAAAAACCCACCCACCATACCCCTCAAAATAAAAAAACTAACACTAAAAAAACCTAAACTACCCAGTGCCCCTCAAGGGGCTTTGTATGGGCATTGCCCTTAAAAGGGCATTCAGTTCTTTTTTTTCTGCCCTTTAAAGGGCAATCAGCTCTTTTCCAACCCATTAAATCCCTAATCTTAAAAAAAAGAAAAAATCCTAACACTAAGGTCTTCTTCCAGGCGGCTCCATCATCTTCTATATTCATCCAGAGCGAAGGCGGCGTGGAGCGGAGGTGCGGAGCTGTGGATCCTCAGTGGCGGCCCTTAGCAGTGGCGCGGA